>NC_083738.1:29383536-29711036 GCF_033458585.1 Syngnathus typhle
AAATCATGATGAATATCACACAGGGGAGTGAAGTTAGGTTATCAAAGGTACCTGAAGCTTGTTGTAATTGGAATGAACAATCTTGCAATTTAAATTACTCTAGTTGAGTGAAATTATATCATGCCACAATTGGAGTGAATCGCAGCGTAATTTGAATTATTATATTATTGTTGAAGGGAATCGTATTGTTGTAGTTAAATTAAATTGGATTATGATTGTCATGAATTTTTGGGAGCCACCTTGGTAGGCAGGTAGCTCGCCAACTAGCTAGATACAATAGTAATCAAAAAAAGCATAAAAAAGATGAATATTATTCGAGATTGTGCAACTTGTGAAAAATTTAGTTGGAATTGTTCAGTTGTCTTTCTTTTTTTTGCCTTTGAGGTGATGGCGCTGACTCTGCTTCGAACGTTGTCTGTGCATTTAAGTTCCCTTGAGACCATGCTCATGTATGACTGTTGATGGCCACGCTTGTCAATGCCTCTCCTAGTAAAAAATCATTTTCATACTGAATTAATGCTAGCCCCCATACCATAAGCACATGCTCATCCTCGCGTCGTGTTGCCCCCTCCACACGCACCCTTTAGTTCTCATCTCCATACATATTTATCCATATATAAATATTAATATTTCACAGTGGAGCACTTGGGGAACAACTTGCTTAACTTTCCCGTTTGTGGGAATGTCCCCCTTCCCTTTGCCCTCTTCCCCAACCCGCAGATGACTTTCGGAGACGCCATGAGAAACAAAGCGAGACTTTCAGTCACCGGGAGCACTGGGGAGAATGGTCGGGTGATGACTCCGGAGTTTCCGAAGGCCGTCCACGCCGTCCCGTACGTCAGGCCCGACATGGGCCTCAACGTCAGCCTGACAGACCTGTCCTGATCCCAGACCAACTTCCGAGTGCCTTACCATGGTTTCAAAAAGTAAAGAAAAAAAAGAGCGCTTTTGTTCTTTTTTTCTTCCAAAAGGTTTGTCCCCCCCCCCACCTCCCCCCATCCCTGACACTTCCTGCTCTCGCTGTTTTGGCACTTTTTTTCTTGAATGGGAACGTCAGAGATTGCAAAGACTTGGTTCTTGGTCGCTATTTACCCCCAATGTTTAAAAAAAAAAAAGGCAATCCTGGAATATCTTGGAGTTTTATTTCCCTTCCTAAATGTGTGAAAGCGAGGGATTGATTGACAGTCGTTTCGCGCAAATCATTTGAACTGTGTGTGCGCGTGTGTGTGTGTGTGTTTGTGAATCAGTTGCCACCGCCACATCCCAAACAGGAAGCACATCCATGTTTTAAGAAATGTGAAATAGTTCTTTGAAGTTTTTCTTAAGAAAAGCCCAAGAAAATAGACCACAAGAAACTATTTTTATGTATTTTCACAAAATAGCTTTTAAAGAAACTCGCCGACTGGATTTAAACATGTGTGTGGAGATGAAAGGAAAAATAGGAAACAACAATCGTAATCATGTAATTAAATTCCTGTATATTTTATTCATTAACATTTGGTGTCGATACAAACTATATGTCAATGCTTGACACTTCGTTTTCACTCATGTTTCTAAACTTCGGTGATTTTCTTTTCTTCTGCCCGCTGTTTGTATTTTTTTTCTGCCGAGGACCAGGGTCGTTTGTTGCGCTTTCAGGAGGAAGTGAACCTGTTTACACGCCATGAATGCAAAATATATATATATATAAAAAAAAAACACACATACAAAAACAACAAAAAACAGTAGAAAAGGGCGTTCAAAAGGCATCAGTATTCACCATGCGGAAAATGCCCAAATGCCAAATAAGTGACGGGTGCCAAATCTTAGTGCCAGTAGATGATGAATATAGAGTCTTAATATAATCACTCACTGTCATTTCAGTGAATGTAAATGACTTTTTTGTAAACTATAGATGTACAGTCGGTGGTGATGACACTGCTAATAATGATAAATAAATAGCCTTTTTTTCGGGGTTGTTTTTGTTGTATTTGTTTGTATTTTTGCATCCACCCGACGACCTAGCAGGGGTTTCTGCATGTCGTTTGCCGCTGTTGTGACAAGACTTTTGTTCTCTTTTCGTTACTGTCCAAAGAAAACAACACACACACACAACAGCGTTTACATTTTAACGTAGAAGTCGTGACGGTGTTTTAAATTTTCTGAAAAAAGATACACATACATACAGTATACATATATATATATATATACATACATATAAACATATATTTTGTATAAAAAGGTGAACTTTTAAAAAAAGCATAGCCCCCTTTTGATGATAGTGTCAAAGCTAATTAGTTAACGGAGAGGTCAGAAAATGTTTTGTTGTTTTTCTAAAAATAAGCACTTCTAAATTCATAAGACTCACTTTATGGCTTTTATGACCTGTTAAGAGCCCCCGTGTATGATACATATGGGGTAATTATCTGTCTTATTATTATCATTATTATTACTATGGCTGTTGTTTTTGTATTCTGACAATAGATAACACGCATATACTTGTAGTCGCTTCTAAGTTCCATATGGCGTAAATTCAGGCTATTCTCACTGACATTTTGTATTATGGAATGTGTGCTAACTTGTTTATTTTTGGGACTCTTTCTTAAATAAATTTGAAAAAAATGGCTGATGTCTTGTGACTTGTTGGGTCTCGTTTGTGATGCAACAAGGTCAAATCAAAAAATATTTTGGAGTTCAAACGTTTTCCGGGAAACGCCCTCTAAATTTGCACAATACATGTTTATTTGAAATAAGGTATAAAGAAAACATGTTAGCCATCCACTTTTTGAAGCAGCATTGCAAGACTAAGTACGAACCCTCGCAGGACTTGTGGTAAATTACTAAGACTGTCAAATTTTGAGAGGAACTCAAATATCAAATCTTGTGATGCTTTCTCAAAATCCGGTGAGACTTTCTCAAATCTTGCAAGCATTCCGTAAATGAGAATTTAACTAATCTTATCATACACCTTCAGAATTGCATGAGACTTCTGAAAAATAACGCAGTCTTGTGTTATAATGAAATCTTAGCAAGCCTTCCGTTTAATTGCATGGGACTTCGTCAAATCTTGCGAGAATTATGCTAGATAACACAAGACTTCCTTAGAACGTGCAAATTCCCCCAACTCAAATGAGACATACTCAAATCTTGTAAGACTTTTGAAATCATACAAGATTTTCTTAAATCTTGTGAGATTTTCAGGAATATCATTTGGATTTTCCCCAAAACTCTTGAGCGCTGTTAAATCATGTGAGGTCTCCTCAAATCTTGTGAGGATTCCCTTCATCACCAAATGTTAGTAGAGACGTCCTAAATTCTTGTGAAACTTTAAATAAATTGCATGAGACTTTCTCAAATCACTTCCTCAAATTTTGTAAGCTTTATCACATGGGATTTTGACCAATCTCGTGACTTTTGTGATATCTGACAAGACTTTCTAAAATCTTGTGAGATTTTCCTCTAAATCATGAAACAGGTAAATCGCGTGAGAATCTTTTGAAGATTCCGCTAAGTAATGCGTGACTTCCTTAAATTTTGTGAGAATTGTGCTAATGTTTTTATTGAGTAAAAGCCAAAGACTCAAGCGGAATTCACTAGCGGTGCCTGGTTTTGAACTGAGAAGTGTTTGGTGTGGAAATGACTTATTGATGTTAGCTCCCCCAGGAGGGACACCATCATCGTCATTCCACCAGTCAGCCACGGGCACTTTCATGTAATCAAGAGTCCTTATGAGCCGTTAGCTCGGCCGGGGATGATTAAACAAAATTAATCTCCGCTCCCGCACGATCAGTCAACTCCAGCAGGACTGTGACGCTGCGGGTTTAACTGGAGTCTGACGAGATCCAATGCAAGAGTTGTATCGCAGACCCCTTTTATATGGACTCTCAAAGTCTCTTACCAAAGTCAACAAAATTGTAGCTTCTGAGGAAGGATCGGAGCAGGAAAGTGTAAGACAAAAATCAGGCTGAATCTATTCAACAGATAAGATAAGTCTGAGGTTGCTGTTTTCAGTCCTTTAAACACAAAATGGTAGGATGGGCTCAACCCATCAATTTTTTAGAGGCAGTATCCGAGCTAGTACACTAGGGATGTGAAGTTGAAGATCTCTCTGTAAAAGACGTTCCACACATGGCACCCTTACGATCTAACCACGCTGATACCGGTTGAAACCAAACAGATGATTATGCTTGGTTACATGGTTGGATTGTTTTGTTCGGAAATACCGATCACAACAACGTGGTTCTGCGGCAGTCTTCAAGTTGGCAAATGCTAGGAAACGGTTATCCCGAGTCTGGGTTGTCATAGCAACGGCTTCCTCCAGATAGAGAAAAGGATGGATCAAATCGGGTTATTGCATACATTTGAAAGGCGCCTGGGAGAACAAAACATTGGCAGGCAGATTATGTAATACAGCGGAAACGAGTGGATGTCACCATGACAACAGAGCATGGAGAGATGTTGTCGTGTTGTCTTTTGCCCGCGGACAGACGTCTGCGCCAGGCCTGGCATTTCTTCCGGAAATGTCACGGATGCAATCAATAATGGTGATAATTATAATAATAATCATAAGCAGCAGTTTCCACAGTTGAGATAACGCACATAAATGTTGCTAGGTGAAACTGACTTTGTGGAGCTGAATGAGTAGTTTGCTGGTTTATGCAAGATTGCCACTATCCTCTGCCTACCCACAATACATACTCTAATCCAAAACAAATTCTTTTATTATCAAAATTAAACAAATTACAATAAATGTGGTAGAAAATTACCACATCACTTATGATAATATACTGTAATGGAAAACACTATACTGTTCAAATCAATTACAATAATAAAATCAATTACAAAAGTAAATGAGCAGCCTCCCCGCTGCCAGTAATTTACTTTAATTTTACAGAAAAATTTGTTGAAAGTATACTCACGATAGACATGCCCATCAAACTTCCCACCTTGGTGTGACTGTGCTGGAGCCCAACTTAATGATGTTATTTTCAAATTCGTCATCAGCATCGCGAGCGACAAATGATGGAACAGATGTTGGGTGGGCGTGTCCAAGTCAGTTGCCATCTGTGTTGCAAAAAAACAGTCCAAAACTAAAACATCCATGTATCATATTCCGTCTTCCTGAAAGGAGCTTAATGAAAGCTTGATGGTGTAAATGAGAGATGTGAGGTGTTAACTGGTGGAAATGGGATCGGCTCCCCGTCCAGGTGCCATCTGCCTTCACCAATCTCATTGGCAAACATGGCAGCCACGTCCAAGCACCTTCATGTCTGCAGAGATACATAGATCATTTATGTCCAGAGTCCATTTTTCGTCTCGACACCTCGCCCTTAAATTGTGTCTGCTCGAGCAGACTGTGGCACAGCACTTAAGTGTGTACGGAAAAGTTGCAAGAAAAAGTATGCACACCCTTTGAAATGACCTGACTTGAATGAATTGGCGTGAAGCGTAAATGTAACACCAATGTAAATTGTACCATGTGATCCAATCTTTATCTAAATCCGTAATTTCCAGTGTGAATTCTCCCAATTCAGCCCCAAACACTCAATTGTGACTCCAGCGTTCTCGTGTTCTTGTTCCTGGTTTGAACTTCCTCTGTGTCATTCATGATTCAAGCGGCACATCGCCAGGCAGCTTGATACCTAACACACCTTAACAGCACGCTCCACGGCTCCACCGCGCTAAGCACAGCGCTCATTATTTATTGATCGGGGACATTCTCATGCGGTGCACTCAGGCCTTGATGTTGATGGCGGTGTGGTTCAGAAAAAAAAAGAAATCACCATTTGCCTTCCGGCCCGGTTTTCTCCCGTATTTCCGGGTCCACTGTATTGTGAAAAAGGCCTAGTTGGTTTAGCTGGGTTTTGAGGGCCGTGACTCAAAAACGTGATTGGTCCAAAATCGCCTCGGCTTGCTCCTAACATTGTGCACAAAGCGTTGAATAAGCAGCTCATATCTGACGGAATAATGTATCACTGCTACTCAATATGAAGTCACTTAAAAGACTGAAAGACAAGAAAGAGGTGTGAGGGAGTCGCTCAAAGTTGACGTCGCTTTAATCAATTATTAAATGAAGAGCGGCTGCAACAATTGAATTCCTCTCCTTTGCTGGCTCTGGTGATGACAATCAAATTAAATGAATAAAATGTGAATTCATCAGGACATGAAAGAATATGGTGGAGCACGGTTGTTAGCACATCCTTGTTACAATTCATGTTCACCCCGTGCCTGGGTTGATTTCCTATTATACACATTATATTAAATAGAATAATGAAACGTTACAAATTTGAGCTAAAATGGCAACTATCAGGATTTTTTCTCATGCAGCCCAGAACAATTTGTCAGTATGCAAGTCTGTTTTGGCCGACATCACGTGGCCGCCGCATTGCCGGCAAACTTGCTGCTTTGCATTCAATTAAAAGGTCTCTTTGTTTACTACGTGACAGACGGCTTTGGAGAATGATATTAATATTTCAAACTTTTTAGTCCTGTCTAAAAATATCCATTGTGGTTGTAATGTGTGTTAATAATTTAACTTTTTACTGAGGGAAATCTTGAAATATTTACTGACTCACACGCTGTCGTGCTTGTAATGTTTCTCCTTTTGTGGACGCCAATTAAGCCACTAAGGAATGGAATGGGCAAACTTCATTTTTGTCATTTGCAAGGTTCTATGGCAATAAAATCCGAGATGTTCATATCGTGGTCATTTATATGGCAATTGGTTTTTCCTTTTTCTGGAATTTCGGTGTTTGTCAGATTTTGGGCTTTCCCCAAATACAATGATTATGATGAGGTATAACGGAACGAAATGGATTTTTAAATGTATTTGTTTAGAAAGATGCCAGGGAAAGCCCACTGGATTGACTATCTGAATCTTATTTGGGGTTAATCCAAGGTAGCGGAAGTATATTGACTCCCTTTTAACATGACTTTGAATGTCATTCATTTATTCTTACCACAGTCACATCCCTGGTTATGAAGGTGTCTACACTTATGCAACAATATGCCCTCATGTTGTATCATTTTAAAATTATTTAACTTGCTCTTATGAATTTATCTCACAAAAAGTTTATATTTTGAAGCGTGTATAGACTTTATATACGTAGCCACTATAAATAAAACATGCAGAGGATGTCTCCTTTTAAATATCTACGGCATCTCGAGGCTAACTACAAGCTCAGAAACAATCGTGACCCAATCAAAACGAAAGCAAGAAAAAAAAACGAACATTGAGTTTTACCCTGTGTACATGTGAACAATTATTCATGTCAAATATCCCTGTTTAGTTTCCACATGGTGGTCATGGTGGTCATTAAAAAAAGCAGGAGAAGCCGCAATATGGAACTGGATCACTCTGATTTGCAGACAGACAGCAGATTAAAAATAAATTGTGATGTGAAATATTTAGAGGGTTGGGAAGAAAGGGAAGTTATTAAAGAATATTTGAAGCCTCTGGTTTCTAAAGTTTCAAATGACAAAAAAACAATGTTATTTAAAAAAATAAAATTAAATAAAACCAGTAAAGTTTATATGTATACGAATACATTCACGCACATATACACACACACACACACACACACACTTTGAATGTATTCAGGCCATAGTAAGCAAATATGCCAGGTTGCCTTCTGGGGCACTCAATCGTAGACAAACAATGTGTGCATCAAAGCTAATCAGGCGTTCAAAATGGTCGCATACGCAAACACCGTGCACCAAACCCGGCCAGGCGTTTGCTTTTATTCGGCTCGTGTTTGTTTGAGAGGGACACACGTTAACCTCAATGTCCGCACCTCCGGTTGACACCCAGGCAAGGACGAACAGGAATCGTGAATAAGCAAAGATTGCTTTGTTAAATAATTGACATTAATAAAAGAAAATATGCTTGGGATCAACAATGCTGAAAGCAGGAGGCCCCATTAGGGACATTCCAGGATTCCATTTGGACATTGAGCTGTGTCATGCCCGGTTTAATTGGGTCAATCATCAAGCTTTTCAAAATGTGATTTACCCCAAATAAAAATACTACAGTTGTTTGTTTGCGGTAAATCTGACTGCTATTTTGAACTAGTCATAATTCCTTCCACCTTGACTAGGCCCAGTTGCCCGAGTTACAGCTCAAGAAAACAGGGGTGTGTAGACTTTTTCTATCCATTGCATGAAATAGTTGTGATTGAGACACTTCTTCCTCTGGAGCTGATATTTAGGCCTTAAAACTTCTCAAGTTGTAGATTTAAATACATTAATTGATAAGTACAGCAAGGAGGCATAAAGCTCTTTGCATCACTCTCTTGCCAAGAATATTAGAATAAATAATGCAGTCAGCTTTTCTTTCTTTTCTTTTTTTTTTTTGCTAAAATCTCCCTTCAAAGGAACTGCAAGGATACTGCAGAATACTGACAATCTGAGCATTAGACGGCATGTTTTGGTGCATAATGTTCGTCAAAGACTCGGGATAATGCCTAAAGTATGATCAAAACGCTTTAGACAAGCTCAAAATCTCCTAGATGTGAATTAAACCCCGAGCGAAAATAAGATATTTCTGTTCAACAAAAGTTCTTTTTCCAAGAACATTATGATATAGACTCAAAAAATAAAGGATATACGCCTTTATTAGTTCACTGTTGTGACATTATTGTCGTAACATTGCACATCGTCTCTCACATCAACAAATCAAGTCAAGTCAAGTTTATTTGTATAGCCCTAAATCACAAGCAGTCTCAAAGGGCTTCACATAGACAGAAATTGACAATTATTCTCAAAGCATCCCCTGATCTTAAGCTCCCAAAAGGGCAAGGAAAAACTTAAAAACCCCTACCGGGGGAAAATGAGAAACCTTGAGAAGGGACCACAGATGGAAGGATCCCCCTTTCAGTATCACCAGGTTGAAATGGATGCAGAGAGGGCACAAATGATACAACATGAAAATCAATGAAATAAAAAGTGGATGTCCATGTCAGAGCAGAGAGCTGCTGAAGGAGCCATCAATTGTCCTGACAGTGTCTTCGAGGAGGTTGAGCTGCAGTTCCCCCATCCTGAATTGGCCCACGAGAATCCAGATAGCCGCTGTCAGCATGGGTGCCACCTAACCACCTCCTTTTCTGCATGTGACGAATATTCCCGGGCCGAATTTCGATCAATAATAATTCTTATATGAGCATATTTTTGTATGGTGTGAGAGGATTTCAGTTCTGTGTGAGAAAGTTTCACATCCGTACGGAACTATTGAAGAGCTTTTCAGGAGCGTGTGAGCGAGGTAATCGTGAAAACGATTCCGCACGACACTTGATGGGTTTTCTGCACCACTTGTTCTCGACAGCTTTCAAGATGATGCCGCTTGTAGACATCATCGCAGTCAAATGACCTATTCCATGACCTGTGCGCTTATGTGATTGTGATGTCACGCAGCATCATGGCACCCTCAAAGGTATTCACCACCGCCGCACGTTTTTGTTGCATCTCTTCATTTACGAATAAGCTACCGAGACAAGCGCGCAGGTAAAGCAGCAGAAATGGACTCGTACGGGATATTTGGCGACCGCTTGGTCCCCGGTGCCCGGCTGTACTCGGCGTCCACCAGCTACAAGGTGCTATCGTTGCTCAGCAGCGGTAACTTCGGGAAAGTGGCCAAATGCCGCAAGATGGACAGCCACAAGACGGTGGCGGTGAAGATGATTAGAAATCAAGGCAGCTTTGCAGAACAAGCCAAGATTGAGGTAGAGTCAGATTCAGTTTGGTTTTGAGATTCGTACCAGAAGAACCAGCTGTGAACATTAGAGATCATTCTGCATGAAACGAAAAATAGAAACCGCTTTTATTAGAACGCCCACACAACCAAAAAGATGTTGCAAGTTGTTTTCACCATGCTACACTTTCCATTTGATTCATGTCCATTCTGCAGATTGACACGCTGCAGAAAGTCAAAATGATGCACAACTCTAAAAGACATCTGGTTCTGTGGAAACGCGTCTTCAGCGACATGGGCCACATTTGTCTCGAATTTGACTACCTTGACAAGAGTCTTTATGACCTCATAAGGGAACGACAATTCAAACATCTTCAAGTGAAAGAGATTCGACCGGTGCTCCATCAGGTATGTTGGATAATTGGATAGGATAGAAAGACTATTGACAAACTGTTCTTTCTCACCTTGCAGCTGGCTAGCGCACTGGACCATTTGAAGCGCGCTCATATTATTCATGCTGACATTAGGACGGACAATGTCATGCTGATCGATCACCAGCGGCAACCGTTCAGAATCAAAATCAGCGACCTCGGCTTGGCCCAAGGCGCGTCGGCCACTAAAGCCAACTCCAACGGTCAGAGTCACAAATACCGGTAAGAACCTGGAAAACCTGATTGCGAATCGGCCGTCTCTATCTTGTTTAAGAACAAAAGGGGAATCTTGCCTTGGTTGAGTACTGGTTTGGTGTTTCTGACTTACTTCTGGCTTGTTTAGAAAAATCACTTTAAATGTTGGCAGTAAGTTAGGGTTTTCATTTGCTTAGTCCAATCCACGCAAAAGGCCACCATCAGAATCAGAATCGGTTTTATTGACCAGGTTTGTGCATGCCAAAGAGGGAATTTGACTCCGGTTAATCTCAACCTCTGTACGACATTTAAGTGACTGAAAACATTCAGGCAACGAACAACGTTTAAGTGGCGAGAGCTGGATGTTATTGCACAGTGATGTCTCTGAGTCTCATCAGAGTGAAAGCCTGGGGGATGAAGCTGTGTCTGTGTCTGCTGGTTTTGGCGTACTGTAACGCCGTCCGGAGGGGAGTAGTTTGAACAGACTGTGACCTGGGTGAGAAGGGTCTGCAGAGATGTTACTTGCACGTTTCCTGGTCCTGGACAGGTACAAGTCTTGGATAGATGAGATGTTGGTCCCTATTATCTTTTCCGCAGACCTGATTTTCCGTTGGAGACTGTGCTTGTCTTGTTTGGTGGTCGATCCAAACCAGACAGTGATGGAGGTGCAGAGGATAGACTGGATGATGGCTAGTGCGACCATAAAATCTAGAGGTCATGAATTTTGATGAATTTCATTGAGCATT
Organism: Syngnathus typhle; assembly: GCF_033458585.1. Lineage (NCBI taxonomy): Eukaryota > Metazoa > Chordata > Actinopteri > Syngnathiformes > Syngnathidae > Syngnathus > Syngnathus typhle. The sequence continues at coordinate 29,394,573 of NC_083738.1, forward strand.
CATCCCCTCACAGGTCTCCAGAGATCTTACTGGGGGCTCCATACAACGAGGCCACGGACATGTGGTCTGTCGGCTGCGTGGCGGCTTTCCTCTACATCGGCACTCACGTGTACCCGGGCAGAAGGGAATATGAAACTGTAAATGTCCAGATTATATTTCCCACTAAAGCAAGACCAAGGAAATTCTTCTTCATCTTGGTCTCCGTGTTGTGCTTTCAGATACGGTACATTATGGAGACTCAAGGTCCGTTTCCAGAGAACATCCTGGTTTCTGGAGAGAAGACTGGGGACTTTTTCCTTAAGGACAACAAAACCAGTTCTTGGAGACTGAAGGCAACTTTATTTGAATTTTGGAGGTCAGAAGCTAAAGAAAACGTTATGGCTAACCACAAAAATGTCTTTCTAGACTCCAGAATATTACCAACAAGAGACAGGATTCGTAGCACGAGACACCCGAAAGATTAAGATGACTTCCCTCAATCACCTTCAGCAAGTATGTCATAAAAATCAAAGATCTCGCCAGTACTGCGCGATAAACCTCCAGCACCTGGACGAAGAGAGAAAAACTACCAATAATCGTACGATTGTTTTTCGGCTTCTTTCAGCTCCAGCCTTGGGTTTTTGACACCAAGTACCCAGCTGACAAAGATGTGCACGCAGACGACAAGCAAATGTTTGTGGACATGCTCAAGGGAATGCTCCACCTCAACGCGTCCCAGCGACTGACTCCACGTCAGGTCCTGGCACATCAGTTCGTCACCATGAGCCACTTGAAGCCTCATCGTGATGCCAGCCAGGAGTACGTTGGTAGCCGAATGGAATACTGCTGTCGAGACTGGATTATACATTTTGAAGCAAAGGTTATGCTTTCAAATGATGGTTTCCAGCCTGTAACATAAGTACGCCTTTGTCTTGTAGGGTAAAGTCATGCGATGAGTTGATGTCCTACTGCAAAAGGGAAACATCTTATGCTAGCAAAAGAAAATCTTCTACAACCTTTCAAAGAACTTCTACAAAAAGAAACCAGGAGGAGAGAAACTCCAGTACAAGAGTCCACAAGAAGTCCCACGATGCCACATTTAATCCCCCCAAAAGACTAAAAACAGGAGATGAAGACAACCACGCCAATCAAGCCAAAGAAACCGCTTCCAAAATAAACCTCTCTCCGCCCTCAAATCCCTCAAAATTTAAGTCTAAGGATGCAAAGTATATCAAGTTGAAAACCAGATTTGCGGCACGCTTCATGGAGGAACAAAGTGCGATGGATGAGAACCAGACATTTCAAAGTGGTCCAACTCAAAACCACCAAATTCTTCACCACTGCCCTCCTGAACCAGGAACAAATATTCCAAAAAGTCTACTATTAAGACAAAAGTACTAACGATATTTTTTTCAATAATCAATTAATCTGTTGATTATTTTGTCAATCGGGTTAACATTTTTTTAATTTCTAGCCCAGTATTAAAAACAGGAGATTTCTTTTTTTAGTATTTCAAATTGACCATGCAGAAAATGCACAAAGATAAATGAAGTAAGATTCAGTGACTGGTTTGCATCGTAATGTCCCCGATAATTAGCAAAAATGTTGGCCATTGTTCGGCAAAGTAAAATTGGATTTTTGAAAATGCTTTATTTTGATTCAACAAAAGGTCTATAGAAATCTGAGAATATATACTGTCGAGAGGCTGTGATCCCAAGGATTTGGACTATTTTAAATTAAAGTCTCAATATGATTGATTATCAACAATTATCACTTAACACAAAAGTCGATTTGCTGTTTGATTAATCGTTGCACCTCGAAACAAAATCACTACCGTAATTTTCGGACTATAAGTCGCGGGTTTTTTCATAGTTTGGGTGGGGGGGGGCGACTTATACTCAGGAGCGACTTATATACATATATATGTTTTTTTTTTCACTTTTTTGGGCATTTTATGGCTGGTGCGATTTATACTCCGGTGCGACTTATAGTCCGAAAATTACGGTATTAGTCATAGTTTCCTGTTCACTGAGATCAACGCACAGCAGGGTTTTCTGTCGAGTAAAATTAAGCTTATGGTTGAACTTTAGGGTTGTAAGACAGGGTTATGGTTTCAAGGTAGGGTTTCAAGCTAGTGTTAGGATTTCAAAGTAGGTTTTTAAGAAGCGGCCTTTTGATGGAAAAAACATTTCACAGCAGCTGGCTAACTTCACGCTCGGCTAACCCCCATCTACTGCGTTTAAAAATTCGACTTATTTAGCTCTAGTTCTAATTTAGCTTTCGCTTATTTGGCGGCGGCTCCTCTCGTTTAGCTCATCTCATTCAACCGTGCAGTACCTCACCTCATCTAAAACTGAGAAAACGTTCCAAGCCTCTGATCAAGTGACATGAAAACAGCAGGTTTATTTATCTGGCAGGGGAGGACACCCAAATGTCACACGCGTGCGCTTTGGCCCGGCGGACAGGCTTAGGTGGCGAGCAAAGGTGCTAATCCAAACTGACATTTGAAAAAGTGGCGGGCGGCAAAATGTGCATTCGAGCGATTACGCTTTGTTCTTTGTCGGATTAAGAAGATACAAAAACACTTTGCCAATTCAGATTAAATCTAACGGCACAACCTAGCACCTCCGACTGTCCGGTGTCACTTTAGCTCGCTCGCTGACGTAAAAAAGGCAAAGCCTGAAATTCTTTCAAAATGTTACATTGTTGTTTCTGTATAGATGCTATAAAGACTAACAATTACATACTTGTGTTGAGTGTATAAAATTATTATATATGTTTTTTTTAATGTCATTCATTTCAGGAAGAGTCAACATTTGTCACACCGTTTAAAAACACCAAAGGGTTCCATTGTATGTTTATGTGTTTCATTAAAACACAAAGAAGGCATGAACACGAGAAAAATGTACCGACCACAGACAATGTTGACAAACATACTCATCCATGGGCAGGATAAAACATTTTTCTAGAAGTCAAAAGGCATTTTTTTTAAACCACAAAAAATAGAAAGAATCTGGCCCAAAGTTTAATTAATGTCACTTCTAAAACTAATTCACTATACAGGCAGTATTTTGGAAACCCTACTCTAAATGTAACAATTCTTCATTAATGCTTCTTTTTCAAATATAATTTATGTGAAACACTTTTTTGATTTAATTTTTTTTTAACTTTGTCGAAATAACTGTTTTAAAAATACTTCATTAAAAAGACAATTTACAATGTATACTTTTTTTTTCTCTTTTCGCCATGATCTATTTTAAATTTGTTTTAAAATTAAGACCAAAACATTGATTTTAAATTCAATATTTTTTAATGTTCTGAAGGGTTCTGAGAAAGATTAAAAAAAATAGGGCCAAGTTTTTTAACGTTATTCAGTCAAATGCACGGGTAAGGCCTGCAGGTAGTGAGTTTGTGTGTGAGTGTGTCTGCATGTGTGTGCGTCTGTGTACATGCACTTTGTGTGTGCGACAGTTGAGCTTGACAGGCAGAGTTGATTGTATCAGCTTATCGTCTCGAGAGACCACCACTCGACTCCGTGCTTTCGTTCACCTCTGAATTCTGGCTTTTGTCCATGTTTGCAGCATGGGCAGGGAGGTGTTTGGGGATGATATTATTATGGGATGGCAGCCATCATTTTGGTCAGGCTCTGACCTTGTGGACTTGAGTTAATTGAAGTTTGTGCTTTATGGGTGAGTCATCAAACTTTGCCGCCGTGCCCAACCTACACTTGAAAGTAAAAAAAAAAAAAGCGTTGTCCATCTGTCTTGCGTACGTGATTCTAATTTGTTAGCATGGGCAAAAACTGATCCACATGACTTTGAAATAATATAAATAGTCAAATAATGGGGCATTTGAAGGAACCCTGGAAATCACCAAATGAACCACACAAAGGCAAATTTGACTTCTTATGTCTTTGCAGGCATGGGTCCTTCAGCCTCGACTGATGGTTTCATGTTGCTGAGTGAAACTGGTTTTGAGGTCAATTTTCCCGTCAAATCATGTGGCACCTATAACCCAATCTAAGCAGACATACATTTGCACACATAATTATCTTCACAAAGACTGACTTTTTTTAAAAACAGCTCTTCTAGAGGATCTCATCAGGTGGCAAAGTTTGAAGTCGCATTGCAGGACACATTGATTTCCTACATCTCCCACATTCCCCGCTCTGTGCAAGACCGTATCATTAAATGTGTGTGTGTGTGTGTGTGTGTGTGTGTGTGCGTGCGTGTGTGCGCCCGTAGTCTTGGAAATCATTTTGAATGTGACTGATGCTGGAGAAATATCATCCCCATTATAAATCTTGCCCAATACTTTTACATGACGAAGCAAGTGACTCATCCATCTGCATTAAAGCTCTGAATTCATTTGCAATCGCCTCCGAGGAAGCGAGAAAAGAAAATCCACTCTGAACCAGAATTATTGACATGAATTGCATGTCAATGGGAATGTCTATAGAGTTGCATGGAAAAGTCTCAAGGACCCATTTTGGTTTGTAGCTGAAATTCAGGGACATTAACTACTTTAAACCCGACTTTAGGAGCTGAATTTTTGAATTGTAGATTGTCCTGGTAAAAATGTATTCTAAGAGTCTCAAGCATGACCATATCCAATATTACTCAGTAGTATGCTCTGGAAAGAAAAAAAAAATCTGCTTCTGACACCAGTTTCACTTGGCAGAAATTTGGTTGGTATGTCTATCATGAGGAGACCCACTAAAAAGTCTCAAAGACCCGTTCCCCAAAAGCCACAGAGTCATTTTGGTTGAAAGCAGCAATTTTTTTCCGTGTCATTTTGGTTGTTTCCAGGGTTACTTAAAAGGAAATTCTCCCCCTAAAGCCAGTTTTACTTAGCAAAATGAAACATGCGAGTACAGTAGATCCATAATAAAGTCCGATAATCATTTCAAAGATGAATCATTGCTGCTTTAAATCTTATTCATAAGTGCTGATTTTAATAAATGCTACAAGTGTCATTAATGAATGCATCATGTCCTGACTGGAGAGCCAGATGATTAACATGGCGATTAAAAAAAAAAATGCTGAATCACTCTTTTGCATGTAAATAACATGATGCTTGCACGCTGTCATTTTCTTCATGCAGCCACTGCTTTGTCAGCTGGAGTCCACTTCCCTCCCCCTCTTTCAATGAATTACACTCCTTTTTTCACAAACTGGAATACAACAGCGCAACCTAGTGGCCTACTTTGTCACAATCTTCTGTTTAGATGCTCATTAGTGCTCTCTACTGTCGCTCCATGATAAAGTCAAAATAAATAGTTTCAAAGAAAAATCAATTCTAGCTCTCACAGGCCCTATTTCACCCCGTTGTTGTTTACTTTCATTGCTGTTTCCCCAGTTTTTTTTGTTGTCGTTGCTAGTTTAGACTTGTTCTAGTGTGGGTGATATTTATTGCTTTAACAGCTGTTGTCACTGACATGGCACATCACCCCCCCCCCCCCCCCCCGAGCCAAAGAGTCATTTTGTTGGGATTGTTATTCTTTTTTTGTGATTGTTTTTGCTACTGCACTGACATCAAGAGACATGCCACATGGTGACGGACGATTTATCAGTATGACACCTCATAGAAATTGGGCCATTGTGAATTATTTGAACCAAAATGGCAGAATTCCACTTTGGTTTTGGGTAATGGACCTTTAGATTTGATCATTCGCCCTGTAATGAGAAACATAAGCACCCAATTTCCACCCTTTTGTGATAATCGAGTCCACACACCTTCTTGTTGATTTGCAAAACTGATGTGGGCGGTGCCATTATTTTCATTTTCAGGACACAACCCGAAAATGGCTTGAAAAATCCAGGCCGCTTCTGAGTCTGTAGTGTTGTGAAAGGTAGCCCAGAAAAGTCAGCGGTTTGTCCTAAACTTTACATGCACAATGAAGAGAACCTTCGAATCTAGTGCTCTAAATCTATCTAAAACACAGGTGTCAGACTCAAGGCCCGGGGGCCAGATACGGCCCGCCACATCATTTTGTGTCGCCCGCAGAGACAAATTGTGCATCAAATTCGTGTGTCATTACTAGAATTGCAAATTCTCTTCACTTTTAATACCTTTTTTTAATATATTTGACCAGTTTTTACTCATCTGATTTGAAAACGAGTTATTTGTCAGTTTGTTTTGTAGCTTTTACTATATATATTATGAGGTGCTCATACATTTATTTGACATAATGCCCCTCCGAAAGAAGCTATGACTACAATGCGGCCCGTGAAAAAAACGAGTTCGACACCCCTGATCTAAAAGTGAAGTTTCTACTGTCTGCAACTTGACATTCTCCAGAAATATGCAGTCAGATGCGAGACAGAGAAATAGGCAGCTCGACACAAAGAGGCCGCAATATTTCGGGGTGACGGGGACGCTGCCAGGGAGGGTCCAGCATGCATTTTTCATCACTAGTCGTTTTTGAAGGGACTACAGGAGACAAGCATGAAGAATTCTTTGTGATTTGATTGAGTTGAGTATGAAGGCGATCGGAGTTCTGAAGAGTTTTGTGTTTCATTTGTTGGGTGCTATGCTCCGCCCACACTCAATTACGAAATCATTTTTATTTGTATTTCTAATATGGTATCATATGGTTCTACTACTATTACGACTGGACATGCCAGCACATTTTTATGTTGCTAAGAAACTGACTCTGACACCATCAATTTGAGTTATTTTGGATTGGGATGATTTGGTTGCTATCACTTGCTTATATCTTGCTCGATGTAGCCTATCATAGAATGCCCCAGATATGAAAATATGTCCTCGGCGTGGCTGTGGGTAAAATGAGGTCGAATAATGGATGGATGCTATTAAAGCAGTCCTCAGCAGCGAGTGAAAAGCGCTGTTCAACATGTGCTCTCTCGTTTGGCCTCTTGAGGGCAGCAGAGCACCACTTCCAAAATCCATCTGTCGCAGTAAAGCAGGAAAAACTAAATTTGAAACTATAGATATTCTTAATTTCATGAAAATTAATTCAGGAATTGTTCAAATGAAAAATCTTTTTTTTACCTCTGAAGTTAAAGCAGGAAAGTGATGTCTGTATTGTAGTTTATTTTAATATTTTTACGTAATGATATTTATCAATGCACCAATTTCTTAAGGTAAATGAGCAGAATTAATAAAAGAAGCATAATTGAAACCTTTTATTCATCTACTTTACATGATTTGAAAAGTGTTCTTAATAGTTTTGGATAGATGGGCCAAACATTAGGAACATCAGTAAGTCCAATACAATGCAGCTCCACAACTCACAGTGGACTCGGGAGCAGGTCACACCCCGAGGCCTTGCCCGGAATCCCTCATTTCCTGTTTCTAGATTCTAGTTCACATTCACCGGAATATTCCTCCTGTCAAGTTCCTCCATATTCCAATCTGGTTAGGGAGTGGAAGGATATCCTTCCAATATATTCCATCATGGTTCAAAAGCAGCATCCACACAGGAACACTTGAGGGGAAAATTGGAGCTTGTGGCTCTTTCCAACACTAACTGCCAACAAATGTGGTCCAGTCACTTTTCAATTTCAAACCTGTTTAGGCTGGCAATTTCATGCACAGTGGTAGTTTGTGGTTAGGATTAGGGAGCCAGCTAGGACAGACTGTAGCAGCAAATACATCATCTGATAGCTTGTTTGTCAACTGTGTACAGAACTTACAAAATGGAAATTTGAATATCTGTTCCACAGAATTTGATCAATTCCCAAAACTGTATTTTATTTTTTTGTAGCATTTCTCTGTGCTGTGCTGCTGCTTGTAATAAACCCCCCTGCATTGCTGGTTCAGGGTTTGTGGTCCCATTATTTTGTGGATTCTTTTTGGTACGATTTATACAATGTTGTATTCAATTAAAAAAAAAAAAAAAAAGGCTGTCTTGAAAAATGCCTACTCAGGGTAGATTCAGATCCCCCTATTTCATTCTCGAAAAAAATATTCTTGGGGCGAAATGGTAAATATAACTGGACTTGAAGAAATTTGATTGTTTCATGCATTGACTGTTAATCACCCTATGACATACTTTTTTCTCTATAAAGGCTGATTTATTTTATTTTTTTCCTGCAATGAAACTACTTCTTATTGGATAATGACATTTTACATCATGCTGCGATTATGTCATAGCTCCCTGCTGGACTAAATTGTTTCCATTAATCTTCAAACAGAAAAAATAAAATGTGTGTGTAGTTTTTGTTTTGTTTTTTCCACCATGATGCATCATATAAATAGATTTTAAACTCTAAGGGTCAACCATTATCAGGACTCAACGGGCAGGAATTACTCGAGTAAACCATCTCCTGACATGTAATGAATTAAAGCGACTCAAAAATAGGCCGACAACTGCCTCCGCCTTGACCTGGATTGCCCTTGAGCCACCCGTGGAATTTCAATCATGACTGGCGGCAACGTACACGCCAACAATACATAGTTATACTGTCCTTATGTGGCCAGGGGAATTTCCCACCAGATATGGACATTGTTTTTCCTGACACATACAGACAGGTAAAACCAGGCTTGTTAAGACGTCACCATGCTCAGACGCAGCCATCATGTTGTGACTCTGAGGGCTCATTTGCTCATGTCCCATTAACTCATGTATTACCCATGTGACATTTACTGAAAAAATGTGTTCTGTGATCTGAAAACACACTTGTTGCCCCAGGGGGTGGGGTGATGAGATAATCACACATTTTTCCAGCAAATCAAATAAGGAAGGATCAAAGCTTGAAAGGCTTGTTCTACCCTGTATGTGTATTGATGAAAATCATTTTTAAGGCAGCTGCACAATGTGTTTGACAAGCCCATCAAATGAAAAAAAAAGCTACACAATGTTGCAATGAAACTCATTGTGTTGCTTTGGTCTGAGACTCCACAGAACGTACTTTGAAAATAAAGTATGTACAGATGTAAAGATGCTTATTCGCGATCGTGCTAACACGCGAAAACGGACTTCTAAAGGAATGTAAACAAACATTTGGAGCAATACTACATTGTCCTTAAGTTTAGACACATGTTTCCTCAATTTAGAAGTTTTATTTTGACTTTTAAATGTTTTTTTTTTAATTTGCGAGAAAAAAAAATCCGCGATGTAGTGAAGCCGCGATAAACGAAACGCAAAGTAGCAAGGGATCACTGTATAGCTTTCGCCAGCAAAAAAAAAAAAAAAACACGGCGACGTCTCGTAATGACGTCATCGACATATGTCTGCATGGATGAATTCCTACTACCGTTTTTTTCCGTGTATAGTGCGCAAAATTTAACAAATTTATTGTCCTAAAATCTGGGGTGCGCATTATACATGGGTACAAAAATTTTTTAATTTTTTTTTTAATTTTTTTTTTTTTTAAGTCCCAATGATCGTCACACACGCAGGGAGGCAATGGGTCCCATTTTTATAGTCTTTGGTATGGTCTTAACTAGGCTGGATGTAATTTTTTGATTCCAGTAATATTTGATGACAAAAGTAAGGAGGGCGCATTCCTTGGATGATCATGATATGATCCGTGGACGTGACATATTGCTAAACCTGCTGTTATTTTAGCTTCGTTTGCTCACCTTCAACCGGAGTTGATTCAAAGGATCAACGGCGCACCAAATACTTCACCATGCTTGTTGAATCGTGCTGAATTGGGTTTGACAATCAATAATGCAGTGAGCGGGGCAATGCCACGATAAAGACAAGTGGGTCACGCAGAGCGAGAGAGAGAGAGAGAGAGAGAAAAAGTGAACATGTTGGGGCGAAGACAAATTAATGTCGAACTTCAGACATTGGCTCACCGCCCAAAGGCAAATCCTGAAATACTTTTCAACATTCCCGAATAATGTATAAAGCAAAAGTCCCAAGCGGCTGGATTGCAACTTTTCCAGCTTCATGCCCTTTTTATAGCAAGCCTTCTGATCAATCTGTCACTGAGGATTCAGTTGGTTTCATTTATCTGCAATGGTGTATGTGATATACAATATTAATTCAAGTTAATAGAAAGGCCCCACTCTGCCTTTTTCTCATTCGTTCAATTCCTCTAGCACTCGTCCTCATTAGGGTTGTTGCATGACTAGTTGCCAATTAATCAAAGGTAACATAAAGACAAACAGCTAATTGCACAAATGCATAATTTATATTCTTCAATGAATGATGATGATAGAACTTTATTTATCCCACAGCGGGAAGATTTACTTGTCGCAGCAGCGTACAAGAATACAAGAGACAAGTGCCAAATGTAAAAATGGAGAAATAACAGACAATATGCATGTGCGTTTTTGCATGTTTTCGGTCTTCACTCAAAAAATGTTAACTTTGTTGGTTAATTATAAATAACAGAAAGGATATTAGCATGATGCAACCGTTTACATATACAGCATAGCTAACATTTTTTAATTGATTATAAATACTTGGCTGATTTACTGTAAGTAACAAAAGAGAAATAGTAGTAAAAGAAATTTATGAATCATAATAAAAGGTATTAATAACAACAATGAGACATGAGAACTGGCAATTATTTTATAATTCAAATAAATTATTAGATGGATTTTTTTTTTAAATCATTAGGTGACCTTTATAAGCTGCCATTCAAGAAAAGTAAATAAGAGTCCACTGCCAGCCAGTCCGTGAGCAAGTCCGCCGCCTGCTACCTCATTCAGCATGAGATGTCCACGGCAATCACGTGGCTAGTAAACAGAATCGATCAAATCTGAGTTTTTCTCGCCACTGGCGCATGATCAGCCCCGCATGCTAAAAAAATAAATCCCAGTCGAGATGCCACGCTCAACTTGGACTATTTATTATTTATTCCTTGGACATCTGTTTGTCGATGGACTCTGACTTATTTATCATTTAGATTCTGGATGTTGAATGTGGCATATCACCTTGGGTTTATTACATATGTAGGGCTGATGTTGTTTTACAACCGAATGCTGAGGAGATCTCATGTCGAAGCAGGCGGCGGTTGCTTGCGGGCTCCCTGGTGGGAAGTGGGCTTTTTATTTTTCCCCTCCTCACACGGCGGCTTTTCAATGACAGTTTGCTGATGCAAAATTGCAGGAATGACTGATTCTTTAGAATCGGGTGTTTTCTACTAGCCCGAGTGATGCCGGGGACACCTCATGTCGAATGAGGATGCAGGTGGCATAATGAGCTTTCCCATGGGCTTTTTCCCTTTCTTTCCTCCTAAGGCAGCAAATACAAGACTCAAAAATGAGGACACCATATATTAACCACATTTTATTGCTCATCAAGATCTCAAATGTGGAATCTGCGGGGGTACACTTTCAATCAAATGTGTATAGATCATAGCAGTTTAGCCTTCTTATTTTTAGAGATTGAATGTCCTGACAGAATAAATAATCGGATTTCCACATGACATTGAGAGAGGTCTCATATTGGAGCAAGCGCGGATCCACATACAGACGTACAGTAATCACTGTTATGTAGGAAGCGGTATGGGAATTCAATGGGGTCTTTTGTAAGATAAACATGTAAGAGCTGGGACTCCACTAATGCGGGTGCAGAGGGGTTAAAATAACAACCGCATGAATGACCGTTCCGACGCTAGAAAATAACCCACAAAGCCCCTTTGGACTCCCAGAGCACACAACAGCGAAGGACGCTTCACTCAGACTTGGCTTTCACTATCTCGATAGATTTTTGGAGCACCCTGAGACATAGTGTCATTTTTACATTTGTTGTTATTAATAAGTCTGTGTGTAATGTTTTTTATTGATCGTCACTTGAGCAATTACAAATGAAGTACAAAAATAAAACAAAGTTTAGTTGAAAACAAGAGCTTATGGAAATACTGGAATTGTGTCACAAATCTTGTCTTGACGAGGTTTTAATCTAAAATGCAGTTCAAATTTTGTGTTTGTAGTTTTACAGACAGTCAGGGGTAAGGAATGAGTGAATGATTGTGAATGCAGCTCAGGTTTTTTTTTTTTTATAGATGACGGGAGGCGCCATCTTGTTCGCCATCACTCGCTCATGTCGACCGCATGGACGCCGTGAGCGTTTGCGTACGTAAGGAGAACCTGGGCCCGACGCTCAATGACGTCAATGAGCTTGTCGACGCCGAACCGCCCGCCTTGACTTTCCCAGTACGTCTGGTCCAGGAAGAGCGACTGCAAGAGCTTCTCCCGCAGCCGACCACTCATCAGTACTGACACGGCACTCACAGGCAACCTGGAACAAAGTAACGCAAAACAAACCCAATGAGATAGGGAACTGCAGATTTGGAAGGAATCCGTAATCCGATTGTCCGTATTGAAAAATACAAGCTCCTATGGAGTTGAGGATTTTCATATAGACATCATATATTGTATTCACTGCTAATTAGTGAATGCTCACATGCAGTTAATTGGATATAGAATTATTAGCCTAGTAAACACAATTAAATAAAAAAAGTCTTGGTGTTGGGACAAGAACGCAATCCAATCCACTTACTCCTTGATCCCCTCAAGTAGCCTGAAGTCCAGGTTGTCCTCGTTGCGGTCAAAGTAACCCTTGTTGACGGCGAGTACCAGGTGGCGCGGGTCATGATGCCTGCGGACTATGTTGGCCAGTCGGATGCCTTCTCGCTGCATGCATTTAAAATGGCGGCCAGGTTCATGGCACCCGTCCTGTTGCCGGGATTTGAACCCGCAGCAGCTGGGATCCAGACGCTTGTGAATCTGCAGCGAGACAAGGAAGTGGATCAAGTAGTTAGTTAATTGTCAGCTAAGTTAATGGACTTTTAGGCTAACTGTTAAATTTGCCAATCAAACTATTTTTACTCCATGTTGGCAGATCCACCATATTCATCAAAATAGGCTCACTACTTTGTTCAACTTCCGCCAATGATGACATAAAAAGATGTAAACAGAGTGAGGTCAACCATCTTGAGAAATCGATCGACTGATTAATTTTGATTTGCGTAACGGGCTTCAGTCAGTATTCCTGCTCCTGCTTAAGTACAGACTGAGTACTTTTGCCAACTTTGCATTTTGGTAGCATATTACTATGTGGAACGGCTGTCAGCCCTGTCGACATTGTCAGCCCTAGCTTGTTCGCTTTAATAAAACCCGAAAGGAACAGCCAGCGGGAATTGTATTCCGCTTTTAGCGAACGTGCTATACTCGCTTCCTCTGATCCTGACAATTGATGGCTATATATGATTTGCCCACACAGATGGAACATCAGATTGAACCTGCATATATAGAGGATGAAGATGCTCTTTGGGCTGAATTGGAGAAGAGGATTTATTAGGACGCATCGACAAACCTGTCGGATGATGTTCGGAGAGGTAGGGGGGGGGGGGTCTGATGTGGCAATACAAATCATGTACTGCCTCCGCCAAAATTGGGATCACACATAATATACACAGATACAGGCTGGTAGACATCCATTGCGCAGTTGAGCTCAGGTGTCAGAAAATACACTAAGGTTTGGGGTCGCCCAGATAATTGAATGTTTTCTTTGACAACTAAGATACTTGGAGTGAACCCATTGATTGCGACTGCTTGTAAAGCCTGCATCTGTCTATCTTTGGCTTTCAGTGACAGTGATCTTTTTTTTAACCTCAAGGTGAAGCTTCTTGCACAGCAGCACATTGGTTCTTTATTAGTACGTTGAAATTACGATTACGTTTGTCTTACGATTTGCTTGATTTTTATTATGTACAGCGCTTTTTTTTCAGCTACAGTTTTCTAAGAGATCTATGAATACATTTGAGTTGAGTGAAATGTTGCGATTTATCGTTATCATTCTGACTAATTAATCTCCTATTTGGGGGCTTGAAAATGTCCCCAAAGCGACACCGCTAAGGTCAGAGTTTTAGAAAAATATCTGTTCATCTCCAAATGGTTAGACTTTTTGGGCGTTGCTGCTGTAGCATTCTGCCAAGAAAGAGAATAAAATGACATTTTACTTTTAAAAGCCAAAGTTGTCTGACCCCCAACAAAAACAATTCTCTCTCCCTCCCTTAGTTGTTCATGATGCCAAAATCCAGACTGGTGATTCAGGCCTCCCACACAGGAAATTGTAGAGCCAAAAGACATTTCCTCTGAGAATTATTTTTTTTTCTCAGTGCAAAACAGCTGTTGGACTATACTTTCTTCAAAGCCCTTGCAAAAGATGACTCATATTTTTACTATCAGTGACTAGCCTTGGCATTTATCTTTTTAATGCTATTTTCTTTTTGATACTATCCAACATTCTGTTACCTGCAAGAGAAAATCAAAAAGTGCCAGTTTGCTCCACTCGTAGTGATGGACCACGGAGCAGCCTGACTCAGGCTTCGGGGCCACGTTGTGAACCCAGCACCTCTGTTTCAAGGACCTCTGGTACTCGGCCCATGTTAGGCTCACATCAGCTGGGTCGAGAGATGCCTCCCAGGCCACCACTGGACTGGGCTGGCCATCTAAAAAGGGAAGCGAACCGAAAGATTACCACCATATTATACCTCCTAATATAGCAATTTGCAAAATATCATTATTATGTCCATAAGCAGCTAACTAACTATGTGCTATCTACAGACATACCTGTTCAGCTAATTACTTTAATTGGTATATATTCAACAGTTTAGATCGCTAGCTGTTTACCTTTCTTCTATCTTGATACCTACCTCTATATCTATTTAGCTAACTGCTTATGTAGTTATTTACTATGATTACGATTCACAGTAGTCTACCTCTTCAGTTAGTTAGCTTGCCATCTTAACGAGCTATTTCGCTATTTACTTATTAAACTGCTACTTCCCTGTATAACAGGAGTGTCCAATTCTTTTTTTAGTCAGGCCAAATCATTGCTATTATAAATAATTTGATGACTCATTTGAAAAGTAGAAGTCAATGATTAGCCTATAGTTGTTCAAGTTACTGTAAAAAAAGGGGTTTGGTAACAAAAATAATGCAATATTGATCTGAAGATTTTTATTTATTACGTATTACAATTTGAAATCTTGGTAGACTTGAGCAAGAATCATGGAAGTTGATGCAGAAGATTTACCTTTGCGAGCCACATAGCCTGAGTTTGGCACCTTTGCCAACCTAATGATATACAAGCTAACTATTTTCTTGGCTACTGACTTTAGTTCCCAGCAAATCTATTGATTAAGCTGACTTCCCATTTAGATTACTCATCACCAACACTCCTATCAAGGTATTAAATAATAATAATAAAACAAAGAAAAAATGGCTAATGCAACGGATTCCCTTGCATTTATTGATAGATGCTTCCAATGATAATAATAATTACACAACTTACAGTAGCTTTTTTTGTTGTTTCTTTGTTTTTCATTGTGGATGAGTTTGCATATCCTCCTCACAATTCTGGGCTAGGGGGGTTGAATCTTGAGCTGGTGCCTTCCTGTGTGGCGTTTCCTTTTCACATTCCAAACACATGCTTGCTGCTATTGTAAATGCAGGCATGGATGGAAACCGTTTAAGTGTGTGTGTGTGTGTGTGTGCGTGTTAATTTGACTTTAGTAAACGAGTTACTTCGAAATTTATATATTTAATAATATATATATATATATAATATATATATATATATATATATATATATATATATATATATATATATATAAAAGTAATATATTTTAGTAATAAAAGTAAAGTATCAAAATTATATAGTATATATAACATATATACTATATATATATATATATATATATATATATATATATATATATATATATATATATATATATATATATATATTATATATATATAGTATATATGTTATATATATATAGTATATATGTTATATATACTATATAATTTTGATACTTTACTTTTATTACTAAAGTACTTTTTATCTTACTGTGTCTCATGTTAGTTATTCTTTCATGGCGCACCGTGTAAAAAGGCCAACTTCCGGCTCACGGCCGTCAAAGTTCTGTTGAGTCCGAGCACTCTGTCCAAATGGAAGGCGAAGACCTCCACCGAGTCCATCGGGCCGAGAGCGAGTCCGCACACCGCGTTCGGCTCCTCCAGGCGGGTTCTCTCGAAGACCAATAGGGGCCACGAAGTTTCCTGTGGTTGTTCGACGCGTAAAACTTTGGCACCAGCGAGTGCGCGCATGGTGCCCACATCGTGCGCGCTCAGCCACGGCGGAGGAGTGCGGCTGTATATCCGGATAGAACTCATGGGGGGATCCGTTTCGGATCCAGTCTGTGAGTTCGAATGCGGAAGCGCAGTTCTTCTCACCTTCCTCCGGAGTTTGGGTCGCACTGTGCCGCGAATGTTGGCCGGCTTGAGGCGCTTGGATCTGAGGGTGATGTACACTACATTGGAGCGGCTCGGAACCGCCAAGTCTTCGTTCGATAAACCCAAATCCAACGCACCCCTTGCCGTGACTTGGTTCCGCCCGGTTGTAGTCCAAGTGGGGCTCCGTAGAGATAGGTCCACTTGGGTGAAAAACACATATAGGGCGCATACAAGTGCGGCTGTTAAAGTTCTTTTGGGAAGAATGCACCTCCGCCGGGGCCAGAGTCCGGACAGAAAAAAGACGCACGGCCGGTAGAAGCGACTCTTCCGAGCCATTTATGTTCTCGGCATGGTGGACCGAGCCGAACTTGAACCGAGTAAATTTGGGGAGTGTTGAGTTGACAGGATGCAAGTGCGCATCGAAGCTCACTCCCGACCCATATGGACCAACCAAAACTTTTTCAAGTTTGTACTCCCACCCCGCAGATTCGCATTGCCATCCTTGTACAACAGTACCGTTACAATTTACTGATTGGATTAGTTAAACGGGGGGGGGGAAGTTGCTTCAATAAAATAAAGCATTTCTGTAGCGCTCAAACTTTATTCCATCACATTGCAACTTTTGTTGTTACAATATAGTAGTTTTTTCCTGGTAACATTAAATTATTTTTGTCTTACAATTTTGACTTCTCATACTGTTGACATGTAATTGTGACCTTTTTCTTTCAATGAGTTAATAAGTTTTTTAATATATTTAATATTGCGGCAATATTAATATTGTTTTAATGTTGTTTTTCTATCACAGTAGCTTTATTTCCATAATATTGCGACTGTCACGTGTAATCTTTTTGTAATTTGCGTTGTCACGTTTACCTTCAAAAAGCAAATTAATTACTTTACCGATGACTTATTTACTTTACTGATTACATGACAAGTTATTTGAGTAATTAGGCAGTTATACACATTTTGAGAGGGCAACATTATTTGCAATTGTTTTACATTCCATTTGCTCGTGCTTGGTTGCACGTCGATTTCTTGTGTCAGTCACGCGTTAAAAGCGACATCTACTGGCGGATATTGAATTCAAGGGCAAAAGGTTGGAGATATTTCAACACACTTGAAAAATACCCAGCTAGAAAAATAAATTAAGTTCACTCGGGAGGAAAGGCTGCGGCAGCACTTTTACAGGACTTCCTGAAGTGGTTGTCAACCGGATTAAATTTAGACGCATGTTGTTTGTGCTTCTGCCTCTCCCTTTGCTATTTGCAGCATTCGTCAGTAATAACAAAACCAATAGTTGGACTAGCAAAATGTCTTGGCTCAGAAATCAAGAACATGGAAGTCAACAATGCAGTGTTGGATATGCTCTTGTTTCCATGGAGACGCCGCCTCACTACTGTCTTCGCAGCTGATGTATAGGAAAATGAAAGTTGCCTTTTGTGGCATTGTTACATTATTCTGCGAATAGTGACTTTTTTTTCTCACAATATTACAACATAGCATTGCCTTTATTTTGTAAAATAATGCAACGATATTCTTATAAAGTTGCAACCCATCGAAATATTCTCATCAGTCTCTTGACATCTTTTGCGGGAACATTCGTAATAATACGTTGGCATTTTTGTGACATGTTTGTGCTGCATCCAATTGTGACTTCTTGTATTATACTTTTACCTGCTTTTTTTTTTTTGCTCGCAGCTCTGATGCAACCTTTTTTTTTTTTTGTCAGATTATGACGTAATATTGCCACTTTTTCTCCTCACAATTTTGAACATTAATCACACAACAGTACCACTATGCAGTATACTGCTGACATGCAGACTTTTGTTTCTTTAAAAAAAAAAAAATCCTGAAGCTGGGGTGACACGATCCAATGATTGCTGCCCCCTATTGGCGCTATTTAGACTGCAAATGATTGATTGATGGACAGCACCTGCCGGGCACTCAGACTTCCACTGACATTCTGCCGAATTAAACCCTGGCAGAATTTGACCGACTTGGACATCACATTTTATTTTTGAACATGCTTATGGCCCAATGCACTTTACTTGTCGTCTTCCTTTTGATCGCCTGTTGCCATGGCACACATGAAAATGCATCAGGTTTGAAAGAAAACAAATGTGATCAATGTTAATCCTTTACTTTTCTTTCAAGGTGTCTTTTGGTTCTCCCCATTGAAGGTGGCGTTGGAGATGAAGAGGTTGAAGCAAAAGGTAGAACACCCGCTTTGAACTCCACCAACAATATGACACGTTTCACCTGTGGAATCATGGCAAATTTGGCCGCCGTGCTGCTATACGGAAGCACCTTTGTTCCGGTTAAACGCATCGAGTCGGGAGATGGTGAGTACTCTTGATTATGATCTACAGGTATATGGCCTTAAAATGGAAAAATGTTGTTATTCTGGTAAGCTTTTGTTCATCTGAAAGCTCCACTTTTTTTCTCTTTACTTGACTTCAAAAGGACCAAAATAGAATGAGTCCACTCTTGCTCCAACTGATCAATTATAGGTTCTTCGGATCCCTGGACCAAAAATTGCAAGCCCAAATCATAAAATTTGAGAACGGTTGTTTTTGTACTCCTCCAATCTTTTGGACAGGAATGTTTTTCCAGTGGGTGTACTGTGCAGGCATCTGGTTGGTGGCCATGATCGGAGATGTGATGCTCCGCTCTCCCAAATTTCATCCTTTGGCAATGCTCGGGGGTGTCATCTGGGCCACAGGTATGAGATTGAGCGGGTATACTGAGTCGACACACCCCTGTTTAAAGCCATGATTTCGGGGCATAAAGAAATAAAAGCGACCAAGATAAATACATTTAAAAAATCATTCATGTGACCTATACCTTGTGAAATGTAATTGGAAAGCAAAGGGGTACTAAAAATAGTTAATCCAGTGTGGTTGCATAAGTGTGTACACCCTCTTACTGTAACAGTGACTGTAGCTGTGTTCAGAATTTGCCAACACAACCACATTCAAATTGCTGAGGAAAGGAAATTAGCACAATTGTCACCATCTAAAGTGATGCTGATTTAAAAAAAAAAAAAAATTAAAAAAAAAATCACGTTCTAGTGGGCTTTCAGTGTAAAAAGTATTGTCTGGTTTTCTTTTATCAATATTTGCTGCATACCTTGGCTGATTGTAACTTATTTCCCAAAATATTGACTTCATGACTTATTTCTGACTATTTTGACCATTTTCTCATAACATAGGCGATTTCAACATTACTGCATCTTAAGTGTATAATATTTTACCCAGTTATGACATGCAATATAATAATTTTTTTGTAATACTGAGAACCCAATAATTTAAAAAAAAAAAGCCTCAGAACTTAACCTCAATGTGTTCATTTGTGGATCTTCCCCACGTTATGTTCATGGTTATGAAATTGGGATTCGCTCCAGATTTAACATCCCCTCCTTCCAGATGAACCACATATATATAAAGGCATGCTAGAGCCGGAGCTATGGAAAATCAAACTGAACTCGAGTGTTCATGGCTGTCCTCTCATTTTATGGGAAGCTGGGGTGAGCACACTGGATGGAGTGTGGTGTGTGTCCATCAATAATTTATACTAAAAGTGACAATGTTCATCCAAACAGACAATCTTTAAGACAAGATTAATTGCTTTATCATCCGTATAAATGCAGACATTAATTTACAAGGATGATCATTTCCTGCATAAAGTGAAGCCCTAAGTCCGCAACGCACAGCTTTCTGTCCTTGTGCATGATTTTCAGGCTGCGTGATGGTTGTCACGATCGTCAAAGCCATCGGGCTCAGTCTGGGGGTTTTAATCTGGGGCTCCTCCAGTTTGCTGATTGGCTGGGCCACTTCAAGGTGACGTGATCTATTTTGAAATGCACATGAAACTGCGAGATTTATCTAATTGGCATTCGTCCCGCCTCAGGTTCGGGTGGTTCGGGATTACTCCCGAGGATGTTTTGCGTCCGGTGTTGAATTACTGCGGCGCTGGATTGTGTCTGCTCAGGTAATCCATTGATTTTGGTAGCCCCCCAGCACCATGTTGTTATTCTAAAATATCTTCCTATTAAATAAAGTAGCCATATTGGAGTGTTCTTTCACTGCAAGAAAAAATAAAATTTTGGCTCTTATCCTGCAAAATCAATCCCTAGGATTTTACACAATTTATGGTTTTGTGTGTACTTCTTGAATACAATTGTATTGTTTGAGGTCTTGGTCATCTGGATGTGCAGTGCAGGATATCCTTCAATATCAGCAGGGTATTAACACTGACAGAGCAAGAATGTGAAAAACAAGCTTGGTTTTGTCTTGATGGATATTATTCCACATGAGAATCTGCCTTGCTTCCTGTATGTGGGCCTTCTCCCTTGCTCCCTTCAGCTACTTGTCAGTAAGCATTAGTCTCAAAAATCATTGGGGAGTTTTCTCCAAAAACGCCTTGCTCCCATTTTGTCAGATGTGAAAATGATCAGTGCACTTTCCGACCTGACTAATATTTCATTTTATTTTTTTCAGTGGCATGATATTTTTCTTTGTGAAAACCGACGTGCAGCATCATCCTGATCCCGAAATTGTCCCGTTACTCATCGACAGGGTTGGTACATGTTGCTCATGACATCATTCCCACATATATTGAGAGTATATCCGGGCTCCTCTTTATTGTAACGTAATGTGATGATGAGTGTCATGTTTGATGGGAGACAAAATTTATGAAAATATTTATATTGCAGAATTTTACGATTTTTTTTTAATTACAGGTTTTAACTTGGATGCATTTACGCCTACCATAAGCGATGTGAAGATTGAAAAAAAAAAGCTCATCGTTCAAAGCAGAACATTTCAAATGTTATCCTTTTTTTGATTTTACATAAGAACATTGAACAAATTAATATTTTAATTTGATTTATGTTTGTTACAGCAGAACTTTAAAAAAAATCAATTTACCTTTGCTTCAGGATGAAAAATAATTTGCAAATGTAAATTTAAGAAATTGAAGCTAATTCAAAAAAATAAACCCCATTAATTATATTAGATATATTGGATTGACCTGGCTGGAAATGCTTCACAAAGGTAGAGGGCTTTTTTGGTTTTTCTTTTTTTTTTTTAACCCTTGTAATGTAATATTTTTTGCCTCGTAGCGAACCAACTCCGGCTCCTACAGCCCGACTTCATCCATGTTCTGGATTGACTTTGTCGGAGTCAGACGCAGACGCTTCATGTGAGATGAATTTGATTCCTTCAATTTCCCCAAGAGATTTCAAATGTTGCCAAGTTATGCCTCAAAGACACTGATTGGCCTATCACACTACAGCTAAGACCAACCTTTGGTAGGCTTGACTGATCAACTATAACCTTCTCTGTTTCATTGGTGAGGCCATCCATATCCAGTTCCGCCACAGTAAGTGGTGTGCCGCAGGGTTCACTGCTTGCTCCCCTCTTTTTCCTTCCATCAATCGACTTTGGCTCATAGTATCAGTAACATCTTATACATAACTTGCAAGGGATTAGTGATACTAGGCTTTAGAATGGACCACGAAAGTTGTGAAATTGTCCAATTAATAGTTGGTCCCAACCCAATAATCAATTTTCCAATGTGGCATGAGTTTTACAAAGCCTCATTCTAGGGTGAATGCGTGATATTAGCATGAGCCAGTGACAGCAACTGGCCCTCACATTTGCTCTTTACCCAGGTTGGCTGTTAACGAAAGGTATAATGTCAGCATACATGTTTCTGGAAAAAGTTGTCAAAGCTTGCATTGAGCATGTATTGATGTTTCCATGCCTTAATTGTCTCTCAGAAGTCCATTGTTTCAAAACATTGTCAATAATTTCTCTGGCTGTGTAAAATGTATGCTAGCTGAGCATAAATTCGATAATATCTGACAGTAGGGATGAACGAACAAACGCATGTAGCACACCCCCACCTCCGTTGAGAAGAGAGGATGCTTTTGGACAATTCAAACACTCAAGCTTACGGAGGTGCTTTAATTGAGCTTGGGATTTCTTTTTTAAATCGTGCAGTTAATATATTGGTTTACTTGAGAAATGATCAACTATAGATACTGCATCCTATAATAATTTGGGGTTGTCCCTTTGTCTGCCCCTTCAGAGGCTACCTGTTGGCCGTGTTGTCTGGCATCTTCTTCGGCTCCTCCTTCACGCCAATGCTCTACATCAAGAGTCATTCGTCATGCCCTGACAGCATGTTCCACGGAGCCAGCGTTTACGGTGCGTATTTTGGGACGCGGTATGCTAATATGTCCAAAAATATGTTTCGTTTTGCTCCCCGCAGACCTGGATTATGTCTTCGCAGAATGTTGTGGGATATTTGTGGCCAGCACGGTCTACTTGGCCATCTATTGTGTTGTCATGAAGAGCAGGCCAAGGATCTACTCCAGGATCATTCTACCAGGTCGGTCCTGTAATTGTGGTACTACACTACGCTGGATGAATTTTTCATAAAGATTCTGCCGTCTGCAAATGTAGGCACTCGATGGAGACAGAATTATTTTTTTTTGCTTCAAGTGGAACATACCCATAAATTACTGTCACTAGCAATTACTCTCATTTCCTGAAAGTATCTGTACACATGCTGCATAGATAGCCTCAGAACAATGAGACCACTCTTGTTTGTTCATTTCAAATGTCTGGTACAACAAGAGGTCCACTTTGTTTGGATGCACTTCACGGGGCCAAAAAAGAGACATATCACTACAACACACGTCCATAAAACACACACAGACAGTGATTGGCTTGTGAAATGAACTTCATTCAGCGAGTGGGTTAGAAGTCCTTAAATGTATTTTCCTCATGGTTCATCAGAGGACAGAATTGAGTCAGCTGGCCTTTTGTAAGCTTTGCTCCCCCTCACTGTGCTCGTCATTGCTTCTGTCCGCTCGTTGTGCTAGTTATTTTCCAAAGTGGCGGCCGGCCCGCCGTACTTCTTGTGCCTACCTCAGCTTTCACCATCATTTAAGTCGGTGGTTCTTAACGTGGGCTCCGTGAGTCTGTCTCAAGGGTTCGACAGAGCCTCCACCGAGGAGCTCCGAACGAACTTGCTTTGTTGTGTAAATTCTGATTTGCCAGTATGTAATTTGTTGTGAGTTCATGCATTGTTGGTTTTGTTCTTTGAACAAGGTGATGTTCATGCACTGCTCATTTTGTGCACCAGTAAAAAACATCTACGTCTTGAATTGAAAAAAAAAATCGAGGGGTTTGGTGAATGCGCATATGAGACTGGTGGGGTTTGGTACCTCCAACAAGGTTAAGAACTACGGATTTAAGTATTAAGAACAATATTTTTTATTTATTTCACTTTTTCTTTGAAATTTTTATGCATTTGTGTTCCGTTATCACTGAACTGACTTGTCCATATTTAATCCATTTCTACACCCAGAACCGGTTGCCAGCCATTCGTAGGGCACACAGACCCAAAAAAACATTTGCACTCAAACCTACAGACAGTTTGGAGTGGTCAATCGGCCTAGCATGCTTGTTTTGGGGGATGTGGGAGGAAATCGGAGTACCCGAAGGAAACCCACGCAGGCACGGGGAGAACATGCAAACTCCACACAGGAAGGATTGAACCGGCAACCTCTGTGCCGCCCTCACATTTTTCACAGTACATTTTATTGAAACAATATCCATGATAAATTTGATCTATGATACGTGTTTTGTTTATTTATATTTCATTTTTTAACATAATCTGCCAAGTATTTTTTCTATTATTTTGAGGAAATTACAGCTATACAATTTTTTTTTATTTTTCTTGCTCACTCAATCTTTTTAAACACAGGGTTAAATATATTTTACCTTTTTAAGCATATGAGCACCTCAAATTTTTTTTTTTTTTTTTTTTTTTTTTTTTTTTTTTTATGAGCTCGAGTAGACTATTGTATCTTCATCACGGAGCAACTCGTGATGAGTAAAAGTCCAAAGAAAGTGTTTGATATAATAAGACTAATAATGCTAATACGCCTGGTTTTTAATTGCAGTAATTTTCTTTTAAAGATGTGAATTTTGTCTCTTGCAGGCCTGTTGTCGGGGTCAATGTGGGTGCTGGCTACGTACTGCTGGACTTTGGCCAACAACTACTTGAGTGTCGTGGTCACCGTTCCCATTGTGACAGCAGTGAGTACGCATGCAAGCTGTTCAAATGCTTGAGGTCAAAAGTAATGACACTGGATAAAATGTAAATAATGAAAGATAATGTGCATATAACATGCTTGAGGTCAAAACTAATGACTATTGCATGGATTGCATTTTTATTTTATTTTTTTAATCAAGTATTGTATTCTACTTTATATTCTCAGTGTCAACATCGTTGAAATTGTATTAGCCATTTTGACTTCATGTATATTGCAATAAACATGCTACATTTATATTTAATTTCATATAATTTGTCTGTTTAAAGATTTAAAGTTTGTTTTATACCTTGATTGGGTTTTTGTTGGCTGTGAGGCAGACTGCTGCCAGGTGAACCAGCCTTTGAAAAAGAAACATAAAAATAAACTGCATGCTTATTTATCCGCATTAGTCAATTTTGGAATGCATTCTTTTCGCCCCCTTGCCAGCTGCCCAGCGCTACTATCTCAATCCACCAGCGGCCCCGATCCTTTTTATTGCCTCAAATTTGACCAACCCGACCGAATCAAGTCACGCTAGGCTCGGTTCAATGTTTAATTTTAGTTCGTTTATTTTGGTCACGCACGCTGGCATGCGTCATATTCCTTGATTTAAAACAAAGTCTTTGCTTAGCGTCACTGCTGTTCTGATAATGTTTTTAATTTTTGTGAATGTCCTCTACAGGGAAACGGGCTTGTTGCAGCACTCTGGGGAAGTCTGCTGTTCAGGGAGATTAAGGTAAGAAATGCATTAGTAAGAAATGCATTAAAACCACCTTGGGCCCAAAGTATTACATTTGAAGCTCTGTGCACAACTGCTTCCCATTTCCCTTCATTATGCCATCTGTCATTCCACCAGCTGTGTTCCCTTCCTTTTTATAAACTTTGTGATGACATCTTTCCTTCTTCTCCTTCCTTCCTGCATTCCTTCCATGCGGTGCTTCTTTGCTCTACACTGCCTCCTTTCATACCTTTTTAAATGTAGGCTACACTTTTCAATGAATGTCACATTTGCCCCGACCCTGTTGAAGATGCTCAATTGACTGTTTTTATCGTGTCCTCAGGGGTTAATGAACTGCTTAATATTCTGCCTGGCATCCTGCGTGGTGTTGACGGGCTCCTTGTTGACAGCCATCTCCAATTTGTAATTTATATGCATGTACACGTGGTTTATAATCGCAGTAATGCACTGCAAGCGCATGGAATGTCTTGCAACGGCTTCTGACTAATAAACGTCAACAAATCTTTCCAACGAGTGTGTAAATTGTCACGTTTTTGCACCAATTCTTTGAAGGGGGGGAAAAAAAATCTAGATTTTCTCTGAGCTGTCTATTTGTGAATATATTAATACCAACAGTCATGCTCACTGGTTACATTTAAAGGCTAATATTTCATTTAGCTTTGAAGTGCTGACCTGTTTTCAAACTATAGCTTGTGTGTGTGTGTGTTGGAAATCAGTCCCTGACACACAATTTTAAGCAGTACTTTGACAAAACTTTGAGGCACTTTTTCCAAATATGGCTTGATATGAAAATATTTATATCATTCTTAATATGCACGGTATTAGTTTTGTAATACGATTATAAACCATCCAGTTGGACCTCTATAGGTGAACCGTGATATAGCAAATATTGTGCGAGTCTACATACCGCTGTTTAGATGCCTTTTTTTTTTTTTTTCTCTTGCAAGTGTCAGCCAACCTCTTCGTAGGTTATCCAAGTGTCCTAATTTTCGGTGTTGTCCTCTCCAGTTCATTGCATGTGTTGATCACAGTTGACAAGGTTCTCGAATGCTCTGTCAGCTTACGCACACTAACAAACTGTTGTCACTGCGCCATCCGTTTTATGACAGTCAATCATTAACGATACATGATAATGAACGAGGACACTTAAGAATGCATAATTTTAGCCACTGTGCTGCATTATTAAAGGCTGTGAACGTGCAACCTACTATCCCTGCGGTGGCACTTGAATGAGTCATTGGAAACCCTGAAGTAGATTAGCAATCATGTAACTGCACTTGAGGAAATTAAAACATGACAGAAAACAAGTGGGGAGTGATCTCCAGGAAAAAAAGGCTCTGAACATGCTTTTTGGTAAGATCAAGTCAGATAGCTGGTTTCAGCAGGACTCGTCTGCTGTTTTGTTAGCTCACTGAGGCAATTATGTTCAAGCTAACATTCAAATTGGAGTTTTCATGCCACACACACATGTGGCAGATTGTAAAAAATGTTCCCCCAAAATAAGCTTCAAGCTGTTTGTCACTCCAAATGGACTTTCACTGTCAAACTAAACAGAAGAATTACACAGTGTACAACCAGTCAAATTGCTTTGCCTAAGTCTGTTTAGCCCACCTGTGTCAAACTCAAGGCCCGGGGGCCAGATACGGCCCGTCACATCATTTTATGTAGCCCACGAAGACAAATTGTGCATCAAATTCGTGTCATACTAGAATTGGAAATTTTTTCCGTTTTAGTATCTTTTTAAATATTTGACCAGTCTCTACTCGTCTGAGTTGTTTGTTTTATATAGCTTTTGCTGTATATAATATGAGGTGCTCATACCTTTTATTTGGGTTGACACTCCTAATGGCCCTCGGAAAGAAGCTATGACTACAATGCGGCCTGCGAAAAAAATGACTTTGACACTTCTGGTTTTGCCTAATGTTAAAACTACAAAACACTGTAACAGGGCTCATGTATAGCATTTGTGTTCTGACGTTATGACTGATATTCCCTCTAATTTTCCATGCGTCTGAACATTCAAGCAAGTTCCCTGAGCGTTACATAGACCATGGTCGGAACATCAGACATGCCCAAAGCAGTACCAAGCATAAAGTTCCATGTGCTATGTATGTGCTCCAAAAAATGACACCACCTGTAAATCAAAACGGAGCATATTCAATTGATTTGTGATGCAAATAAAATCAGCCCTAGGTTGTAAGAATTGCTGACTAAGGGGTTTTATACCATTGTTTGTGGTGTAAATTTGCCCAAATTGACTTGTCTAGAAATCAATGTAAGTAAATGGGAACTTAATAATAATGGCTTATGGCTTCAATATTGTGGAGAGTGATGTGACAATTACATCAAAAGTTGGATCGTGTTATTCCTAACTCTTGTACAGGTGTTGTCAATATGCTTCACTTGTACCTCATTAAATAAACAAAAAAGGTCCGATAATAACCTGCACATTTGAAAATGAGCGATTCACCCATGTGGAGTAGCTTGTTAAAATTTCGCTTTTGCACACCACTTGGGAATTTAATGAGTTGCCTATTAAATAAGAAATGACAGCGTATAATGTACTTTCTCCAAACCACTCAAAAGCCAAAGCTCATCGTGGGCAAATGTGTGTGAAAAGAATCTTGATTCTAATTTATTTTTTAAGTTTTTAATTTTAAAGGGCCATACTGATTTGTCTGGCTAATAAGTTTGTCAGTTCCTCACCAACCATTAAACCCACGACGGAGAACTCAAATCGTTTGAGAACAAGCAGACAGAGCTAAAACTTACTGGCAGGAGGGGAAATATAAATTAAAACAATCACAATACTTGAAGTCTGCCATCTTAAAACTCGCACAAAAATGGAAATGCCATCAAACAGGCTAACAAATACCAAATTTGTTTTGATTGTACTTTACCACCACTATAATCAATCTCAAGCTCATTTGAAATATTACAAAAAAGCCAAACAAAAATCATAATCCTTTTGAGCTGAAATGATATGTTGTAGTCATATTTACCGTAATTTTCGGACTATAAGTCGCTCCTGAGTATAAGTCGCCCCCCCACCCAAACTATAAAAAAAAAACGCAACTTATAGTCCGAAAATTACGGTAGTTTTACTTTTTCTTCTTTTCTGCCCGAAATAAAAAATATTATAATCATAATAATAATCAATTAAAAATCCACCACATTAATTTCACAATGGATTGCAACGAGCATGGTTTAGATTAAAACAAATCTTCAGCGTTGAAAGCCCTGTCACAAAAAGTAGATTATGCCAACTTTTCAAAGAGAAAATCAGCTTGCTTAATGCCAACTTCAGCTTTTCAAGTTAGTCCAGCAAAACACAGCCATATACAATACATCACTTGGAAATCCAATGTTTACTCAGCTGCAGTTTGATTGACACATGAAACCTTTGGAAAGTTTCATAAATTTGTTTGTTGCCGTCATCGGTCAACATGTTGCTTCAAACTTCATACGAGGACATTTTCTCACATGTAAAATGAAACACTACCATACTTTTTTTTACCCTTGCTGCAGAGCAAAATAACTCTTGTAGATTAATTCAATGTCAATTATTTATTGGAATTTATTTCCATGTATTACTTATAAGTTATAAGTTATAACTCGGTAGGAAATACATTTATAATAAAAAATATAATCAAAACATAAAATACACTGTTTCATATTTTACATATATTTTTAAACATGAGCATCTGTCATAAAGTAAAATAAAATAGCTAAATAATACAACTGTTATATTTGCTTTGAATATATCTGGATGTTTTATTAAAACCATTCCAGTATCTAAACCAAGGACATCATCATCTTGCATGTAGTAAAAATCTTTTTTGTCAGGACACCGACAATGCCTTCGTCTGGCCAAATTCTTATTCATCGAGCAATCGCTGATGATTGTTTTGCGGAACAAACATGACTTTGGATTAAACCATTTTTATGGATGTGGGAGGGGCATAAACAGGTTGTAATAATTGATTATTATAGTGTTATTGTATAATAATTTATTTCTATAGTGTTATTTATCCTCTGTGAAGAACGGCTAATATTATTGCAGCTGAAAAGGATTGCGTCACCTTTTTTATTGACCTATTTTAGTAATCATTGCGAGATTTTTCTTCATTGAAGGCTACCAACAATTTTGGATGATGAAGCTTTCAAATCAGTGGTGACATAACCCATGGAGTTCTATTAAAAGATTTAATATATTTTTCTTGATAACTTCAACAGTCTAAAACTCCATCAGACATGAATTCATTCTCCCCACGTTTTGAACTCTGTAACCGACAGGAGAAACCACTGCTTTAGCTGGCCCCAGTGGCCTACCCGACGTGTGGATGGCAGTCATGATTAAAATTTTGACCCGACCATTCTGCGAGTGATGGATTACCCTGAAGAGCCTGTCAGAACCGATATACGCTACCAGTCAACCGATTCGTCCGCGTTGTCACGCCAGCAGAACCCGGTAACGGCGGCGAGCGATGGAGCTTATCCCTCTTTTCAGCTTGTCGGAATTTGCTCCATGAACCGTGTTGCCACATTTCAGTGTTTGGTCTAATTTAATGTCGTATTAAGCATGCAGTGAACTGTAGCCGTTTTGAATAATCGAGGGGGAACATTTGCCCTGTGATTGGCTGGCGACCAGTTAAGGGTGTACCCCGCCTACTACCTTAAGACACCTGGGATAGGCTCCGGCATTCCAATGATTCAGAATATAAATGATGGATAATGGATTTTTTTTTCCCCCATTCCAGTAAAAAATGTAAGCAATTTTTTTTTTTGGAGGAGGGGGCGACAAGAGCCTCCATGTATCATGTCCTGCACCCCAGCCCTCCGCTCAGCAGCCTGTAAACAAACATTGATTGTAAAGCAGCATTGAGGATAAAAATACAATCTGCTTTGCCGAGATCAGTGAGGAGATTTGGTGAAAGTCTTAATTCAACAGGAAGCTGTTGGAGCTTTTCCGATAAATCCCCTTTCTCCCCATGCCCCCTCCTTCTTCTCTTCCTCGGGGCTTTTAGCATCTGACAAACTGAGGCTACAAAAATCCAGTGCAAGCACACAACATTTGGTAAAGTACTTAAACTCCATCGCCGTAAAAACTAGGACAAAATTGTTGATAGCAAAAAGCAACTTAAGATGTTGGTGTAACCTGCACGCGGGTTCATGATGCCCAATGCACTATACAAAAAAAGGCACACAATGTAACGACGCCTCTTGAGGTTCTGGACTACTCTGCTTGATCAGGCATTAAACAGTCATATTTGTTTACTGTCTAACTCGGCGCAAAACAGATACAGTTACACATTGTTTATTTAGAACAACCACGCAGCTTTCCTTTTCGATACAGCCATTCAGCATAATGTTCACAATCAATGCAAGCTCATGATGAGCATCAGTGTGATGCTGTAACAATAATTGCACGCATGTATTATTTATCCTCTGTGATCTTTTTTTCTTTTGACCCTCTGATTGCAGCATTTTTTTTCTGCCTGCATTTTCAGAGATTTTTGGCTTCGCAACTAATATTAATTCCAATGTTCTTCTTATCGCGCGTGTATCATAAGTGTAGATGGCAAAAGCACCAAAAAAGTAGCCAATCTGCAGTGGCCATGGCAACAGCAAAGACAATTTACTCTTCATTATGAGTCATTACAATGTGATGCGTATATGAATGCGTAATCAACTGACGGTTTCAAATGAAATGATTATGAACCCTCGGCTGGTGGTTATGTTGATTGCCAAATGAGCAGACATATTTTTGTCTAATCTAATAAGGATTTGAGATTTACATTCATTCTCCAATTCTTGCAATTTAGTGGAAAGCTCATTTCTGCTTTACGAATTGAATCAAGAACTATACCGTAAACTCAACAAAATCTATTTTTGGTTGGTGCGGATAGAGCTTTGTGGATCTTATCCATCAATATGACGAGATAACGATTGATAATCCTAAACAATGCTGAGTGTGAGGGATTTTGTCAATCTTCTAACGGCATGCAGATGGATTATGAAAATAACTGACTTCAGTCAGTTGCTGTCAAAGCTGTCCTGTTGGCTCTCCCAATTTGCAGTGACAGACTGTGAAACGTCTTTTAAAGGAATCGTGGGACGTCTTATCCCCAACCGGGGTTAAACAAAAAAGGCGATCAGATTTAGATATCCCTCAAAGCGTTGACTTTGTTCCAACAAGGGCGCGTGTTGAAAGTTAATTGAAAAGCTAACACTGGTGCAGAGCTCACCCGACTCCCGCCACCCGACTTGAATGAAACGTTGCCCCAGGCCGACAACAGACTTTTTTTTTTGTTCTCATCACATTTTTTTTGGGTGTTTCCACAAAATTAGCCACATCAAAACCGTAACGGAAGATATTGTCTTTAAGACAGCTTTTACATAGAACCCATTGAAGGCAGGATATTGCCTTTTCAATGGAAAGTTGTCATTGTCACTCAAAGATATTCATATCACACATTTTCAAGAGACTCTTTCAAGTACTCACAGATGTTTTTCTCATTAGAATACTTTCTCCTAATACTCATATTATCACAATTAAAGCAAGTCAATTCCAACATACGTTGTGACCTGTTCTTATTTTCCTGATTGGAGAATAGGGATCATTTAGTATTTGAGGGATGTTTATAAGTGGATCTTTTTTTAAACCTGACGTCAAAGCTATCAAGGCTGGTTTACAACGTGGAAAAATTATGCTACAAATCTTTAAATGCTTAAATATTGACAGTGTTTATTCATTTTTCTATACGCATTTGGGGTAAAAATTTAACCTTCCTTGAACCCCTCATGGGTAACAAGGAATTAGTTTATAGGAAGCCATTTACAAAATGCATTGTTTATTTTCCTTATGTTTTTTTTATATTTTATTTTCCTGATAGAAGGGAAGGAAGAGGTGTTGATATTTTAACAGTGAGCAGGAGTTAATGTATAACTGCGGCAGGGAGAGCCTTTTTGCACGCCCCCTCCTCCAATAAAGCCATATGCCTCCACCCACCCACCCAGGGTGTTTTGCACTTCCTCTCGTGCGTCACTGCTCCCTCACACTCTTTGGAGTGCGCACATCGGTTGCTGCACTCAACCAGCAGGTTGCTGCACCGGCCGGCAGCCGTGTCGTTTCTCATCTCCTAGTTGCTCTCTCCACTTTTTTTTTTTCTCTTGTTTTTTTTGGGGTGGTCTAACCGACAACCTGCTGATGGAGATGATCTCTTTCCCCGCAGGATATTCATCTGGGGTGGCACAAGTTTATGTGCTCCTTATTGTGGCTTGCGTCTTGTCGGGTCAGTTCAACTTTTCACTTGCCTTTAATTCAGGGGTGTCAAACTCATTTTTGTCGCGGCCCGCATTGTAGTCATAGTTGACTGTCAGCGCCTTATATTATTTACAGTATAGGTTACACGGCAAACTGATGAATAACTGGTTTTGAAATCAGAGACTAGTCAAAACTGTTCAGATTGTTTAAAAAGATGAATGGTAATAGAAATTGCAAGCAATACCGTTTTTTCCATGTATAATGCGCAAAATTTAACTAATTTATTGTCCTAAAATCTGGGGTGCGCATTATACATGGGTACAATTTTATTTTATTTTTATTTATTTTTTCTGTAAAAAAATCATGGTACAACATTTCTGTATTTCTGTTTTGAAAAAGTGAAGACAATTTATAATTTTAGTAATGACACAGAGTCGATAATAATATATATGTGACGGGCCGCATCTGGCCCCCGGGCCGCATCTGGCCCCCGGGCCGCATCTGGCCCCCGGGCCGCATCTGGCCCCCGGGCCGCATCTGGCCCCCGGGCCTTGAGTTTGACACCTATGCTTTAATTGATACCTCACTCATGTTACTTTATGGCTATGTCCTAGTATCATTATCTAAAGACCCCTGTTGCATTTGAAGTAGGAGTGAAACATTTTGAGCTTGCCTTTGATACCTGACTCGTGTTACGTGTGTTTTTACGTAAGAGTGAAACATTTTGAGCAAATTAAGTTCTTGGTTTGTTTTGCACAAAACAAGCCATTTTTGTACAAAACAACCCAACGAATTGAGATGTTATTTTGCAAAGCAACCCAAAGTTGGGCTCAATTGATCATCCACCTTCCTGGGTGGGTCGGTCCAATTTTTAACCCAGCTGTTTGAAGGGTGTAACAACACGTACTTGTCAAGACCTCCGCTTTTGAAAATACATCTAGGCCTTGCTAAGTCTTTTAAGACCTATTGATTTTGCACTCTAAAGTGTGATGACCACCTGCATCACAATTACCTCGAGGCACCGCATTGGGTTCGACTAAATAGTGTATACTTCCGATAAATCCTGCCGTTCAATGCCACTTCAGACCGCCGATTGATTTTGAATGTGCAGCACTGTTATTTTAATGCCACTCTCACATTAACTACCCACTAATTGAACAATGAGGAGGCACCACAAAATATGCTCCATTGGTTTCAATTGTAAAACTACACTCATTTTTTTTCATTTTGGAAATGCTGTGATTTAAAAACTGCAACGGAATCCATGACCCCGATACATACTTTTCTGCTCATGCTACTAGAGTAAAAGTAGTGCTTTGCCTCCATCTCGTGGCATCTTGGTGCCAAGGAACTATGTTTAAGTCAATTGGGGAGCTTCATTTAAGGTGGCATCTTGCTATCAAGGTACCATGTTGATGAGAGTTGAGGTGTTTCATTTTGCCACCCTCTTGTGGCATCTAGGTGCCACAAGTCAATGTTGGAGTTAATTGAGGAGCTCTGTCCAGACAAAAGTGGTGCTTTGCCACCATCTTGTGGAATGCGGGTGCCAAGGAATTATGTTGAAGTGAATTGAGGAGCTCCATTGTGACAAAAGTAGTGCTTTGGCCCCATTTGGTGCCATTTGAGTACCAAGGAGCTATGTTGACGTGAGTTGAGAGATGTCATTTAAAAAAAATTGCAGTGCTGCCTTAGGAAATAGTTTGAATCAGTCTCATTTATCTCATTCCAGTAGCCTGCCAAAACCAACAGCTGTTTTTTAAAAAATGTTTTTTTATAAGAGAATTAGACTGAACAGTATTATACTAAAATAAAAAAACGTAAACACGTGCAGTACCCGCAAACATTAAAATGTCCTCTTCCTTCTTCTCTTCCTCCTTCTCCGTGGGGTGGATTATAAGTGGATAACAAACCAACATCATGTTGCAATAGTGCCACCAGTTAGCATTGTGCTTCTACGTCAAGGAAACCAATGTAAACTGATAAAAGTTTACTTGCCTTCAGTCGTCGGATGTATACAATTTATTGCCACGCTTTCATCAATACAGCCAGAAAAAAAAACGGAGATGCATCCCGCAGAGAATGTCGCTGTTTGACGTCGCAATGCCGCCGATGCGGCACAAGCAGCGGGATGCCCGAACACTTGCTCATCTCCGAGCTTTTGAGTGCACAATTTGATGCTTTATGGCTGCTTGATGTCACAAAGAAAGCGCGGGGGGGATGAAGATAGATGATAAGATTGCTGATGAGGTCGTTGGATGTTGAAAAGGCCAATCTTTGAAGTTTCAGGCATTGCTTGGACTCTTAGCAGCAGTGATGTACATAAACAGGCTTGTGAAAAGCTGAGCAAATATTGGTGGCAAGACATTGAGTTGACTATAGAAATTGGTGCGTCAATAGAGGGGGAAAAGCATTTTCAGTGTAATTTTCAACCAATTTGGAAACTTCTTTGTGCTTTTCTCCAATCTTTTTTTAACTCATAAAATACAGAAGACGGTGGTGGAAATATTAATTGTAGTGACATGTTTATTTTTCCTGTGAATGAGTGTCATGTAGAAAAAAAGCTATTTTTTTTTGTAAAATTTCAGGGAATATTCTCACTTTAAAACTAGTACAGGGTGTCGAAAAAAAAAGCCGCAAGTTGTAAAGATTTTCTTTTTTATTTATTACAATTTCAAACCCGGAAAATTCAGATAGAGAAATGAGTTGTTTTGTGGACTTGGTGATTTGGTTAGTTATCTTAAATGGAGATGAAAAGAAAATACTGTTTGTTTTATTTCAGTCTTCCAAGAATTTGTATACTGGTCAACAACCTTTAATTGAAAATAAACAAAACATTGATCATTTTTTCCCAAGTATATCGGACCAGCAAAAGGAATTCTTGCTTCTTTTTTTTCCTTATGGAACATTTTAAATCTATTTTCCCCCTCGAGTCAACAGAACATACAGCATAATGAGAGTCATATTATTTTTTAACTTATTTGACTGTTCAGTGGGCTAAAAGATGGCCTTTAGAGTTAATCAACTTTATTGATGGATACACACAACAATCAATACACACTTATAAAAGTAAGACTTTCCACTCAAAGGGCAAAAAGCGACGTTCAATACAAAGCGGCCTGAAAGCGTGTGGATTGTATCCACTTTGGGTGACGTGGGGGCGACTTTTGCCACTTTTGTTGAGACGGGTTGAGTTGATACCCTGCGGACTCTTGAAGAGTGAGCACATCCTAGAAAGGGAGGGAGTGCATGCACATGTCTTCACTTACTGGGCTGCTTCGCCATTCTGCTAACGTTTCTAGAAGGATTTGTTTTTCATTCATAGCTTAAGCTCTTGGGGTTGGGGCTTCTTAAAGCACACAAATTGGATGTTCAGTTTCACATCACTCTGATTTTTATAGCTTTTTGAAGCTTGGAACCCTTGAGGGCACGTGTCAAATTCAAGGCCCCTGGGCCGCATCATTTTATAAGACAAATTGTGCATCAAATTCATTAAATTGTCTTCACTTTCAAAAATCATCTTTTTAAAATATTTGAACAGTTTGTACTAGTCTGATTTGAAAATGAGTTCTTTTGTCCGTTTGTTTTGTAGCTTGTTCTGTATATCATATGAGGCGTTCATACAATTATTTCACGATTATTTCACAATCACGATGGCCTTCCGAAGGAAACGATGACTACAATGTGGCCCGCGACAAAAGAGTTTGACACCAAAACCATAAATTGCCTTTTTAGTCTTGAAGGAAACACCAATCTCCCTACCTCATCCTAGCTAACTATCTAGCTCCTGACCTACCTACTACCAATCTTCAACCTATCTTCTCATCTACGTGCATTGCTTCCTAGGAGAAGTGTAATGTAAAGTGGAATATTGTTATTGGACTGATTGTTTCTGGAAGTGAGGGAATCAAATCAATTGCAGATCTGCATGACTACAGCCACAACAATCAGTCTCACTGTATTTTTGGAATTGGATTGTTTAAGCCATTTTACTCCAAAAGAGAATATTTCCTTCAATATTATTGATGTCTGTGTTGTACTCTGCAATAGGCAAACTCCTGCTTCCGTACATGCCTACCGATTACTAACTTATCCCATCGCTGCTTACTTTCCAGCTGCTAACGTGACGGAAGTGTCGCCCTCGTGCCCTCTTGGCTTCTTCCCGTGCGGCAACCTGACCATGTGTCTGCCCCAAGTGCTGCACTGCAACGGTGCCGATGACTGTGGGAACCAAGCGGACGAGGAGAACTGCGGTGAGCCAGTTGACCTGCCAGCCAACCACTTCTTTTCCCACATACAGTGTGTGTCATCACTTTTCATCTGTGTGCTCGGATTTAACCGTAATTAACTCCAAAGCTTTTGATGCCTCCTTCACTCACATTAGTTTTCCTACTTCTCAATCAACAAGCGGAACACTGTGCCTATGGGTTGCCAGATAGGTAGGTAATTATACCTGAGGTAGGAAGTAGGAGCGTGGGTGTAATAGCGAGGCAGGTTGCTTGGTATATAAATTAGTTAAGAGGTTGGTTGGTACACTAATTAGGTTAGCAGGCAAGGAATTGTGAAATAGATAGGTACATTGTTGGGTTGAAGGAGAGCTCGTAGAGTAAAGAAAACATATATTAGAGAAGACTGATGGTCAGATGCAACAAAATGGAATCTGGAGTATACCTAGCATTAGGGCCCAGGTTGACTGTAAGCGAAAGCTTTATCTTTCAGACACTACTGGCTCCTGGTTCTTATTCTGGAATTCACCACAGGAGCCAGACACATTGTTTGTTTTGTATAATGACTGATGTTGACCCTACACGTATACATTGACAGTCGTACTCTCAGTATTTACCCTCTCTTGCCTGTGTCACAAAACTAACTAGCCTTTCCTGCACCGAATATCACAGTAGCATGTTATATTCCGCTGCCTGGTAACAGGAACATAAAGCGCTATCGATCGTCTCTATAAGGGGCTGTATTGTCGTCAGGTCTCGCCAGATGCACATTTGGAGGTGTGTTTAGTTTGTAGCAGTGGCAAAAAAAACAACAAATGGAACAAATGATACTCATCTGTCTCTCTGGAGGTTTCTCATCAATGTCTACCAAGTAATAACTGAGATTATTATTTCGACTAATAGTCAGACAGAGGCATGTTACAGTTTCCCATGTTTGGTACATAGGTAAATAAGTCAGTCGCAGGTCTGTTGGTAGGTAAATGGGTTTGGTTGGTGGAAGGGGAAATAGGCAGGGTGCAGAGTGTAAAATACTATAAAATAGTAGGTAGAAGGATGGTAGGTAGGTAGGTAGGTAGGTAGGTAGGTAGGAAGGTAGGTAAGCAAGCAGGTAGGTAGGTAGGTAGGTAGGTAGGTAGGTAGGTAGGTAGGTAGGTAGGTAGGTAGGTAGGTAGGCTGATTGGTAAGTAGGTAGGTAGGTAGGCTGATTGGTAAGTAGTCGGGAGTGGTCTATGCCAGTAGGTTGGTTGTATAGCAGACACAGAGACAGCTTCTTCCCCCAGGCTGTTGCTCTGATGAACTCACACCACTCTTAGAATCTCAGAGTCATTACTGTGCAATAACATCCTGCTCTCCACACCTTTTTTGAATTTGTCTACACTGTTTGTACTATGTGTCCTCTCTGCATCCATTGCAGCCTGGTCATCCTGGATAAGGGACCTTCCCATCTCTAGTCTCTTATCAAGGTTTCTCATTTCCCCTAGCTGGAGTTGGCAGGCAGCATTGACTTGACAACAACAAACTGCATCCTGCTGGGAGTTCGTTTTTTTTTTTGTGTTCACACTTGGAAAGGAGGTGAAGACAAGGGATGATGCTGCCTTCACAATCCGCTCACTCAATCCAGCCACAATTTTGAAAAATCAGCCCCTCAAAATATGCCATGAAATTTGGTGGAAATGTTTATTATGAGTAGGCCCACAAAAATAGTCTTTAAAAGACATGCTCAAAGAGAAACAGGTGGGAATATGCAAGATGACATCAAGCATTAAAAAAAAGTCTGACAATAACATGCCCGGGAAGACATAAGAAGTCCGCCATTTTATTTTTGAGCAGCCATTTTAGTCTTTCTCTTAATGCAACTCTTAATGAACTCTTAATCCAGTAACTTCACTATTTTGAAAATTCTGCATCCAATGAACAAATGTGAAATTATGAATAGATTCCGAAACATCTTCTGGAAGCCATGCCCAGTTACAAAAGGCATCTGTTATTTTGGTTGGAGGCAGACGTTTTAGGCTTAATTTGACACTCTAAATTCAGCAAATTCAAAATTCAGTAAATTCAATAAATGTATTCAATGTTGGAATTTCCTCCCCTAAACCTTTACTTATTGATGTGAAATTTGGTTGGCCTGTCAATCATGCATGGATCCATCAAAAAGCGTCAACAAGCCATTCCCGAAAAGGCACCGAAGGCTAATTTTCCTTCCCTTTAGTTAAAACAATGTCAGTGCAGCTAACTGAAGGTTTGATCATACCAGTGACTTAATTACGCTTGTTGAATTTCCCCGCCTTCGGCATGAAAGGCCAATTATACCTCCCAAATGTGATGGATGTGGAGGTTGTTGTTTTTTTCTCACTGACCTTTAAGTAGTGATGATGATGATTCATTTTTGCAGGGTGGTGTCATGTGCAAAGCCATGTTTGATCTCACAATCTATGTAGGAGCTGCACGGATAGATCCAAGAATCCATAGAATCGATACTAATGCGAGTACAGAAATACTATACTGACGAACATTTTGAGATACGAACGGGAACCTCGAGACTTTTTCACCTCTACTTACGAAACAAATTCAATATCCGAACCTGTGAGCGATTGTCAGAGCGTGTCAGGTGACGTTGTGACCTGTGTGCGTGTTTCTACCCTTCACTCGGCCAGCTCCAGTGTTCCTGTATGCGAGTTAGCATATTGGAAAGTTCATCCGTAGTTCCTCCGTAGTTTTATCGTCACTCCTAAGAAAGCTAGTGCAAATAACGTCGAGCATAGTTAGAAGAGGGTGTATTCGAATGTAGGAATTAAGCAAACTGTATATGATTACCCCCTTTCTTAAGCGCCTACTTCTATAGTAATTTGTCAAGTCTTTCAAGGTAAAGCTCTTAAACATTAATTTTACATTTTGCATTCATTCTGAAAATTGCTTCAACCTACAACCTCGTAAGTAGAGTTTTCCCTGTATTGGTCTCGCATCGATTCCAAACATCTAGCATCCATCCATTACATTTATTTTTGTGATTATATATATTATATATAGATTATATATTTGTGAAATATATATATTATTTGTATATATTATATATATTTACATGTGTATAAATATATACGTGTTTATATAGATATAGATGATTACATAAATACACACACACGCACACACACACGTGGTTCACAATACAATTACAGCATAGATTGATGTGACATTTTGGTTTGACATTTTCACACACCTGAAGTCATCAAAATGTATTTACGAACCGCTTGTTTGGGGCATTGCTTGCTTTAAGTTCCATTTCTATACAGAGGGAAATATTTTCAAATCAACCCATTTAAGAATACATCCATCCTTGGTCTTCAGTAAGTGAAAACCGAAACCTTCACCGTACTTTCCACGGACTGATCTGATTTCCATGGGGGTCTCCTGTAAATTCTGCAGTCACGAATTTCCAAAGTTGTTGATCTTACTGCCTTGACATTTTTCTCCAGTTAGTTTGAAAAAAGAAAATCAATCCAGTACATTCAAGAAAAACAACTTTTTTGCCTTCAACTAACTAAAAAATGTTTTTGCCTCTGCCTTTGTCTTCTCAAAGAAAAAACAATAGCTCTGTTAGGGGAGGATAAGCGGGTTGGATCAACAAATGAACAAACAAACAGCTGATGACTTTCTATGCCTTCAAAGTCTCCAGTTGCATTCCTCATAGGCAACTTGAAGTGGGGTACCGACTGTCACTTATTTGTATCCCACCTGTATATCGCCACAGTGACTCACACAAAAGACAGTTTAGTTTGAGGGCACATTTTGATTTTGACTTAACATGTTGCGACAAAAGATACGGCGTGGTGAGTCTCCCCAATCTAAAGACGCTCAGGGGGCCTAACCAAGCCCACTCAAGTTAATCCCCGTAATGTGCGTGGACACCTACTGCTCACTTGAATCTGGTCTTTGAAATTGCTACGCTGATGTTCCCAGAGAAAAGCAGCAAAGGCGCAGTGAGGTCGATGAGGCTTTATGGTTATTCATATTTTCATGTCATTGAGGTCCAACGATACTTGCAGGGGGTTGTGGATTCGGTCGATTCGCATGTAATTGGAGGCTGCCCCTTGATGGTTAGAAAAACACGCATGTACAGTGAATGTAGTTACTAAAACATGGGTTCATTTGATAAAAAAAAAAAATAATACTAATGTTTTTCATCTTTAGAAAATATGTACCGCATGCTACATTCACTGAAGACTAACTTCTTTGATGTTGTCCAAATGTCATTGAAGACCATCTGGTCTTTGACGGTTAAAAAGCATACATGATAGGGCAATTGAATATTTGAAATATCTTTGATGTTCACAGAAACTACACTAGGTTTGTCCAAAATTCTTTGAAGTCCATAAAATTTGACTAGCTGCACAGGAGAAGACTGTAAATGTTTTTTTTTTTAGATAGTTACAAGGCATTGAAGACAAATTTGTTTTTGTTCACACAAATGCATCAATGACTAAATGGTCTTTAATGTATACAAGGTTTAGTTGAGGCAATTGAGCTTAGACTGAAGTGTCTTTGATGCTTACAAGACATCTTTTTGAACAAAAAAGAGTAATTTTCTTTGCATTTTCTTGAAGTATTAGGTAATATCAAAGACACGTTAACCCTTGAACCAAAATGTTTTCAAAGGCATCAAAGACAAATCAAAGGCGCTCATGTCTTTTTAATTTGTTGACAGACTTACAGCATTGAGACTCAAACTTTACGGTCAGGAAAATACGCTTTCCTAACATCAACCCTTTTTTTTTTTTATCTTTGGATTTTTCAAATTTCATGTAAGTATGTCATGTAGGTAAGTCGAGTTCATGGTAGTGCTGAGCTGAAAGCTACTTTTGCCATCTGGAACATCCCTGCTGTGATTCCACCGTCTTAACCGTTGACCTGCTAAACCACCATGGTAATTGATATGGCCCCCGAGGCGTCGGCCAGCTCTTCTCATAATTTTTGAAAAAGATGGCATTGGTCGAAAGTGAATCTACGATGAAGATGCATCTGATTATCCACAGCCGGAGGAATGATGACATTTCAGTGAGAGGGGCAGGTGCTTGGCGAGGAAGCCATGAACGTTTCAACTGCACTCATTTTCACTCGCTTTCACGTGTTTCGCAAAGGGGAACACTAGCCTTCCTCTGTTTTTTTTTTTCCTGAGAGATGGATCGCAGTGGTGGTATGTGTGTATGCGCGTGTGTGTGTGTGTGTTTGGGGAGGCTGTTATCAAGTGGAATGAGTTTTTGTGCAAAACAGAAATCGTGGTTTCATACTAGCGCTTCCGCAGATGATCCCCCTACCCTCTTTGTTTCCAGTTATTGGTTTGGTGCGTCAGCCTCTTTGTGCTTTTATACCTTTAGAATTTAATGAATCTGAGAAAGTGAACATATAAATTTAAAAGTGGAAATTTGAAGAAAAATTAGCTCATCAATCAGATGCAGAAAAGAAATCATCCAAAAGTTCTCAATACTTAAACTTTCAAGAAGTCTGACAGCTTTATGAATATTAAAAATGATGACGACTTTAGAAAGAGGCAGCCGTCCATGCCAAACAAATCTGTCTGTCAGAGGTAATAACTTTTTTTTTGTTTTATGTGTCCTTCCGACGACAGATTGAGTTTTCCATGGTGGTCTGATCCATCTCAGTTAGAGGATTAATCAGGTCTCAGTGTGAAGCGAATCAGTGAAGTGAAGTCTTTGACAGAACCGGGACGATAGAGAAAACTCATTGAGCCTTGTCATTGATGTTTGAAAAAAATAGATTGATTGAA
Organism: Syngnathus typhle; assembly: GCF_033458585.1. Classification (NCBI taxonomy): domain Eukaryota; kingdom Metazoa; phylum Chordata; class Actinopteri; order Syngnathiformes; family Syngnathidae; genus Syngnathus; species Syngnathus typhle. The sequence continues at coordinate 29,436,843 of NC_083738.1, forward strand.
GATGCCGTTTCTGATACGGCCAACAACAGTAATTAAAACCTAGATTATAATTCAGATTATAATCAAGAGGAAAAAAACAACATGTTTCTTTGTTATCCCTGCAGATGCGGCTGCATAACGGTCGGTACCTTTTTATCACGCTTTCATTCAAGGCAGGCACTTGTTTTCGCAACACTTGTCCATCAATATGGAAATAAAGACGTGCGTCTTGGCCATCGGGTCGCCGCAAGACATTAAATGCAGCAAGAGGGAATACATGGGAAAAGTGCTTTTTAAGCACTGCTTAAAGGACTTGTGATCAGAAAGCAGAACAATAAAGCAAAACGGGCTCTGGGATTTTTTTTTAATCACTTGGATACTACTCAGTCTTTTGGTGCGTTTACAGCGAACCCACGTTTGTTAAAAGTTCACCATTAGGGCTGATTTTCCTTCTGTTGAAAATTTAGCCCAACTGAATTTCTCAGTGAATAGCCCCGCAATATACTCTCAAATGTATTCTATGTGAAGGTTTTGGATTCATAGGTTAGTCTAAAATTGAGGCAAATGAACCTTGAATATATATGAAAGACAGTACCGAAGGACCCAAATGGAGCCTTTTTTTTTCAACTTATTCATCACTGACAAATTCAGATCCGTTTTTTGTTTTAATTTCACGCTTGATCATAATTTGTTTGGTGTTTTTCATTATTCTTAGGCGGGTCAAAGGTTCTTGTACTTGTTATTTTCCTGCTAAGTGGCGGCACCAGGTCTAAAATTACTATTTTATTGAATCACTTGTTTGTCAGGATAAAATTATTTAATTGTTTAAAATACCCGTAGTGCTATCACCCCATCAACAAGTGTTAATACCTTAGCTACACAAAACAGATGTTAGGGAATGTTCATTTATGTTAATGCTTACGAATGCAATGAAATACATTTGACCTGAACACGTTCCTTTACACATTTGCATTAAGTAATTAAGACAACCTAATCTAATTTCTGAGTGCTTGAAATAATTAAAAAGTTAAAAGAATAATGAAAAAAATCCAGCTGCACTAAACTAATTGCTTACATGAGTTCAAGCTCCAATATTAGATTGCGTGTTTACCTTTCTCTTCACCAACTGTATTGTTTTTAAAAATCACGAGATACTTTTTTTTGGCCAAGATTTTGCTGAGTACCGTACAGTTGCGATAAAGAAAACGCAGTTTCTTTAAGTATTTCAAAAACCATTTCAAATCGCCAAATGAACCTGACATACATGTTTTTGTCCACATCAAAAAGAATTCCGTTATTCAGTACATTTGCATACCTTTCGCATCTTTGTAATCTGCAGCCATAAGAAGTACAAATCCATTAGTATGCATGTGAACGTTGGTACACAAGATTCAATTTTCATGGGCTTTGAGATCCCCGCAGCGATAAATAATCAGATAAAACCTTTACGTCTCCAGGGAAGAAATCTTAGCGAGGCAAACGCATTGTCTTCACCGCATTCAGATTATCTTTAGATGCTGTGATTATTCATGCCTTGCATCATGGAGAAAAAAACACAGAACATGTCTTGGTAATGCCATTGCTGTATCAAACATGTAAAATTCCCGGTGGCGAGCAAAGTGTTTTGTTCACTTCTTGAAATATTCCTGCGCTCATTGTGCGTTTTTCCACATTTCTCATTATGATGGCTCGCTTCAAGGAGATCCATTCTTTGGGAAAAAATGCCTTTCTTGTCAAAGCGTAGGCAATTGTACGAACCACAAAAGAGTAAAGCAATCGAAAAGTGCCACAAATGCTTGACCTACATAAGTAGGTGAGCAAATTGAAATGTAATGTTCGTACATATACAATTTGTGACTTTCTGGATGGAGCGCCGTGACATCTTTCAAGTGTAATTTTTTTTCCTTGGCTCAATAAGGTTTTTGAAAGATTGTTCCAAGGGGTCCAGCAGGGTTCAGGATCCACCTGAGAGGGGGTATCAGGCACAGCACCTCCCCTCTTCAAAAAGAAATAAAGTACTGTACATGTAGAATTTCAAATTTCCGTTTACCAACCGTGTTCTTAACATTAAAGACAATCTGGAATCTCGGGAAAAAAAAAATCCAACACATTATTGAATCGCTCATCATGCATTGAGTCCCTGTGGTCAAAGCACAAATCAAACTGAAGCGCCCCGCTCTGGGCTTTGATTAATTGTTGGCGGATAGGAAATGAAGGACAGGCACCTGATGAATGCGAATGGCGTAATGGGTGACACACTCGATAAAAAAGCCAAGAAGAAGAGAAAAGCTGTCCTCACCGCCGAGTGATAAAAGCAGAGTGATTTCTATTGATGCTCACCTTGAACTACAGTTGCCCTCCATACAATATGGTAGAAGATCATTTTGTATTCAGACAGTTTTGCATGTTTCAAGACACGAAAAAAGCATTTAGAATCTTACGTGATGCTTACATATGTAGTTGTCAACAAAGAAGACTCTTCTATTAAACTGGGCTTGTACACGTACAAGATAAATTAGTCTTCACAGACCCTAACATGAGTTTTACATAAAAAAAACAGTTTTAAAGATCAGATGCAAATCTGGTAAACATCAAAGACCCGTATGCAGTTCTTAGAGAACTTAACACCAAAGAGCATTTGACATTTTTTTTGAAAATTGAAAATGATGGAATGTTTCTCATCCTTCCTCAGGAGATAACAACGGATGGCCGCACCTCTTTGATAAGTTCTTTGGAATGCCGAACCACAGTGACAGAACAAAGTCCAACGTGTGCCGTGGGTTCTCTTTTTTATTGTTCGCCTCGCTTTGTTAAATTCAAAATATACTGTTGTGTATTTGTTTGCGTTGAAATTCATTGAAGACTCCATAAGTGCTAACTACCCTGGCTCCTCCTTTACCACACATGTGATTGCACTGACCCAAATTCTCCCTCCCACCAGTGCTTGGCCTCATTCCGGACTCGTGCCAGTGTCGGGATCTGGAGCTGGACTGTGACGGCACGCAGCTCCGCGACGTGCCAGTGGTGGCTGTGAACGTCACCATGATGTGAGTAAGGAGCGCTCGCTGTTAATTGCTTTGAAGACCACATGTGCCTTCTAAAATCTAACTTTGGTTGTTACCCACCCATCAAATATTGATAAAATCACCTTTCAGTATACATTTGTGACGACAGTGATGTGCGTATGTCTCGTGTTATCAGGTCCTTGCAGAGGAACCACCTGCAGAAGCTGAAAGCAAACGCTTTCTTCATTTACCAGAACCTGCAGAAACTGTGAGTTTTACGTTGCACTCGTTAATGCATCGCAAAAATTGTTCCAGGCGGTTCCATTTCAGGCCAAAACAGTGAGACCAGCTGGATTTGCGAATTGAGTGATAGAAAACTAGTAGCATTAAACATTCACAGACAATGTTTCTTTCTTTTTTCACATTCTATGTTACATCCCAAATTGTGATGGATTGATTTTTCCCGAAGATTTTACACGCAATAATGACTTTTCTTTTAAACGACAAGTACATAAGTATTGACAGCCTTTGCTCAATTCCCCTGACTGTAATTTTAGCAGAAATTGCCGCCCGCAGTCATTTTCGGTTCTCTCCAGAGAGCTGATTTAATTCGATTCACATCTGGGCTCTGGCTAGGTCACTCAAAGACAATCACGGAGTTGTCTCAAAGCCAATCCTTATCTGTGTGCTTAGAGTCGTTGTTGATGGTCGTTGATGAGTGCTGCTTTCCACCTGGCCAAAACCCAAATTTTCCTTCTCATATGTCAGCATCCTTCACGAGACCTTGAAAAGAATGAATTTATTCCATTTTGGAATGAAGCTGTAACATAAAAAATACTTTCCAGATACACTGTACACTGTGCAGTTTCTCCAATGTGCTCGTACATCTTGTATTTTGGTTTGTGTGTGTGTTTCTTAAGATATCTGCAACACAATGAGATCGAAGATGTCAGCCCAACTGCTTTCAGAGGACTGTACAATCTCACCAGGCTGTAAGACTCATCGTATCGCATGAAAAAACAATTCCGGGGACATTGTTAAAGACTGAAGAGTTGAGATAAAAATCCGCCCTAGACAGTTTCACTGATGGAGACGAAATTGGGTTGGCATGTCATTTATGAAAAGATGCACAAAAAAAGTCTGTCAGAAACTAAACAGAAAGTTTGCAATTCCGGTTGAAAGTAATTATTTAGCGTGAATTCCAGAGCTCCTCTCAGAGTGAAAAACAAAACATCCCCAAGATTTTCAAACGTGTCTTGTCTAATTGTTTTCATTTTTGTGAGCATACCCCCCACCCCCCCTTTCAGAAAAAACATCAACATTTTGTTTTTAAATAATAGTCTCGACATTTTGAGTGCACGTCTCAAAGACCCTTGCCTGAACTTGAACAGAAAGTTGGTCATTTTTGTTTGAAGCAGCCATTTTGGCCTTGATCTAAGGAATTTCTCATTCTTTTAACAAGCAAACCCTTTTTGAGGGGCCTCAATGCTACCGAAACAAATGTGTGTCTATCCTGATGAGAATTAAAAAAAAGCAGGAGGGTCCAGGGCTAGGTTTTATTTAATTTACAATACGTTGCGCGCCACAATACTACCTTTGAGTTAATGAAAAAAAAAACCCACCTTTAATTGTGGTTTTCACATTTATTTCAAAGATTAACAGCAGGGCTTAATAAATGATGACAAACAAAAATAAAAGCAGTGTTCATGCTTCTATGGTATAGTAGGACTCAGAGATTTCCTAAAAAATGCTTACATTTCAAATGTGATCTTATATTATTTCTTGATGTATTTTTTTTGTAGATATCTGAACTACAACCGCATTTCCATGCTGATGCCCGGTGTATTCAGGGACCTGCATAAACTGGAGTGGTTGTATGTCCGCTGATTGTTGAAAAGCACTCATTCCCTTCCACTGGAGGGAATGCTTTCTCAACACTCAACGATCCAATCAGACAGACAAATTATGTGTTTTAGGATCTTGGAGAACAATAACATACATCACATCTCGTCCAACGCTTTTTCAGGACTCAACTCACTGGTCTTGCTGTGAGTTCCTTTCTTTTGTACTGACCCTTGAAAGCATCATTTTGTGTGACGGATTGAATTATGTGTGTCCTCACTGTGATTGAAAGGGCTTTGCTGAACAACACTCTGACAAAGCTAGATGACATTTGTCGTGAGATGGCCAGACTCAACTGGCTGTAAGTACAAAAAGTCATCATTATGCTGTCTGGTGCAAGTTGGGTAGAAAATGGATTTTTTTCTGCTAAGCCGCCACAAAACCAGAAAATGGAATAAGCTGAATGTTGGATGAAGCCATGTGGCCAATTGTGTCATCAGTTAAATGCCTTAAAAAAATCAATTTACTAACCCACAGAGAGAGAGAGAATATTACGTACTATATGCAATATTTACTCATATGTGCATCATATTTATTTTTATTTCATTTAGGGATTTGGAGGGAAACTTGATCGAGACCTTGGAGAATGTGTCGTTCTACTCTTGCAGTATGCTGACAGTCTTGTACGTTTCAATATTAATGATGTGTGGGCCTTTGAAGCGCCTTTAGACGCTTTAGTGGTTATTATAGGATTTACAGATACAAATACACTTGACTTGACTTGCTTACAAGTGTAAAATTCACACTCAGTCCATTGCACATATTTTTTATGAATGAATTAAAGTACATATTTACATCAGTTATTCTTCAATGCACATTTTTTTGATACACATTTGTTATATTGGAAGTATTTTTACTTATATTATCTATTATTGTTTTTTTTTGTCATTTATTATGATAAATCCTCCTTATGGTTTTTATTGTTAAGGGTTCTCCAGCGCAACAGGATCAGCTACATACATGAGCAAGCCTTTTCGGTCCTCCAAAAGCTTGGAGAGTTGTAAGTGTTTGACTTTTAATAGTCATTAGACATATTCTTAATGTTTTATTATTTATTTGATCTTACATGTTGTTGTTTTTTTTACACAGGGATCTGTCGAGCAACAGACTGATGAAGATCCCACTTAATCTCTTCTTCCCTCTTGGGGATTTGCTTCAACTGTGAGTTTTATCTGTATTTATTGTGTTATCTAATACATTCTCTCAGTCAAAGACAATCAATTTCTTAGCAACTTGAAATTTGGTAGTGATGTCAATCATGAGTATACGCACAAAAAAAGTCATAGCCATCTGAAGGATTCTTAAATATAATTCAACCCAGTTTAACTTAGAAATGTGAAACTTTATGCCTTTATGGACATGTTTCCACTGGCTAGATCTGGTGACCTTCTTTTATTTTACAGAAACATTTCATACAATCCCATCAGAGAGCTGCAGGTGGACCACTTTGACAAGCTACTTAAACTGAAGTCCTTGTGAGTATGAGTGTTGTGCTTTGTCTAACACACACGCACAAACACTACAGTTAAAAATTTTGGGGTCACTAAGAAATTAGTCCTTATTTTTAAAATAGAATTGCTATTTTGTTAATGAAGAAAACTTTAAACTAATCAGGAATACACTCAATACATTGATGCTTGCGTCTGTTTGTCTCAAAATCATGTTCCCGTGTGTTTTTCTTTTCTCCAGGAGCATCGAGGGCATCGAAATTGCCAACATCCAAGGCCGAATGTTCGAGCCTCTTAAATACTTGACCCACATGTGAGTTTGAAGCCATTCTCACTCGCTCATCTGTACAACATTTCCACCAATCGGGAGAGTAGGAAGACAATGTAATCGAGGGGTCACCACTTCAGGTCCTTGAGGGCTCCTATAAACAATGTTTTAGATAAATTTGTTAGTATTTTATTCTTTTTTATCTCATCAACAAATCCAAAGTGGCCTGTGAGCATGAAACTTTGTTCACCACATTCTTTACTGAATGGTATTTGAGCGAGAGTATTTCCCAGACACGTTATTAATTAAATGCCCGCGACCTCTTTGAGCTACTGCTCCATGGATGACTTTTGGATTGTTTGAAATTAGGAAAAAATAATTGAAATGCAAATGTTCAATCTTTCCAGTACATCACTCAAAATCTCACCACAGGAAATGAATGTACTGCGACAACAGTCTGCCTGATTATTTTTAATGTGTTATTATTGTTTATTCATGTTTTGTGTAATTAACTAGAACACGTGTGTGCGCGCATGTGCTTGGCAGCTACTTCAAAAAGTTCCAGTACTGCGGCTATGCGCCTCACGTGCGCAGCTGCAAGCCCAACACGGACGGCATCTCGTCTTTCGAAGACCTGCTGGCCAACATCGTGCTGAGGGTCTTCGTCTGGGTGGTCTCGGCCACCACTTGCTTCGGCAACATCTTTGTCATCTGCATGCGCTCGTACATTCGCTCCGAGAACAAGCTACACGCCATGTGCATCATCTCCCTCTGCTGTGAGTTGCCACGTCAATTATGGATTATGATAAGGCTGTGTTATATAAGGATATTACGTAATTATAGATATTCATTTTCTACATATGTTACAAAGGGAATCACTTCTTGGCAGATTATTCATCACCTACAAGATATTTGATCCAGATCTGATTTTATGGGGAGTGGAAGGGAATAATTCAATTAGAACAGCAGACATACATTTTTGGAAAATTTGGTCAAATTGATTTTTTTTCTCCCACGTTAAAGCTAATATTCTTTTTATTTGGGCTAAGTGAATATATATTGAGCAATTGGTTTTTCAAAGAGGTCTTTAATGATGTTTTATCACAAAATCATCAGTTCAGGAAATTACCGCCTCGTGAGGATGAAGCGGTTCAGAAAATGGATGGATGGAATCGCCCTCCCCCCCAGAAAAAAGTCAAAAATAGATGTTTTCATTGCAGATTATCATCACGCTTAGCCATTTGTGCCCACAGAAAGAGATCAAGCCTGTGTGGGATTTACACTGGTTTATTTGACATCTCATTTGCGTCATTGTCTACCATTGAAATTCCTTGTCAGTCTCAGCCTTTTTGTTTTTCAGTCGCAAGCCAAATATCTGGATATCATCTGGATAAAAAACATAATCACAGTAGCATTTGTACAGAAGGACAATTTCAATCATGAAGGTGCTTTGCAAAATTCACACCATTCTTGTGATTTAAATTGGATACACATTTTTCTGCACTTAAATTGCAGAAGCAGTTGCACAATGGCATAGTGGTCATTTGTTTCGACTAAATACACAAAGATGACTTCCGGAAATGATTTCGTTGCATTTCTCAGAGAAAGTTATGTCCTTTGTTGCATCAAAATATTTGTATCATCTTGTACAATAACATGCTAGGTGATTGTTCATGCTTCTACATAAAACTCACTATGGGGGCTACATTTTCCATGGATAATTGACTTTGTGGGTATTTTCAGATTTTTTTTTGCCCTCAGCATTTACATCCATCCTTGTTAACACACTGACTGTATATTAAATATGTATCAAAGACAAATTTAGGACTTTTTTGTATTTGTAAAATTGTTTTGATTTAGTGAGTCCTATAAGATATAATCAACCCTAATTAACCCCTAATTTAGGTTTTGTGGTTCCTATAAGATATAATCAACCCTAATTAACCCCTATGCACCACCACTACACACACACGCACACACACACACACACACACACACACACACCCTAGGCAAGAAATCCTAACTCCGCCTGTGGTGGAAGGTGCTGTAGTGGTAGTGAGAAACTTTTGTGTAACGTGCTGCATTGCATGCATGACTGGTTTCTTCTCTCTTGGTGCTTCCTAGTTTTTATCGCATTGATTTCTGCAGAATTTCCACTAAATGCATTTCGTTGTTTATCTTATGGCAGACTGATGATTATCTGGGAGCCCTTTTCCCTCCTCTATATCTTTTCATGGCATACCTTCGACATACTCAGTTTTATCTTTTCTCCATCATTACATTTCCCATCTTATTCTTTTTCACTGTCTTTGAAGGAAAGAAAGGGCCAGCATAAGCAGATCCGGTTTAGACCATTTTGATAGCTTACCAAATTACTTTGACATTTCTTGCTACATTAAAAGCCAAATGCGGATTTGATGTGTCTTCAATTGGCTGATAACGGCGTGCCTGCAAAAATTAAAAAAGGGCACACGGCTTTCTTTAAGCTACTGACGTACATCAATCCAATATCATTTACCACTCACTTGCATTCAAATCCGCTTTTTTACCTTCAGCGCTTTGCATGAAATTATTTTCCTTTGTGTTGTTACATTTCTGACCCTTTGCACTTTTAATATGGTTCTTATATTTGTCACATACCAGGAGCTCCGTCTTTAATTGCTACACTGATTCTCCACACAACCTTTGGTCTGAATTCAGACAGGATCTTCCTAATTTGTTTGACATCTGACATTATAGCATTAATCACCAACCCGCTTCTTTCTTTTGCTATTTTCACAGACCAAAGAAGTAAGAAATGGGCGTTTGCGCCGTTGTGGGCCTGAACACATTTGCAAGCGACTCATTCCGTGCACCGTTCGAATTGCATAAATCGAATGAATGACGAAGGCTACTACGTGCTAGATATTACTGGTGAATACTCATCCCACATTCCCTTGTCAGGCGCAGATGGGTTGATGGGCATCTACCTGTTCATGATCGGGGCGTACGACCTGAAGTTCCGCGGCGAATACAACCGACACGCCCAGGCCTGGATGGACAGCGGCCAGTGCCAGGTGATCGGCTCCCTGGCCATGCTGTCCACCGAGGTGTCGGTCCTGCTGCTCACTTACCTGACTCTGGAGAAGTACATCTGCATCGTGTACCCCTTCCGTTACCTGACGCCAGGTTGGCGCCGTACCGTGACGGTGCTCCTGGGCATCTGGGTGTTCGGCTTCATGGTGGCATTCCTGCCCCTGGCCTTCAAGGGGCTTTTCCGGAACTTCTATGGTACCAACGGTGTGTGCTTCCCACTGCACTCGGAGCAGCCCGAGACGCTCTGGGCACACGTTTACTCCATCGTCATCTTCCTGGGTGAGTGTGCTTAGAGGTAGGAGTTGGAGTTCAAGGGTTGGTGTTAAGGTTCATTGATGAGACTAGACGGTTGAGGGTCATATAAGATTTGACTGTGATCACTTGTGATTTTATGGGGTGTCTCTGTCTGTACTGCCCCCTACAGGTTTGAACCTTGTAGCATTCCTGATCATCGTGCTGTCATACGCCAGCATGTTCTACAACATCCAGCGCACGGGTACGCAGACCACCAAGTACAGCAACCACATCAAGAAGGAGGTGACCATCGCCAAACGCTTCTTCTCCATCGTCATGACAGACTCCCTTTGCTGGATCCCCATTTTCGTCCTCAAGATACTGTCCTTGCTGCAGGTGGAGATTCCCGGTATAGTATACCGCAGTTTTAGGAATTAAAGGGTACTACATAGTTTGTTTGTTTTTTCTAAAGGTTTCGGTGTTCAGCATTCATGTTAGGTTACATGAGGATTTTTAAGGATTGCTTGAATGGCCTTAGGAGATATTGTTTGGGTTTAACGATAATTTGAGGTTTTAATGGTTAGGGTTGTAAGGGTACAAGTAAGTTCTTATTTTTTTGAAGGATAAGTGTTGTGTGTGGTGTTAGGGTTATGCGTTGTAAGGATTAGTGTAAGTGCTGTTTTGCAGATGTGTGCCTTCAGTGTCCTAAAGGGCCTCGGTTTGTTTCAAGAGCCACTTTCAGTGTGTTTGCATGGGTTAGGGGTATAAGCTGGAGTGCTAATTTATTACCTGGCATGCTTCCTAATGAGAACCCCTATTGGGATGTGGTGGATTCATTATGTGGCCAAATTGCTTTTGAGTGAAGTGCCCAATTAAAGGTATCCTCCAAAGCAAACGGCATAATGACCACATGGGGCGATAAGTAAATCCATATTTGTAATCCCTAATTAGCCTTTTTGTGCCACCTCCTTCCTTTTGCCCCTGTAGGCACAATTACCTCATGGGTGGTCATATTCATCCTGCCCATCAACAGTGCCCTTAACCCCATCCTTTACACCCTGACCACCCGCCCCTTCAAGGAGACCCTGATGCAGGTGTGGGCCAACTATAGGCAGCGTAGGCCAGTGGTAGCAAGTCACCCCATCCATCAGCCCTCGCTCACCTGGCAGGAAATGTGGCCACTGCAGGACTCCAGCCCAGCGGAGGGACGTCATAGAGATGGGACCGAGGCCAACCCCGCTAAGCTAGTCAGCCGCGTGGAAAATGACACTGGCGTTCCCGTGTGAATCCGCTACGGAGTCAGCGGCGGTGCGCTCGATTGGAAATGAACTGTTTGGGCGCTGACCTCGACCAAGTTTGAGCAATCTTGATTATGTGGCAAATTTGCAAGTTGACTTGAACAACACATCCTACGTTGGTACCTTCCACACATGAAAGCAAGTCAGCAAAACATCAGGGAAAAAAAGCAGTGTGATAGCCAGCATGAGTCTTTTTAGAGACTCCTATCACAGCAGAGCTAGTTCATGGTTCGTCGTTTTATGTCCTTTTTAATCTTCTTCTTTCGGCACAGCATATCAGTCGTTTCCATCTCACTCTATCCTCTGTATCTTCTTCTGTCACGCCAGCCACCTGCATGTCCTCCCTCACCACATCCATACATTTCCTCTTTGGCCTTCCTCTTCTCCTAAGCACACGTCCAAGCCATCTCATTCTCGTCTCTCTGACTTTGTCTCCAAACCGTCCCACCTGAGCTGTTCCTCTAATATGTTCATTCCTAATACTGTCCGTCTCTAAGCCACGCAACATAGCTGGACGCACTACTGCCTTGTAGACTTTCCCCTTCATGCTTGCAGATCACTCTTGCCACATTTCTCCACCCACTCCATCTGCCAGCACTCTCTTCTCCACCTTTCTGCCACACTTTCCATTACTTTGGACAGTTGACCCCAGGTCATTTAAACTCATCCACTTTCACTCATAAAGTTTCTTGTTCTTTTTAATATTGGTATGTACCAATCTTTCAGGCTTCACAATGCATGGAAAGATTATTTCTAATCAATTTCACTGTGGCCTTGGTTGTACGGATTTTGGTTTGTGCAATAAAAATGAAGCTAAGAAAAGCAAAGTAACTCAATCAAGATGTCCACCATCGCCTGTGCCCGCTGAATTTGACCTTGCTGTATTTTGTTCTGGAATCAAAGTTACAACACAAAATTGGAGGATTTTTTTTTTTTTTTAATCAAAAGCATCCGCATACAGGTTTCTACGAGGTGATTAGAAAGAAGAACAAATACTTTGCGTTCACTCACAATATTACACTTTAGGGGCTTTGTAAGTTACAATAGGCAAATAAAATGAGGAGATTACTTCCAGATTCATAAAACCCCCAATAACTGTACAGGCAATGGTTTAACCCGTGTGTTATTTTAGGGGTCAAAATGATTCCAGTTAAATTATATATTTATTTAAAATGTTTTTAGAAATTAGGATATGGCCTCATTATTTTCTTTTCAATTTTCTTTTCTTTATTATATATTTTTCTATGCATTAGTTTTGAATATATTTAGTGGGTCACACAAATTAACCAGCATAGGAACATTACCATTACCAATGTGCTCATGTAGCAAGACACACCTGGCCACCTGCGAGTGTTGCAGGAAAAGACAAAAAATGTCAAATGAAATTACATCTTACATACCTTAGCCTTCGGCAAGTTCCATTCCGACTCTGACTGATTTTTACATTTATTGTTAATATAATCAATGTCTTTGTTGTTTTGCAACTGAAGCAGCAGCTACCTCGGCTTGTTGGAATGCTTCCACAGCGGCCTTGAAGGAACTCAGAAAGTGACATTCTATATATATGTCTGTTCATTTCAGTTGTGTTTAAAATGCAGTGTGCCCAATTTACTTCATAACAAACTGCTCGTCCAAATTGATTAATACATCTTGTCGAATTAAAATGAAATGAGAAATAATGTTTTGGTGACTCGCTATGTTGGTTAATCAATTTTCCTCAAGCTTTCAAGGATTACCTCAAATCAATGATGGAGCGAGGTCATGTATTTTGAATTAAATGCGGTGACATCGTACAAAATGTAATTCAATAATTTGCTAGCGACAAATCTGAGGATGCACAAAACACAACTTTTAATTTAACTTAAAGTGAAAGTCAACTCCTTAGTTACAAAATATTGAATAATCTAGTTTAAGTAACATCCAGCAGGTATGGTTATTTTTCTACAGATTTCATTGCATTGCTTGGTCATGCTTTCAAAATGTTTTAATAGGATTTTATGGGATTTTTGGTTACATTCCCCAGCTGGACTGGGCTTTGGTTGTGGATCATGACAACATATTTTTGCATTGGATGCTTTGCTCTTAGCACACTGTGTTATATGAATTCCAATGGAAATCATCTTCTCTCCAGACTATATATAATATAAACATTTGTTGCTGATTTTTCCTTGCTCAGCATTTTACTCAATGACTGTTTATCTGCTAGTTCTTGAATTAATGTCTGTGGGGATTGTTGATGGATTTATTTGATGTGTGTCGTGGCTTTAATTGTTGTCTGTACTGTGACAAATTAAATAAATAAAAATTGGTCAAAATTTTATATATTTCTGCGTAGGGCCCCCTGGAGGTTTGAACCGGCTCTGCAGTCAACGATAGGAATTTACAAAAACAATGGTCAAGCAAAAAACACCAGCAACCTCCAACCACTTGTTAAGAAGGCTGCAAAATTTGAACAAATGCGAAAATAATCAAATATACAAAAGGAGGCTGCAAAATTTTCAAGGCTCACAGTTAACCGGAGAACGGATTTGACCATTCTACTGGTCTAAAATATTTGGGTACTGAATACATTTAGGAAATACTAATGAAATATAAACGCAATATTTAATGCATTTTAAAATGATCACAGAACTTTATATGTTTTTAAAGACGACGTGAAGATCAGAATACAGGAAGAGCCCACAACTCGGTTCCAGCAGGCTCGGTTGTGTAAAGTTATAGACGTGCGCATGCGCGGTTCATTCGCGTCGTGCCCCCACTCCTCCCCAATGGCAGTATTATGAGACAAGCTATCCTTAAGGTTAAAACGTGTCAGTCGTACCCGCTTACGTAATTTTCTTGTCGGTCACTACGGGACAACAGAGGCTTCTCGTGTCCTCGGAGAAAACAGTAGCAGAAAGTCACCAGCTGTGGCGAGATGTTCCCAGCTAGCAGATACTCGAGTAAAGGTACGTCGGGCTAGCTGCAAACTTAATAAATCCTTTGCTAATTCACAGAGACGTGAAACGAAGGCATATTTTAGAAGCTTAAATCGCTCTCTTGTATGTAATAACATTTATTTAAACGTATGTCCTTGTGTGTGACGCACACAGAAATGCTGCAGTATGTGCTAGCATTAGCATGTATTTTAGCACCATGCTAAAATGTAGGGTAAAGTTCATTTGGAATATGGGTCATCAACTTTGCTTACATATATCACGTATACTCGTTGTTGCATTTTAATAGGGTATGTCAACAATAAAATAATTCGCTTGTTGGGAGGGGTTTGTATTTCTTTTTTTGAACAAAAAAATAATAGGCCAGTACAAAGTTTGTGTTTTGCAATGTTGCACCTGCTCAGTTATCAAATGCATTGCTTGAGATTGTGGGATGTGTTATCTAAAGATAGAAAGTAACTCGGATATTTCCAAGTGCAACTTATTTATTTTCTAGCAGGTCCCATGTTACTAGTAAAAGGTAAACAAGTGGAGGGGGGGGGGGGCGCTTCCACTAATGTTCAAGCAAGTCATATGTCAAGTCATACAGTATTGATCATTCCTATATTTTTTTAAATTTACGGCTTTGTGCTCAGTGTTGTAAACACGTTCACAATCACGTTTTTTTTTTTTTTTTTAAACTCAACTCCAAAGTTAATATTTAACCTGTGAGATGTTTAAGTCAGGTTATCCCTTTTATGGGTTTTATCGTCACATATGAACTCGCATGTATTTTTAGCACTTGGACTTTTTCCCAATTTGGTCAAAATGTTAGGAAGAACCTCCATAGCATACTTCACTGTGATGCTTGGTCCACGGAGTGATCTCTACAGCCCCAAAAAGATTTTCCTAACTCACATTTTGCGGATCCCTTGGAATATCTTCATGCCCTATCATCAACAATCGTTTGAGAGTGTTTGTGTGTGTCAGTATGTATGTGTGTGTGTGTGTGGGGGGGGGGGGGGGTCCTGGGAATGCTCTTGCTCAGGAGGTCGGGCCAACTCCCTGTCTAGTATTTTATCAGACAATCGTGTATAATTATTTGATCATAAAACGGCTACGCCTGGTCCAATTGGCAAGCAGCTCGATGTGCTCTTAACTGTTGTCCTCTTCCTACAGCCCACAGGTGTATCAGGGCTTTGAAGACGGTGCAGGGAGAGCACACGTCACCTCAGCTGTACACCACATTACACAGACGGAGCTGCTCCTCGGGGTCTGCGCCTCGCATCACAACACACTACACCGTACACCCTCGGGACAAAGATCCAAGATGGGAAGGTCAGTTACTTTGTATGGGTCCTGTGAAAAGTGTGTACAGCGGAGGCTGGGTCCATCAACGTGTGTAAGAATGAATTGCTGGTGGGGTGGAAGTTGCGGTTACTCTGTCCATACACACTGCCCTCTGTACTTATTTTTTCAAAAATAATATCACACAAAAAAGGTGTGTGTGTGTTGTATCCACTTTTTCATTCCTCCACAGCAAGGTCGAGGTCTGTGGACAAAAATGGCCATAGGAGGAGTTTGTTTCTGTGAACCATTTCTACAGGTTTCTCTATAGTTCTACAATCAATTCTTTTAACAAATCACGGGGTGCTAATTGCGCACTGTGTAAGGGATGTGACTGGAAAGACTATTTTATTCCGAAACAATTCCTGAGCTTTGTAGACGTCCCAGGTTTATCCCAGTGTCGCAGTTCATATCGTTATTTAACACAAGCCTGCGGTGAAGCCAGTGTAATGAGCTGTCAGTCATTCTGCATATGCGATGCGAGAGCCGTCAGTGACAAGTGGGTTTTCCTCAGGCGTGGAAATGGAAAGGTTCGCGGACGAGGCGGACGTGGTGATCGTGGGAGGGGGTCCCGCCGGTCTGTCGGCCGCCATTCGCCTCAAGCAGCTAGCTAACGAGCAGGAGAAGGAGCTGCGCGTGTGCCTGGTGGAGAAGGCGTCTCAAATGGGGGCGCACACGCTGTCGGGGGCCTGCCTGGAGCCCAGCGCGCTCCACGAACTCTTCCCTGATTGGAAGGAACGAGGGGTGAGCTTCCGACGCCGACTTCTTGCAGCTTGAAGCAGCGGAGGCTTTTCCAGGTTTGATTGGAAACACCTCTGCTGCCATTGGATCACAAGTTGCTTATTTGAGAAGAGTCTTGAAACCCCATTTTCCAAACCGAACCTTCGTTTGTAACCCTGCTTGAAAGCCTGTTTTGAAGAACTAATGCTAGTTGCATACCATACCCAGGCTAATGAATGAGATGAAAGCATGAATAAAAATAGTACCTCTATTGTAACATTTTTATAGCGTCATTTTGTACTTTTCACCAACATATTGTAAAATAAGGTTTCTGTCTGGTGGTGGCGGCCATCCTTGAGTTAAATCCGCCCAAAGAATGAACTGAATGAATGTTTCCTCACTTGTGTATTGACTCTGAGCCGTGCCTGTCCTTGCATACGATCATCATCTTAAGTTAAATACCAATGTGTCTCCTCTCTTTCTTGCCTCAGGCTCCGCTCAACACGCCAGTGACGGAGGATATCTTCAGCATTTTGACAGAGAAGCACAGGATCCCCGTGCCCATGTTACCAGGTACTGTTGGTCGGTGGCATATATGCTCTGTATCAATTGTGTCACGATAAGAGTCGAAATGGATTGGTGTGTGTGTGTGTGTGTGTGAGACAGGTCTGCCCATGAGGAATCATGGCAACTACATAGTGCGACTGGGCAACTTTGTCCGCTGGCTGGGCGAGCAGGCCGAGGAACTCGGGGTGGAGTTGTATCCCGGTTATGCCGCCTCCGAGGTCACGCTTTTGACATTTTGAATGAAATATAGCAATCCGTTTTAAATCATGTCATCCTGTTCTGTCTGTTGGTTTGTCATGTTTCTTCACTTTGTGTCTCTTGTGCTGTGAAGGTTTTGTTCCACGAAGACGGAAGCGTCAAAGGAATAGCCACCAACGACGTCGGCATCGCCAAAGACGGCTCACCGAAGGTACCCTACAAGCACACGCCAAATTCTATTGGCTATGTAAGGAATTTGCGGCCAATGAGCATCTGTGTCCAGGACATCTTTGAGCGGGGGATGGAGCTCCACGCGAAGGTGACGTTGTTTGGAGAGGGATGTCACGGCCATCTCGCCAAGCAGCTCTACAAGCACTTCAACCTGCGTGAAAACTGCGAGCCGCAGACGTACGCCATCGGTCTCAAGGAGGTAACCGACACCCTGGCGCCTTAAAGGTCACCTAGTGTAATAATCTCATCCATGCAGTAACTGCCATTCACAGTTTACCGTTTTTTTCCGTGTATAGTGCGCAAAATTTTACTAATTTATTGTCCTAAAATCCGGGGTGCGCATTATACATGGGTACAAAAGAAAAAAAAAAAATATATATGTTTTTTTAATTTTTTTTTTTTTTTTTTTTTTTTTAAGTCCCAATGATCGTCACACACGCAGGGAGGCAATGGGTCCCATTTTTATAGTCTTTGGTATGGTCTTAACTAGGCTGGATGTAATTTTTTTTGTTGGCGTTGATTTCTCCGACTGCCCTTAAACGCACCACCGCGCTTCGTGCGCGCACGGGACAGCAAACGAGCAGGTGATCGAGCAAGCGTCTGATACGAGAGCATTGCGGTCGCATGGAGCGTGTTTGAAGTGAACAGCAGAGAAGAAAGGCAAAGTGTTGTGAAATAAAATGCACAGAACGGATGCGCAAGACACGTCAGCTATATAAAGAGCGAGAGTTGTTTTCTTCCTATTAGTTTCAATTCACAGTTTAATTAGCAGTTTCAATCAGCAAATAACAAAATGCGTATTACAGGTAATATTTTATTTCACAACACTTTGCCTTCTTCCTTTGGTCTCTGCTGTTCATCCTAAAACACAAAGGCGCTCTTTAAGCAATGCGACAGTGAGCGCCCGGCGCGCTGCACCAAATTAAGCTCCCTGCGCAGTGCGCACTGAGGTCCACTTAAATTTTAGAAAGTACATCAGGACTTTAAAAATATCTTCTAAATTTCAGCGACGGCTCTGTCACAATAATCGACCAGCCCGGTGCAGTTGGGCGGTCGGCGGCGCGCTACGGTTGAGCGTTCTCTCGCGCGCTCTCTCTCTCTCGCTCTCGCACACACGCAAACCGGATATCATACGGAGGCCGCCATTACAGATGCGCAGAACGGATGAGCAAGACACGTCAGCTATATAAAGAGCGAGAGTTCAGTTCTCTACCTAAATCCGTATTACAGGTAATATTTTATTTCACAACACTTTGCCTTGTTCCTTTCTTCTCTGCTGTTCACTTCAAACACGCTCCATGCGCACGGAGCGCGGTGGTGCGTTTACGGGCAGTCGGAGAAATCAACGCCAACAAAAAAAATTACATCCAGCCTAGTTAAGACCATACCAAAGACTATAAAAATGGGACCCATTGCCTCCCTGCGTGTGTGACTGTCATTGGGACTTAAAAAAAAAAAAAAAAAAAAATTTTTTTTTTTAAAAAAATTCATAAAAATTGGGTGCGTATTATACATGGGTACAAGCTTTTTTCCAGCATCAGCATGCCATTTTTAGGGGTGCGTACTATACATGGGGGCGCACTATACATGGAAAAAAACGGTAGTTAAAATTGCGAGATCCGCTTCCACAAAACTTGGTGACTATCATCAGTATCTGAGTGATGCAATGCAGCACTTTTTATTGCAATATCAACTAACTGGAGTGCAACACCAAACTGTTAGTAAGAAGGCATGTAGTATGCTGAAAAACATTGTAATGTGGTCCCTTTTCACACCAGTGAACACCTCGCGCCTAATTCACTGACTTCGCAACGAATACATCGCGCTACGCATACGCACGGACTGCAACATGTGGTGCGTAAGTCCTTTGCATGATGATTATTTTGCGTTGATTTGAGGTGTGGAGCATCGATGAGAAGAAGTGGCGTCCGGGCCGAGTGGAGCATTCGGTGGGCTGGCCTCTCAACAGGAACACGTACGGCGGATCCTTCCTGTATCACCTGAACGAAGGCGAGCCCCTGGTAGCTCTGGGCTTTGTGGTGAGTTGGAATTGGTGTACATTTTTTTCTGAACTCAAACAATACCCATTAAATGGTCATGTTGGTTGCACACAGGTGGGTCTGGACTACTCCAACCCTTACCTGAGCCCCTTCCGGGAGTTCCAGCGGTGGAAGCATCATCCTTTTGTCGCCCCCACACTGGAGGGAGGCAACAGGATCGCGTACGGAGCCCGCGCCCTGAACGAGGGTGGCTTCCAGGTAAGGTTTGAGCTATAGAAGAAATTCATGGACACACAAGACCGATCCTAAACTTTTTCATTGCTGTAATTCAAAATGATCTTCAAATGTTGTCGCGGTAACCCTGTTGAACGACATTGGCGCGAAACAGTCTGAGATAATTGCTTCGAGTCGTGGCTCATCTTTTTAATTCTTTCGTTGGGTTTGTCAAAGAACAAGTGCTGGAATTTGCCCAAAATGGCGTCTTCACACCAAATAGCGGTTCAATTGCAGGCCTGAAGACTTTTTGCAGATCTCATTAAGATTGACAACACATTTTTGTGTTGATTGTGAAAACTCATGTAGGGGCTTACTAAACTAACTTCAATGTTGATCAGTGAAACTGCCTGAGCTGAGGACAAGATTATCTTTGAAAGATGTGGGCTTGATTTGCAAAATGGCGAACAAACTGCTTTTGTGTTGTATTTTGTCATCAAACTTCAACATTATGAACTGCCCTCAGGCAATTTAGGAAACTAAAAATATTGTTGTCTGGCGCAGTCTGTCCCCAAACTGACGTTCCCGGGCGGCCTACTGATCGGCTGCAGCCCCGGCTTTATGAACGTGCCAAAGATCAAAGGAACGCACACGGCCATGAAGAGCGGCATGCTGGCAGCGGAGACCATTTTCCCACAATTGCTGGCAGCGGCTGAAAACGGCGGGTCGGAGACCGCAGGTACAAAATACAATAGCGGTGCACAGACTGTTGAAGAGCAACATTTGATGTACTGGCAATTGAATATTATTAATATGGTACATTGGACCTTCACCGGCCATTTGAAGTTCATGTCAGTACACCGTGCTACATTTGAGGGGTTGCAAACCATTAATTGTGACGTGTTAGAGGTGCAAGGATCATGAGATGTAAACGTTGCATTAGTAGTGCACAGACTCTTCAGCGGGTTGAAATTTGGTCCTTTAGGTCTGCATGTTCCCGAGTACGCCGAGGCCCTGAAGGCATCGTGGGTGTGGAAGGAGCTCCACGCCGTTAGGAACATCCGTCCGTCCTTCCACAACTACTTTGGCCTGTATGGCGGCATGGTCTACACAGGACTCTTCTACTGGATCCTGAGGGGCAAAGAGCCATGGACGCTCAAACACTGCGGTGAGTCACAATTTGCCGAAATATGGTTCGACCTCGTCTTACCAGAATCGCCTTATCTGGTTTGGGTGCGCGTCAGGCCGCGACGCCGACCAGCTGAAGCCAGCCAAAGACTGCACACCCATCGAGTACCCTAAGCCTGATGGGAAGATCAGCTTTGACCTGCTTTCCTCCGTGGCGCTCAGTGGCACCAACCACGAGGGGGACCAGCCCGCCCACCTTACCCTCATGGACGACAACGTGCCTGTCGACAGGAACCTAGCCATCTACGACGGGCCTGAACAACGCTTCTGCCCGGCAGGTAAATACCCTGTGCGCAGACCCTGAAATAACATGGGGTCCGAGTGAGAAGCGCAAAGACCATTAGATATTCAAAGTGCACAGACATGTATACTCTGAATGTGGTAAATTAGATCTTATAGTTACAATAAATGTCCTGATCCCATACTTTGCATTCCACGTTTTTCTCAGGCGTGTACGAGTACGTTCCCGTGGAATCGGGTGACGGCATGCGGCTGCAGATCAACGCTCAGAACTGTGTACACTGTAAGACGTGTGACATCAAGGACCCCAGCCAGAACATCAACTGGGTGGTTCCCGAGGGTGGAGGTGGACCGGCCTACAATGGAATGTAAACACTGGCCCGGCCACCGTTTCAGGAAAATACGGTAAACTTGAACCACGACCGAAAGAATATTCAGGGCCTCTCGCCGGTAAAAATGTGCCTCTTGTTGCTTTTATACTGTCAAAAGTTTGGATATGCTGTCTCATTGTATCACAAGTGTGGTCAAACTTTTGACCGGTAGTGTATCTATGTATGTACTGTATGGACACAAATCATGTTTAAAGAGACCGGATTTTATTTATGATGTGACACCACCGCTACCACACAAAAAAGTGAGGCTTCAACATATTTGCATAGTAGTGGCCTTCAAGTATATTAAATACGGACTTACGGATAGCATTTTTGATAAGTTAACATTTATTCCTGGTACATTTTGTTGTACTTTACATGTTACATCAGTGAATAAACTAGTTGACTGTTGTGCGCTCGCTGAGGATCTTGTCATACGTTCCAAGGACAAAATGGTGACCACATTTGCCATTCAGTATCGAAAAACGACTTGAGCTTCGTTACATCAGGAGGCGGATTAAACGAAGGGGGGAATTTAGGCAAACATTTTGGCGTAGATTTTCTTCTCTCTTTCTTTCTCCTGCTGGACTTGGATCTGCACACGCTTCATCTCATTGCTGATGGCTGCCGGAGAAAGTTAACAAGTATGAGTAATTGAGGATGGTAGTCACGCTCTATATTTTTCACTTTGCTGTTGTGAATGTGAATCGGCTGCATTAGAGATGCGCAGACCATGGAGTGAACATGATGGATTCGGGGTGTCAGAATTGTTAATATGGTACGCCTGCACAGGAGGTGCACAGACCATCAAATGTCTATCTTTGAAAATGTTAAATTAGTGCTGCCTGGCTCATTAAATAGAGTCAATCAGACGGCTTGGTGTAAATATGGCCCAGACCTAATTATTATTACAACGGCTGCGTTCGATCTGGCATGCTTATCTTGCAGTTTCTCAACAAAGGCAAACACTCACCTTTGTCTTCTGGCGCTATTCCCTGAGCGGTCTTCAGATCAGACTGCAAATAAAATGGAGGTATTAGCACAAACCAATTTGGTTCCAGACAATTTGGACGTTTGAAGTATCAAATATGTTACCATGGCTTCGCCATACTCTTTGAGACCCTGCCAGGCCTGAGCCCTGCGGAAAAGTGCCTTGGTGTTGCCTTTGTCCAGCTCCAGAGCCTACAAAGAAAAATCGAGACGATTGAGCATACTTATAGCGTAGTATCACCACCTAGTGGCTAAGTCTGTCAACGCCAAACCTCGTTGCAGCTGTCTACGGCCTCCTGCCACATTTGCAGCTTTAACTTGCAGGCAGCCGTGTTGAGGTAACAGCTGAGCACAGCGGGCACCAGCTTCTTTTGCACCGGAGACTCCTCACCCTCATCCTCCAAAAGCTCGCCACACGTTTCCAAATACCTGTAGAAAAAGGCATGGACAAGATGCCATGTTGTTGTCTTCTGGAATCATAATACAAGTGGTTGGTTATTAAACTTGAGAAACCTGAGAGCTTTGCTGTATTTGTCGACAGCAGCATTCCAGTCTTGACTCTTAAAAAGGGTGTTTCCAACTTTCTTAATGTCCTCGGCCACTGACACAACTTTGTCCACCTGTGGGTGGGAAAATGATTGAAAAGAATCAATTTTGAGGAAATTAGAATCAGCAAAGTGCACCATTTATGGTATTAACATACATATATGCTCCATGCTTGTGACACAATTTAATACATTTAAAAGTCAAAGTGTGTGTGTGTGTGTGTGAGAATGTTTGGACAAAATAAGGGAAAAAAGCTGACGTACATCCTTAAAGTCAACATCTGAGTCCTCTGGGAAGTCATGGTGGGCATCCCCCGTGCTGTCACAGCTGGCAACGCCCCAGCTGTCGCCGTCCTTGTGGTCGCCGCAGTCAGCAATCACGCAAGGCTGAAAGAAGAAAAGTCTTGGGTCGCTTCTCAGACATTTTGCGATGGTCTCACTCTCAAAGGTGTGCCGCTGGTCTTTCTTTACCTTAAGAGGGGTGCTGTCTTCGGCGTCGATCGCCTCGAGCTTTCTAACCACGCCCATCCCCTTGAGCACTTGTCCAAAGACCACATGCTTGCCATCCAGATGTGGCGTGGGCACCGTGGTGATGAAAAACTGCGAGCCGTTGGTGTTGGGCCCTGCGTTGGCCATGCTCAGCAGGCCCACTTGGTCGTGCTGACAACAACATGCACGCAATGAGGCCGCTTTTATTCCATCTGATGAATTACTGCCCCCCCCCTTTTTTTTTTAAACAAAACTCAAGCTATTGATTTGGTTGCTGTGTGCAATGCGCTCAAGAAAATCACAAACTGAGAACTACAACGATGAAAAAAACATTACATTATAAACAAAACAATTTGTGGTTTTGCGGACAAAGACCAGCGTTGTCTCTCTTACCTTGTAGTGAAAGTTTTCATCCTCAAACTTCTCCCCGTAGATGCTCTCACCACCCGTGCCGTCCTGGTTGGAGAAGTCACCTCCCTGGATCATGAACTTCTTAATAACTGTCGAGAAAAGTCAACTTACAGTTCAATCGTAAAAGCACAGTAATCCAAGACAGGATGTTGACGCCACATACTCCTGTGGAAGGGGCAGCCTTTGAAGTGCAGAGGTTTCCCTGTGGTTTTCCCCAGGCCTTTTTCTCCAGTGCACAGGGCTCGGAAGTTCTCAGCCGTCTTGGGAGTGACGTCAACAAACAGCTCCAAAACAATTCGGCCAGCTAAGGGAAAACAACAAAAAGACATGCACTTCAGTACAAGAGCTCCATTTGTAAGGTATTTAAACATTTTTAATATTTATGTATGAGGCCATATTCTCTGTGCATTTATTGTATTTAACCTCCTCCGACAAGCTGTGGAGTGTGTAGCTATTAAATAATACGTGCTTGTTAATACCTGAACATAACACCATCTCTGACAGTACATAGGGTGGACATAGTACCTCTGAGGTCACACTGCTCAAATGTGACGTTCAATTACTTATTTAGAGTGAACCAAAAACTGTGCGAGTGCGCACTAGGCGCACCGAATCGGGAAACCTTGAGCTAGTGTTCTGCATTTAGGAAGGAAATGAATGGCGCGCACTCTGCCTCTCCAAATTCAAATCATGTGCATGGAGTGGAATATTACACATGTACCGTATGCAAGCCATATGCAAACATTGATATGCACACTTAGTCCATTTAAAATAAATCCGTTGGGACATTAACACGAACAATCAAGTTGTTCCGATTGAGCACGAGACACCTAAGCTAACAAGGCTAGCGGTAACTACGATACTTACTACCGTTTTATATTAAATTGTATGGGTCTTCTTACCTCTAGCATCGCCAATGTCAACGTCGAGGAAAACGCGAGGGTTTTCAGGATTGGACGGCTTGTTGGTGGGCACTGGGTGAGACATTTTGCAACACTATTGAACCGTTAGCCTATGCTAAGCTAGCTACACGGCGGCCGGCCGGTGTGACTGGAAGAGGGAAAGTTCTGGAAGTACCCCGGAAGTGGCAGGTTTTGTATGATCCATCAAAATAAGAGCGACTCGGTTTTTCAGCCCATCACAACTTTATTTTGAAGGCGTCACACAATCGTGATGTGCTTGTACAGTATGGTATATGTACATACAGTATTATAACAATGTCCACAGAAATAGACATGTTTCTATATACATAAGAAGCACTCAAACTGGGCCATGTGTCTCTATATTTTGATGTTAAAGGAAAAGATCATTAGTAGTATTTAATTTTAATCATCCAGCGTCTGGTTCTGCTTGCCATTTTTTCGCTAGTCTCTGTTTTGAGTTTTCTGCATAGTGGTCATCTTCTTTCTGGCATCAGGAAAATAAAATAAAAATAAAAAAGATTAAATGGGATTTTACATGTTGAATTTAAAATATAAAATGAAAATGTTCTCTTTTATATAGCCCGTTTGTACATGAATCTGGATATAAAAACAATAGAAAAAATCAACAAAAACACTTAATGATTCTCAAAGATGTTTCCATTCAATTGGCATGCTGTTGTTTTTAAAGCATTTTTTAAAAAATTTGGTTTTCCTTATTTTCAGATTTCCATTAAACATGTTCAGATAGTGCTGTCTGATTGAATCTTTTTCCTCATTTTTAAATCTTTTCAAACCCTTGAGGATAAATACACAACAAAAATTCATCACAATATCCATTTTGACAGGCCATCAGCTCCACTTGACTGCAAAGAAGCTTCTGATTTATTGCTCCCAACCTCATTCAAGACTGCAAAATCTTAAAAATGACTCAATCTCGCTGAAGGAGGAAACATGGTTATCCGCTGCGGTATTCTTATCTGATGCTCTGTGCGTGTGCGGATGCCAAAGTGTAGTGTTGCATTATGGATGAGTTGAGCTAACAACACAAGACACTCAACACTGCCATACCATTTGGCATGCGTCATGTGATTCTGCACAGCCGTGGCCGAATAAACACACGGTCTTTGTTGACTTACGATTGCTGCAAAAACTTGGAGCTTGCTTGCGCCTCTACTTCCATTCGTGTGATGCTTTTCTGAAAGGAAATTGATCTTTCAAAAATATATTTTACATTGACAGACTTAAAATTAAGCATGCCCTTCTAAAAAGAATTTAGCAACATGTGTAAACAAATAAAAATACTGTCATCTTGGTATAATTAATTTGAGTTATGTATTGTAATTAGTATTTAATTAATCATTTCTGAAGCTTTACCCTAATTTGCATGCCACTGCGCAGTGTGTTGTGGTTCAACATTGAATTGTACTGCCAGCACCAACCCACTTCGCCCACGTAGCCATTCTTGGGTAAAGGCGGGGGCGCAGCCGGGGCTGCCCTCCACAGGTAAGACAGGTCGCTTGTGGCCCCAGGGGACAATGCGCCCATTCCCACATTTGGGGACTGATTGGACCTCGGGCGGTAGTCACCGAAACCATCCGGCCCTTAATGAGCATGTGAGGAAAAAAATACACCAATTAATACAAGTTACTTGAATGTCGTCAGGGTTCTTCTGAGCACAGCAGAAAAAAAAATCAAGACTTAAAAAATCGTGGAATGTTTTGGAAAAAAAAATGCTGACAAATAACTGTTCATTCTTGAATGAACAAATTAAATCTAATAAATTAATACAGTCTAGGCAACCAAAATGATTGAAGTTGTGTTAAATATCATATCATGCTTTTATACTACTACTATACCACCATAACTGTTTCTAATAAGATAGTTTTATTGAAACTTAATGACAGCTCTGTCTTACCTGTAAAAATAATTCTTTGTCCTGCAGATTCTTTGCAGTTTTGCATGATGTCCTCCTCGGGACGTTTCTGTCAGGCGTAGAACTGTGCCCCGCTGAGAGATGACGTCAGCGAGGCCCTCCTCTGTGACCATGGGTCATGATCGGTTGGCATGGGAACCGAACTGCTGATGGCCTCATTTACTTTGTGACTAGGGGAAGGAGGGTAGAACTCTGTCAAAATTAGTAAACGTAATAAAGCACCATTGATGACCAGTAAATGACGTGAAAATACAAAATTATCTTCAAAGTGCATTTTTAAACGTTTTAAACAACAAGAGGCGCGCGTTTACTTGATCACAGAACACAGAAATAAGTATAAAACTATCATTTGTTCCATATCTTGCCACTAGATTGAGCTAAAGCGCCGTTTTGCCTACTTTGAGCCGCACCCCTCTTCTGTCTTGCTACATGGACTCGTCTACGGGCCTCCCCGTAACACTCATCTGTGTGAGGTTGGCAGAAAGATCGCCGTCTGCCAAGCGGGAAGTTACCGGAGGTTTCTTTCAAAGTAAACTATAAAACCCAACGTTGACGCCACGAATAGAAATTATATAACTGTAATATTAAGAATTATAGCTGTAATTTCCCATCTTTGTAATTTCCCATCTTTTTGTAACAGAGTCGATCCGAAGCACAATATAAGTATGTATTAGTTACATCATTATTGAAGTACAGTAGACATCACGTGAGGTTCTTGAAGTACGAAACTTCCTTAACTTCTACATAGTATAAGTATGTATTAGTTACATCATTATTGAAGTACAGTAGACATCACGTGAGGTTCTTGAAGTACAAAACTTCCTTAACTTCTACATAGTTCCAAAATAATTCTCTGTTCCTGAACACTGTAAACATATCTATTGGGAAGATGAATAATAATACTTGTACTATATACTTGTATGTATTAATGTAAGACTTAATAATACGCGTAGTACTGGTAGTTTATATTGTAAAGTTGTCACCGGAATGGCTCGAACCTTTATCTCTCGCTTTGACGCGGCCGCAATCAGTCAGGGTTCCACACGTGTAAAGTAAGCGGTAAGACGACGACCAACGTACCCCAAGACGGAAAATGACGAAAGTTTCCTTCAGAGTAAAAGACAAAACGCCCAAACCTTCCATGTTACCGAGTTAAAAATCCTCCACGTGTGGTTAAACTAACGACATTTAGTCTATTTAAAAACCAGCATGATGTATTTGCATCTTATTATTCTTATGAGCTCAAACACGTACCTCCGGCTAAGTTTATTTTGAAAATACGTGCAGGAACAAGTCATGGTGTTTGACTTCTTTCTTGCTGCCGCTGCCACCATTCAGTCACCATGGTGGCATACAACAGATCAGCACAGTGGGAGCGGCGGTGGAGCTAACGCGCACCGCACTTTTCTGAGAGTCCGTAAGCGGAGCACCATGTTTCGTCCGTGAGTGGCTTGGCCGTTTAAGAAAAATAGAGGGGGGAAAATGGGCACCGCGTTATTGTCGGCGGGTTAGTCTTTCTGGCCCCACTCCCCCTCCTTTTTTTGTCTTTTTTTTTTTTTTTGTAGCAACGAGCAGAATGGCGGTGAACAGTACATAAAAGGGGAGGCGAGCTTAGTCGAGAGCAAGTTTGGCGATTCTCGGTTGTCGCTCGGTCCAGTACCGGGCTGAAGCCAGGAGTCCACGCCGAGGGGATAGTGTTTGTACAGGGGGTTTAAGCAGGGTCCTTGGGCCTGGGGCTCCGGGGCACTCCCAAAGCCTCCAGCCCCACTCGTCTCTTCGGGCAGACGGCCAAGTGGCTCTCGGATCCTGGAGGAAGAGGTGGAGGCCTTTCTTTATCTTTCTGCCCCTCCCGTCTTTTTGGAGCTAAATTAACATTTTGAACAGGATTAAATCGCACCGTCCACTTCCAAGACGATGAAAATGGCGTCCTATGTGGATAACAGCTTTCGGGAAGCGGTGATGATGAACCCGGCGGACAGAACGCAACAGGTTTGACCTTTTATCATTTTACGAAGCACCAGTTAAAACACACTAAAAGTATTTCATGTGTTTATGTTTCGGGTCGCGCATGGTTCCATGCCGCTTAAGCCGCCTATCAGGAGAGATAATCGGCCAATGCTTAGCATAGCAAGA
Organism: Syngnathus typhle; assembly: GCF_033458585.1. NCBI lineage: Eukaryota > Metazoa > Chordata > Actinopteri > Syngnathiformes > Syngnathidae > Syngnathus > Syngnathus typhle. The sequence goes on from NC_083738.1 coordinate 29,465,466, forward strand.
CGTGCAACTCTTGCAATAACAATAAGATGTCTTCAAGGTAACATTTTAAATTCTAATTCTGTGCGAACAAGATCGCTCATTTGATAACATTGGCCTCTTTTGCTGGGATATTATCTTTCAATCCCGGTTTCCTACCCCCTGGCTTTGCTACCATTGAAACTTTGCTTCCACAATAAGAAAGGATGTTATGATAATGCAACCAGGTGCAGAAAGTGTTTTGGAACCCCGGTTCACAGTTTATGTTCGATTCTAGGCTCTGGCATATTTTCGTGGAGTTTAGTATGATACCAGTTAACCGGTCCCACATTACTATAAAGTTCATTGGGGCCTCAATTCTCTATAGGTGTGAGATGGAATCCTATTTGAATCTATTTGGAAAACAAGTCCTATGGCTCGATTCAACCATTGCAGATTACAGACATACAGGAAAGGGAATTGATTTTGTTGTTTGCAAGCTCACTGGTACGGCTGTTTGTTTTTCCCTTAAAAGATGGAACAGATTAATTGGTGTTGTGTCTGTCAAAATTGATACATATGCCAGAAATAGATGCCATGACTGACAACAAATTGCCACAAACAAATAAAAAAAAAATATATTAGCAAAAATATAAAATTATTCAACCATTTTAAATTCAAATTGAACAAATCAAAGCTAGAAATAAACACAAGACAATTTGACAACCTACCTGAAGAACACGATTGCCAATTAGATATGTAAAATAGGCAATTGGTGCACAATAATACTACCACTGATGTCATCACCGTGCATTTGAATTCGGGAAGCACTAAACAAGCTTGAACATGCTTTCAAATTTTATGTTTTTGCTTAAAAAAAAAAAAAAAGTCATTTTGTGCAGGTGAATGGTTTTTCATTAGACAGCGACTCCCCTCACACGTGCGTCAGTTCTTCCTTTCCGCACGAGTGCCGCTTGCACTGCAAATGGATGTAGCTTTTGCACACAATAGACGATCAATACGCCACCGCTTGACGCAGCGGGAAGCAGGTGCTGGCGGCAAAGCATTCAGAAGCAACAGTGCTGGCTCGTAAGCTAAACCAAGCTATGCCGCGCCGCGTTATGTCACGTCTGCTATAATTGCTAAGGCGGCCCTTGTGGTTGCTTCGTTTGGACAGCTGTAGTCAACAGAATTTTTATTTTGGTCACTCAATTAGGACTGGATGCAAGTTTTTCCCAAACATTATTGGGTTAATTCATCTTGAAATGATCAGACACTACATTACACTTGATGTAATGAGCTTTTGTTCCCTAGCTAATCAAGTCAAGATTTTCAATTGAATGCTAATCTTTCGTAGTGTTGTTTGAATCTAACACTAAAAAAGGAGGTGTGCGTGTACATACGGAAAGTGTTATTCTCACTTCTCTTTCCACCGTTAGTGGCGCCAAAGTGGCACACCTTTGCCTCCCCCATGAATAGAAACACCTATCCGACTGTTGGAGCCACCGTGCCCCGCTAGCCGTGTTATCCTTAAGGTGTTGACGACATCCGTTTGGCGGGATTAGTAAATCGTCAGAAGGCTCAAGACCGTCCCCAGTTGACCCTCGGTCTCGCACCGTGTTAAAGGCAACGGCGAATAAATATATCTGTCGGCTTCAAGTGTAACTTTATCAAAGCTTTTACCAGCTCACTGTTGTGTGTAAAAGGTATGTAAACCTCCTGTCTTCTAAGCTTGATTGTTTTGTTGTCTTTGTGAAAGGCAATTGTGTAACGTCAGGAAGAGGGTGTGAAGTTGAACACCTGTTCCGCTGCGATTCTGGCTGCCGCCTGCATATTCTTTTAGAATCAAGACAGCTTCACACCATCATTGGTTTAATTGGTGGAATTCAAGATGACTCGTAAATCTCCCGGGCTTCCGGGGTTCTATTGTTGTGCGGAAGGAAGTTGGTACGAAATGGAGTCAACCCCAGTCACTGGGTTCTCCCGCCCTCCTTTGTGAAATTATCTTGTTTGATGGGTTCCGTGCAAAGGCAAATAAATGTCAAAGGGCATGCCTGGTGGCTCCAATCTCGCAGAAACTGTCAAAGGGTAAGCGAGTCTTTAAGATGCAGACAGTCTGTCCTGAAGCTTACCTTGACCTGTTACCTCTCACGTCTGGTCGTCTTCAGCCAGGTGGCCAAAGCTAAAGGCCGCAAGTGGGGTCATCTGGCGAGGAGGCCGCATTCTAGCAATACTCGACTAGCATCCCAACAGCAATAATTGATACAAAAAGAAAAAGCAACAGCGAGTGGTCGCTGCAGGTTGTAAAAGGATTTAGGGTAACTTGGAAAGGTGTCAGGATGCGTATGGAACTCAAACAGGATGAAGTGCTGCTAAATAGAACAACCTTTCCTCCATTTTTCCCCCCCTGAAGTTGGGTGTGGGTTTGTCACTTCCTTCCTTGTCCGGTTTGGCAGGAGCCTCAAGATTTGAAGGAGTCTAATCCCGCCCAGGCGACAATGGACTTTTCTAATTCGCCAAACTTCTCGCGGGTCTTGGAGTGATGTCACATTCTTCTTCTTTTTGGAACTGTACTGCATCTGCATGCCACGACCGTTGCACTGATATATTGCCGCCTTGTTTAAATCTAGGGGGAGGGTGATACTTTTAGACGATATTTGTATAAAAATGTTGTGCATGCTCATCCGGGGTCGTCGTATGCTCGTCAAACATCACCCGAGGCCACGTAAACACGATTATTCAATTAAAATGATTGATGGTGCAGTTTGCGAGGATTGCTTTGCGGAAATGTCAAATGTCTTCACCAGTGTGGCCAGGTCCCACATTTACCCTGTCTGCAGCTTCTCAAACACCAGCGTTCCTTTGTGCTCAAAAGTCCACATGCGACTAGACAAATACACACACTAGTTTATGTTTAAACTGGGGTTGAGGCGAACAATGCATCAACTGTAAAACAGAACCCTTAAAAAAAGCTCTTGAACGCGAGTTCGTTTTTGAAATTCGCTTTAACCTTCAAGCTGGTTGATGTCGTATGATTTCAACGAAGGAGTCTTACAAATTGTCCTTTTGGCTTGTTTTATGCCAATCATCAGTTCCTGGTGACAGCGCTCGCAAAACATGCGAGCAACGTGATCGATCATCTGTTCAACATGTGAGCCTCGCGTTGCAAGCCAGTCCAGCGAGACTCCTGAAAAATGTGCTCATGAGCTCATCGTTTGTCCACGCGGGGCGATTGCTAACGTCACGATGAAGTGATTTTCAAATGCGTCTCTCGAGACTGCTTGCTTTCCAATCCTGCGAGTGGATGCTCAACGGATTCCCTGAGTTATGCGAGCGTTGCATATTTGTCGGAGTAGGTGATGAAACTTGTGATTTACACTCCCAGTGAAATGTTACTTCAGGAATGCGTCGTGCCGACACACTTTTGATGTCATTCTTGGCTGCTGCTTCAAGTCTTAGTTTCTCCTTGAACTGTGTGCCTTTTCAAGTCTTATTCCTAGTTGGCCAACTTTCTTTTGAATTGGGGATGATTTGGTAGTATAGTGTACTTTGTTGACAGGACTGTGTATGACATTGTGACTTTGTTAGTTGTATTTAGCAGTTAAGCACAGCATTAAGTATGGCGGAAAACTCACGACAAATTTACAAGGGGGAGCAGTATATTCATTAAGTAATATTAATTCATTTGTTGTACATTGTAACACAGTTGGCTGAATAAGTTGTCTTGATTTGTTTTGCCAGTTGGTAACAATTTGAAACATGCAGAGTACGCCATTTAAATGAGAGGTCACGATCACAGCAAAGCTTTTTATTGGCCCAAAGCTAAGGTAGGGAGAAGTCATTGATTTATGTACTCTTCGAAACGCTGTGAAGTATATTATTGGCTTTCTGACCCCAATTTGAGAAATGCTGACCAACAGGATTTGGAACCAGTAGCACTTTGGAGTTAACAAACAACTCATTCAAAACTGCAACAGCCCGATTTTTTTTTTTGTAAGGAAACGTTTTCATTGTTCTCCACGCAGTGCTCTAATGTCCCGGCCTCAAACGGAGGAGGGACTTTGTAACCTCTCGGGTTATGTACGTATATGTAGGTCAAACAGCCTCGATTGATGTGCGTCGCCTTCTTCTCGCGTGATTATTTTCACCCTCGACCTTGTGCTGGTTTGTAGATTTGAATGCTAGCGTTCAGTTATCTTGTCACCGTCAGGGTCACACAGTGTTTTTGTTTCTACCCCACTCAATAACAACGCACACACGCACCCACATACTAGTTTCATACGCCAGTCGCTTTTGTTCGCATTCCTTGTGATATTTATAAAGTAGGAAGAAAAACAGCTCGGCCGTCGGAGGCGCCATAAATTCCATTGGCCTTCATGGCGGAAAGTGGCAGCCGAAGCTCCGTTCGCGACCACGGAGGGGGAACCGCAATCTTTGCATACTTAGCCCAAAGACCCGCCAAGCCATGGAGGATAAACCCTTTGTGACGTTTGGTGTTTACACGGACGCGATTGAGTTACACTGTGAGGCTCGTCGTGAAAGTAGGGGCAGCTCTTATTTGACGTTTTGGGAAGGTTGCCGTTCGGAGAAATTAAGCAGATGGAAACAAAACATTTCACTATTGTAACAGGCATGGAAGGAAGTTCAGAACATTGCATAATATCAATTATCTGAATTGATTAGTAATTAAAGGCTCACAATTGACATTCAGAGAGACTGGCTAATGGTTAGCCAGTTCACAGCCAGCCGCTAACTTGAGCCATCGGCCAAGTCCTCTTTCAGTCACTAGGCCAGGCCAGACACAATCCAAGTCACGCAATATTACAATGTGTTGAACATGAGCCTCGTCATTTAGTTTGGTACCTAAATGCCAGTTAGGCACACCAGAGTCTGTAGATTTAGCCGACAGCATGAAATTGAACTAGATCAGGATTTGCCACTCTAAATTCTACCACTGCAAACTAGACCGTTTTATGGAATGTCAATGAGGTCTATAAGATAGTATGTATATTGTTGGACAGAGGCTGGTCACATCGAGTCTACCGAAAGAAAAATATGATACCTAAACATTGGGTCAAGATCGACTGCAGTTTTTGATTGCTGGACAAAAGAAAATGGTAACAGCTACAGCCATCCCAGTGTGGATCAAGATATTCCTCTTTTAACGCTTAGATAAAATGTTGTCAATGACGAGTTAGCCGTAATTTAGCTTCAGGCTTGCACTTCGCTGCATAATCTGCAGTATAATCTGCCTCTTGGCAAACCGCTCAGACATGACGCACATCAGATGGCGAGCTGATTAATTTAGTGTGATTAGAGGTCCCTAAATCCCAGAATACGGCTCCGGCACGCCTCTAATGCTTGTTTACAGCACTGCTCACAACGGAGAGACACAAATTAGGTCGATAGGGCTGCAATGTTGGTATCGGTGGGTTGTATCAATGTATTTAGTTTTGAATTAATCAACGCATAGTAGCAGTTTTAAAAATTATTCTGACATCCAATGAGGACCCTTATGCCACAGTACAGCCGTATTGACACAAACTGTATGGAACTATAATTAAATACTGCAAATCAATTCCAGTATTTGATTATCTATATTTCCATCTGGATTCGTTCAACACTAAAACATGAATGTCTTGTTTTTCTTTTCTTCAAGTCAATGTGAATTGTGTAAAAAACGGACATAGATAATGTAAAAAGATGGATGCAGATCATGTAAAAAAAAAAGTGAACTTAGATTTTAATCACGTAAAAGGTGGATGTCGGAAAAAAAATCTGTCGACTACAGAGAAAGCAGAAGTAGGCATTACTCATAACATTATTCTTGATGGATCGCATTTGTCGGAAGTGACTCACTGTTCAGTAAATAATTGTAGTCTTTGTGTGGCAATGCTCGGCCATTTAAATGAAAGAAATAAAAGTGTTGAGCCATGCTACCCAGGTAATGACTCGTCATGCACCCAAAACTGTCGTCTCCTTGTAAGAGAAATTGTGTTTGTTCCACTTCCTGCGTGTTCAGCGGCGCAGATTGCTTGTCGAGATTTGTCGTGTCGAAACTTTATCTAGGTAATTGATCCTTCGGGGTTTGCTTGGTCACGTTTTTTTGTACGCTGTAGTCTTCCATTGCCCAAAAAAGAAAATGGACAATGACTCAACGTGACCGGATTCTTCCTGCTTGTTGGGAAGACTTGGCATCACGAAGACTATTTCCACATGCGTACTAGCATTTTCCTAGCTCTGGGTTAAAAAGGATCCAGGTCTACTAGTGTCATGGGATATATATTTGTATCTAGATTTTGCTGTGCAAAGTTCCCAATAGTTTAACTGCGTTGCACTCGAGCCAAATGCAGTGCAGCACTTTTGGAACGTGTAAAAAGCTCAAACGCTGGGACACAAAGATTTTTGGGTTTAGAATGGAATGCTTTTTATTCCTATTCACAACCAGGAACGTTTCTAAATGTTCACCTCTTTTGGCAGGTGGTGTGATTTTCTTCTTTGTTATGCGCCATTGATGCGGTTTTCCGGTTGTGACTGCTCTAATTAACATTTGCCTTGATTGACCCTCCGTTCTCCCATCTGGCTGCACGTTTCCTCCTCACTTAACCTGTTCCCGCTGCCTCTAACCCCGTCTCATTAATCATACCGATCTCCATTTGGATGCATGCAAGTGTACACTGTGCAGAACAAAGAAGTATCGAAAAGAGCCTTGCATAACACCACATTAGCACTTCTCTTTCGAGGGCTTGTGTAATATACTTGAAGAAGTGTGTGCTTTTCCTCTGCCTTTCAATCATTAGGTTGAGGTTCTGTGTGGAAGGGAAAAGAATCACTTTGTAATCTCAAAACAACATGTTTATCAACGCTGTTCAAATATAGTCAAACATATCAGTAATGTGTGAAGGACAGCGTTTATAAAGTGAGTTATGTACGGATGAGGGGGAAAAGGAAGGCGCATTAGCGGCTATGCGGTCTCTGGAATGCTTTGCAGCGGTGCGCTAAACGGCCAGCCCAAATGCGACTGAAATTGGAGGCAAAGATGCGTCGAGTCCAGCCGCCTGTGCGATGCGCACCCGACACAATGACGCCCCTGTTACAGCCAGCTTCTGCCCGTCAAAAGCACTTAAGGTCACGCCAATTACACGGCAGCTATGCCAGGAATAATAGTGTTTACCCTGAAAATGTATCAGCTGCGAACCACTTCGCTCGAATAAAGCCACAAAATGAATATACTGTACGGGGTTAGCATTCGGGAGTCGCAGCAGATTGGCTGATTAATTTGATCAATTACTTCAAGTTCCTTTTCCAGGGCGGTTTAGTTTCGAGAAGTCGCAAATCCCAGGATGAAAAACACACGAATCTCGGTTTGATAAATGTCATTGGGCTTTTCTTTTTTTCCCCATATCCCAAAAATTGGAAATATGATCCTATTTAGTTTTAGAGCCCGTCACCCAGTATTGTTGTTGCAGATGCATGTAGAGGACGTATTGGTGCACCAACAAATCAAATGTAGTACAAAATGGTAGCATTCAATTTGGAAAGGACCGAGGTTGCCATATGAAGTCCACCATCCCCCTGCGATCCTTTTGTGCAACATCCTGAGGATGTAGCCTCAGACGCCCGTCTGCGGCCCAGGCATTCTTGTTTTCCCGAGGCGGGACGGGAAGGCCCCCCGAGCGGGATGTGCGCAGCGCCGTAAACAGGAAACTTTGCTGAGGAACGGCAGAAGCCCTGATGCAAGAAAATGACGAGGAATTTAGCACCTCATTGAAAAACGAAGAAACGATCATCTTCGCAGAGACTGAATGTTCGAGGATTGCCGTCAGCCAGCACAGAATGACAAACCAAATCACAAAACCCCTTTCATGCTGACTGGCTCTAAACATTTACTCCACGATTAATATTTGTCACATATTCAATGCGAATAGATGCAAGTCGTATTCAAATGTTTTCCGAACACAGAAAACCAAATTCAATACTTGCCTTTATTCAACTGTTTACCTGTGACCCAGATGATTGGTCATTTTGACGTTTTGTGTTTACATGCAAGTTTTTGTATTTACAGGCAAACTGCCTGTTAGACTACAGCTTCCATTGAGAGGTGGCTGTGTATCATCAATTCGTTTCATTTGTCAGAATGACATCAGTGTGATGCAATGAAGAACGCTTGTTCTGTGAGGTTGTTGACGCGGGACACTTTTTTTATGTGAAGTTCTAATAGTAATGAAAGTATCAATGTGTCTCTCACGGTTGTTAGCAGTTAGATAAGACCTATTTTTTTTAGTTTCGTACTTTTTTTCAAACTTTACTATGTATCAAGTGTCAGCTCCTTTTTTTGTGTGAATGAACAAACGTGAACGCAATCATGTAAATGTGCTAACAAATGGAATGCGGCTGGCCCGACCGACGCTGTCGTGAAAGCAGCCTGTTGCCTAGCAACCCCCAGGAGTCGCATTGTAATGCTAGAATTAATTAGTACTGAAGCGAGCACGGCTGAGGCGGCATAGATTTAAAAGATACATGGTAGAAGAATAGCATGAATATTTCACATGGGCTTAGACGAACAACAAGGGCAAATCAGGACATCTGATGTTGCCGTCTGTATCCGGATCGCACCACAACAGCCAACAATACAATACGAAATTGTAGCCTTACTGAAAATGAGACTACAGCTCGTTGTCATATTTGTATTGTATCGTGAGAGGTACTGAGTCAACTTTTCTTTCTTGCGCATATATTGATATCCACTTTATTCTCATGGTCAAATTCTGGACATGACTATGACTTCAGAAAGTCCTCTACTGTCGGTCATGGCTGGTATTAGGTCAAATGGAGTCGTCGCGCAGTACACAAAGCTAATTAGCCTCCTTACTGACTTTAAGCGCTTAAGTCCCAACTCAACGCGTTTAGCTCTCACTGGTCTTGGCGAAATCTTGAATTACACATGCACCTGTTGATGGAGACAACACGCAGCTGTTGTATGAACAGGAAGTAAATGACAGCTAGCGGAATAACCACCGCTAACACAATTTGATGGAACTGGTTGATTATTTCCCGGTGAAGCGCAGCAGCTGGTCAGCATGGCGACGTCCTGGTACAGGAATCAGGGAGGCATGTGAATGAGCTTAACAGCTAGACCTACTTGGGCTGCTAGCATAAAACCATCCGCGCCATTGAGACGGGGGCTAATAGCTAACAGCTAAAGAAAGCCTTTTGCACAAAGTGATTTTTTTATACAGCATCATGACTTCCTCATGTAGCTTCTTTTTCTGTCACTTATTAGTTAAACAGCATGTTTTCTTTCCCCCAGTTCAAATTAAGCCAGAAGTGGTTCCGTCCGTTCTGATCATTCGCACGCTGACTTCTACGGTCTAGCACTGATGTAGATGCCATAAAACCAATGTGTCGCGCCATAAACCCACCACCCAGACCACAGCTCATTCAACGCAGACCGCCGGACCCTCGATCCCACCGCCGGTTCCTGCACAGACCACATGTGCTGAACACGGCTGCAGCTAATAGCTTATAATCAGCCGAGGCTGGAAGGAAAAATGCCATGGGAGACATTTCTGGGAATGTAACGCAACGGAAAAAAAATGTATGTCAACTTTCTTACTGGAGAGTTTTGGTTTTCGATGTTTGGTTTCCTGCAGCCAACAACACTGATATCATCTGCCATCTAGTGTAAGAGAATTAATTGCTTTGCTTGTCACTATACTTTTCTGGCATAAATGAAGATGTATTAATTGTAGTCAACCAATGAAGCGGGATTGGATGGTTGCCCTCACCACAGCATAGAGTTTGGGAATTGCTGCTCTCTGCGAAGATAAATAATACATATTGAGGAAAAACACTGCCGTGTATTTGCTTTAAACGTGTTGAATGTGGCTTCAGTAGCGGGCACAAAAGGAGGGGGTTCTCTAAGCCACCCGTCATCAACTGACCGTAGTTGTCGTCGCGGAAGAACAAAGCCGCCCGTCCGACCTGATGACACTCGCTCCGTCTGGTTCAAACAAAAGCCTCAAAGAAGTAAAGCGCCATCGTCACCAAAGTTACACAGTGACCTATGATGATCGATTCACTGCAAAAGTAGCCAGGAATAAAGCAGGGGAGATGAAACAGGACTTGGTTGCACTTTAATCGACGGTTGAACTTCACCCCCCACCCCCCCTCCTTCTTCTGAAAAATTAACGCAACTGGGATGGAGGTCAGATTCATACTGTATTGACATGTTTCATTCAAAGTATATAAATATACTTTGTTTTATGCGAGTTTCAACATGACCAGTTTAAAATAAAACGATAAATGTTTTGAGATTCACTTGGTAAAATTCTGTACTAGATTTATTTTCTAGCCTATTTTCTAACAATTTTGCTGCTTCATACCATGACCTCTAGTGTTGTTTCTAAACATTGTTTTGCTAGCCATTAATCCTCCTTTTTAAAGTGGTTTGCAAACAGATCCAACATATCGGTTGCTCAAGGTTAATCCCAGTGAATGCTTTTGACTTTCACAACGGGAAAAAAATGTACCGTTTGACAACAATCACGCGCCGGCGTCGATAAACCCTTTACCCACGAACGATAGCGCAAGTGACTCGCAAACCTCGCCGCACGTCCTTAAAGAGCGCAGATGTTGTCACGTCGTGACCTTGCCGCCGCCTGCCTTGCCCCCACCTGCTCTAATGGATAAAAATACCCGACACCATCTTGTCAATCGAGAGACTCAAGGGCAGCTGCTAACAGGGGAATGCACAAACAAAGACACCCACCCGTGCGCACATACGGAGGCCGCTGGAGGTGTATGACATTTGGAAGAGAGTGCCGCCGCTGCACTCTGTCTGCTGAGCTGACAATTTAATGCCATATATTGTCATTAGCGGATGACCTTCAGACCCGCAACGCTGGCCACCCGGCGGCCCGGCTCTCCGTTTACCTCGTTAGGACGTCTCCAGCGGAGGCCGTTAAGAGCCGCTAATTGCATTGATATCGACAAGACGTTTGATTCCGTGCCAGAAGAGCAGAAAATGCGTTTAAGAATGGTGCGCCTTTCGCCTTGCAGCGAGACTTAACGTAATCCCCACATACTCTGCTGGTGGTGCTATTTTTATTTACTGACCACACTTAAAGTTGGGATTTTCATAGGTCATGTGAAAAATTTGTTCAAAATGATTTTCAGCCAAATATGCTGACTGGTTTGGTTCAACCCGTCCGTCCGTCCGTCTCAGCAGCGCGGCAAGACTTTGCATTTGCGTGACACGACTTGCTGACATGTCTTTTTACGAGTCGCTGAGGTGGTCCCATGTGTGGTTGGGCACTCTAAGACATTATCTGGCCCACTGTCATGTGAGGAATGTGAGCCTCAACACCCAAAACGGCCTCTCTTCGCTGTCCCTCGTAACAGGATCCTGCCAAGAATACCACAGCAACTCTTAACGGGGGAGCCTTTCAAAGCAACCATGGAGGAGGTCAACGCTTCAAAGGAATTTCCTGTTCGTACGTTTGAGGGGAGTGTGTTAGGGCCCGAGCTGTTTGACCTGTTGAGGTCTCCAACTTTTGGCCTCCGTACGAGCAGGTAGATATTTTGACTGGAAACTGGGCAGCCAAGCAGAGAAAGAGGTTCCTTGAAAAGAAGACAAAAAGGGTCAGGGAGAACATTTTGAATGAATTAATGCAAAGCGTTTTGACTATAAAATAAAGATTTTTTTGGCCAGATTTTTGATTACAAAACAATTGTGTGTGAAAGTTGACCCCATTAAAATTGATTTTGCCGATGAGCGGCAGGATTCAATGCAAGGCAGAGACGTTTTGCTCGTAGAAATGCCCATTTTCTTCTTTCTTGAACAGCCGCTTTCCCCCGCTGTAGCTTTTCGATTTCAAACCCGTTAGCAAGCCACGGAGAGCAAACTGAAGCGATTTCACTCGACCAAACTGTCACGCTTCACAATTAAGACATTTTCACCCATCATAAATCCTTCATTTACAAGTTTGCCTCCCCGTGGGTTTTCATCCTCTCCTCCCATTTTCCATTAAAAGTTTCCTCATTCCACACACTCTTTGGATGTTACCTTAGATGAGCTAATTTCCTCTATCAAGTACAAAGTATACAAACTGAAGTATCGGTACACATCACCGCGGTTCCCCATTACAACTTCATTGACATAAATAACTGATTCTTTGTAATCCAGTGCTTTGACGCCATCCTGTACAATTGTAGTAGGGCATAACAGATAGAGCACCAAAATACACAGATCGCTGCAAATAGGAGCGTGTATAAATATTGATAGTAGTAATTAATATTGATTGTAACTTGATCATTTAGACATTGTTTGATTTTAGAGGCCTTACCAGCGTCATTTAAATTCAAACTTGATCTCATTAGCCATCGTAATCAGTCCACCCACAAGACAAGTATCTAAGTATACATTACAAATTGCAAGCCCTGGCCGGGAGCAATGGCTCCATTCTTGTTGCAAGCCTCAGTGTGATTCTTGTCTCTGCTGGCTAAAAGATGCATGGGGAGCTGCTTGCTATCTGTTCTCAGCCTTAAACCCGAATGAATACCCGGATTGACCATCAGAGCTGCAATGAATGGGAAGCCTTGTGTAATCTATGCCGGCAGACCCCCGTGGTGGTCCCAGATAAGACCGACCGATTTTCACCTATAGTGGAGGGCAGGTCGGTCGGCTCTTTGTTTAATACGTACAATGGGGCATAGGAGCCTTTACGGTATTGATCGGCAAAGAATGAGGAAAGGTAAGAAGTCCAGTTATAATTTGTGCTTGCAGCTTTGGCAGGTCATGTGGAGAGCTGTATGTTTTCATGCTACATAACTAACTGTTGATTTCATTTTTTTCTTACCAAAAACAGGTTTTGGGTGTTAAACTATTGTTTGTATTAACATTTATTGTGTAAATACCCGAAGGGGAAAAAAACAGTTGACGAGCACTGCACTTATGCCTGCTCCATGTCAGCATTGAGGCCTGATCCGCACCGGCATCCTGGAATGTTCTTTTCTTCTAGCGAGGACCACCTGTATTCCTGGAAGGATTAGTTTGGGAAGGGGGATTAAATGTTGTGTTTTAGAGGGTTAGGTCCCGGATGACATTCTTGCTCTCAAGACTCTTATCGACCAACTTCTTGTGGATACATTTATGATTATTATTTTTAGATTGAATGGATGTCGGAGCTCGGAGTGATTGTTGCTAGCCCCGATTCTCTTTGGCTGAGGTCTACTAACCTTTTGTGAACGCATGATGATCATTAATACGATGATTGTGATCTTCTTATATCTGCACTCGTTTGTCAAGAAGTAATATGTTCATAATTGTCTTTGTAGTAGTTTGAAGGAGGTTTTCCTACACATGCCCACATCCTGGTTGCATTCATGCATCCTCACCACTGCAAATATTCACAAGCATTTTTGTGGCAATTGGGTCTATCTGACAATTAAAAAAAAAAAAAAGTCAACTTTGGAAAGTTGGCCTTCTTTACATTCTTTCCATACAACCAATCGCAAAACTATTGGAAAGCTAAGCCATAATTGATGGGTTGATATAGTTGTGCTTTGCTTGCTTGAGTGCTGGTGGAGGCCCATTCATTGTCGTGTAACTTGGCGAGGCTGCCATCTAGTGGACTCCATGTTAAAATACATCTCCCGGGTTTGGGGATTTTTAAAGTCTGCTTTAAGTACTGAGACTCCTCCTTACAGGGCCAACATTTTTACACCCGTTAAACATAAGTGTGTGTGGAGTCCTCCATACCATTGGAATTAAAAAGTTGACTGTTTTCTCAAGTATTTTTTCAGGAAAAAGTTCTGGTGTTAGGAAAATATTGGGACAGAAAAAAAATCTATGAATTATTATAATTTCCCCATTATAGGACTCAGAGGTTGTCTTATCTTAGAAGTCACAATTTTCTCAATACAAAAATCAGGATTTTAATCAGGGCAAAAATTCATAATTGTGCAAGAATGAAGCTATGTATGTATTTCCATGATAAAGAATATAATGATTTTAAGGTGTAACAAGGGAAGAAATTTTTTGTTTTAAAACTTAATTCCAAAAACATAACTCTGTAATATCACATCTTTTATTCCTGAATGTTAATGCACTTTTAGCTATTGGTCCAAAAAAATAAATAAAATGCACTTGTCGTTCCTCTGCACTTACTAAATGATGTGAAACAGTCATTTATTAGTTACGGTTTTGTAGACGCCTCAGCTACAACCTGAGCAGTTTGATTAATGGACAAAAAGTTAAAAATGTTTTTGCAGTCCTCAGCAAGCTGGGGGAATCACATGTTTCGTTTCCTTAACTTGCATAAAATCTATCCAAACAAATCAGCATGTATGGAGAAAATGTACGTTATAATCATGTTCAACCCCAAGTGCCATTCATTAATTATATTATTAATGAATGGTGACTTTGTGTTGTTCTGCTGTTGCAAAACAAATTGCTCCCAGGGGGATAATAAAGTTTCTGAGATCATTAGGGTCACCTAAAAGGGTGAAGTTGCTCTGTGTGCCAGCAGGTGGCAGTAGCAGGTGGCTCCTCAGGCACTGCTTTGTGTTCAGCTTGGTATTGCCAATGTTGGGAATGTGTGACGTAAGCGAGCCCTGCTGAAGGGGTTTCGCACGCGCGCAATGTTGACTTAAACTTCTGCATGGACAGGACACTGTCTGTGTGTTGCCTCTTTGTTTTACACAAAATAACTGCATCAGAGTTGTCACAGAGGAACTCAGCATTTATCCGCTAATTTTCTTTTACACAGAACCCTGCAGAAGAATAAAATACAGTATATGTGATACATCAAGTATGATTTTTTTTTTACCTTAATTGAAATCAAATTACAATAACCCATTCACCAGTTTTTAGGTAGATATAGTTTATTTGTTGGGATGCACTGTATCACATCATTACGACATTCCTGTTAGTTAATTTTTTTCTGGTATCTCAGGTAATATGAGGGCATTCTAGAAAGCGCCAAAAAATAAAATCAGTTTTCAACAAATAGCCGAGTCTACATTCCACAGGAGAAAAAAAAAGTGTCATTTATGGTTCGTAAACTGTGAATCACTAATGGCATACATTTTAATTGCTATGTTAAACAAATGATTCAAAACAGTGTATAACCATTCAGACAGTAGCTGCCAATAGCCAGGCGCAACTCACGCCGAGTCACTCAACATGCAGAACGACTAACGGATTAATCAATTCGTAAAATGCTTGATCCTAGAAATATTGGTGGCATCAGCCCTAGTTCACTGCACAGCCCAGTAAGCATTTGCTCACATACGCGGTCAATGGCCAAGAGTGTGTCAACACAGTGGCGCGTTTCACCTCAGTCTCGTTGGGATCCCATTCCAAAATACCCCCACCGGTACTCACTGGTTCACTTTATAAAGACTTTGAATGGGGAGTTTATATGCACTTTCTTTCTACACGATAACATAGTGCTCCCTATACAGTTCCTTCACTTAGAAATGTTTCTGTAGTGGCCTTGTTGTCATTGTAGCTTTCTGAATGTGCTTTTGTCCACATGGGGGCGCTGGAGAAGTGCTTTGTCATGCTTAGTTGTCCATATGTGAAGCAAAGGAAGCCTCATCTTGCATCTTTTAGTTTCAATTTTAGGTTACGTCTTAACATACATCCCGTTCTGATGTGAATTTTCTGTTGTTGTTTTTTAGGACCTGGAGATTGTCTACTCCTACCTCCATGGCATGGAGGCCTTGTCCAACCTGCGGGAGCACCAGCTCAGGTGGGCATTGCATTTGACAACAATTAAATTCATCAAAAAAAAATCATGTCAAGGCTCTCTTTTACACTCAAATTTTACCAGCGTTTTCTCCAATAACGAATAAAACATCTTTGTGGAAAACACACGTGACTTTCCCGCCAGCCATTGCGTTTCCAGCATGCCTCGTGTGTGTGCATTTATGTGGATTATCCCGCCGAGGGAACAATGTAAAGTACATGACCTGTGAGCTGGAACATTCCACGCAGTGACTGACCCTTTCCCAGCACTCACTTTCCAGTCAGACACCACACTTAGCAAAGGATTTTGTTAAAGATCTTGTTTTTGTGTTGCTCCACACACACACACACACACACACACACACACACAGGCTAGTGGTTGTTTGCGTGTGCCCCTCAGCTGTGTTTAGATGAGCTACTGTGAGTTACAGCACACTGTGATGTCGCAGTGTTGTTTCTGGAGGCTACAGGTGTGTGTGTGGGGGGGGGGGGGTCCTGATGCAGATGACATCTAGGGAATTCACTACCTGCACGGAACTTCAGTTGCAATGAATGAAGTTAAATGTTATTACGAAACAGTTTTCTTTGAATACGTTCACAACTAAGAAATGAAATTTCTGCCGAAATTTAGCCGATGCCCAACGAAAAAGCGTAGAATCCGCTGAAATGAAGGAAACAAAACAGTGTGTGAAAATTGGAATTTAAGAAATATTCTATGTCATTTAGTTTTGCTTTTTATCGAAAGGGACAAATCGATAAGTCAAAAAGCTGAATTTGGGGGAACAAGCCTATTTGCCCAGTCCTTGTACAGACAGACAGATAAAAGTAAAAAATGTATGAATTTTATCTTGAAAAAATAAATCTGATGCAATGTTGGTCAAATAAATGTTGAATGATGTGAAAATTTGATGGAATGGAGGCACGTCCACATTTATATGCAGGAAGTATTCATTCTGAAATTACGTTTCACCCCTGCAGGATCATGTGCGAGACGGTGCGCTACGAGAGACACGAAGCCAACGAAGTGCTCTACTAGTAAGTGCAAACGTAATGTGATGTTTGAACGGATGCTGATCATTTGACAGACACCTTGATGGGAAGTGCATTTGGTGCTTGCTGTACATCACTTTGACACGCAAACGCTCACACGTGATTTAATAAGCGCCCAGCCTCCTGTCTATCACTGACGATCCTAAAGGGGCCGTTTGCTTTGTGATGCAAAAACGGAACGAAAGTTCGTGTTTGTTCATCGTGTAGAAAAAGTGTGGTGGAGCTTCAAATCATTCTGCTCATGAGGTGTCCCACATTTGGGTCTGTATGAAGTTTTTTGTTCCCAAATACAGATCACATAACACAGAATGACATGCACCTATGACCCACTTAACAACCTCATCGTACCTTTGCGCTACTGATGTCACTGCGCGACACAAGGATAATTGTTGGAAAAGTGCTCATATTTTTGCTCTCTCGCTGGCACGCACGCACAATCCAAAGCTTCTGCGAAAGTGCCTATATGGCAAAAGAGCCAGAACCTTGCAGGATTTACCGTCCGCTGATTACAGTTTTCTCGCAGATAAGAGGCTGACCTGACACATTTTTACTTGAGGTTGCTATCGTCTGTTCAGCCTTTTAACCTCTTCAGTGTCGCCATTTGCAAGTACACTAGCCGGCAGCCATTGCCTGTCTGTCGTCTTTGTTATTTTTCAAGTGTAGTTTGGTGCATTTTTAGAGCAGCAATAACAACAAAATAGGAATGTAGGCCTCAGCTGCCGTCACTTTTTCTCCTTAAGACGCAAATGCAAGAGGGGAAAAGTTGCTGCAGCGCATTCAAAGTGCTTCCAAACAAACATTACTGGATAGACTTTTTTTTTTTGTGGATGCTGTCGGAACACTCCAAAGTTAGTTTGACAACAACGTTGCCACGCCGAGACTCTCCCCCCATGCGCCTTTCATGGCGAAAGCGTCAAAAACAAACTTTTCCATTGTTATATTTTTAGCTTTTGGTTCGCATCGGACGCTGCAACACTCCTGTCAAACGTCTCTCCATCTTGTCAGTCCAAACAGCTTTTATTCTCTGGCTGTATTTTTGGGGGGAACGGCGCTCTGAGAATAGAATAAGAAATAAAATAAAAACACTCCAGCCTGACCCATCTGTCTTGGATACTTAATTGTAACTCATTTGGACAAATTCCCTAGTTGGTGCTCTTCAAAGTACAAGCCCTGGAAGTCTCGCAAAATGGCTCTCTTAAACCAAAATGGCCGATTTCAGTCATGGGTCCTTGAGTCTTTTTCATGTGTATGTTGCCGCTCCGCTCAATTTTGTGTCAACCAATAAAACAAGTGTCTGGGTGCGTTTCAGTCCTCAAACTGATCATCAAACTTTGATGTGTGCTTCTTGGCAATTTAAGCAAGCGTCCTTTTTAGTTCTTTTGGCCAAGTTCTCAAGTAGGCACCCATAAAAGTAGGAGTTCAAAATGGCTGCTTTAGTCCAAAATGAAGAAAACCTCTTGTTCACTCTTGGGCACAGATTTTTTACTTGTAATTGCAAATATTAAAACTTTTAACTGTTATTAACTGTTCCTGTTTTAGCATTTTGTCACAAGGAGTGCAAAGTTAAGCGTGGTGCAGTAGAGCTACATAAGTCAAATCAAGTAAAAACTAATTTTAGTCATGAAGTGCTGTGTAGAGTCCAAAACTTAAAATGATATTTGCATTTGCTTGTTAAAAAGATGCCAAACGATGGCTTGCTGCGATGACAAGGCACTTTCCTGAAAAGTCAAAGTACTAACTTTTGTAAAAAGAAATACAATTGATACTGCGTGTTTACCCAAAAAACACTATTGTTGTCATACTATCCCGAATAGAACTACTCATGTCACTCCTTAACAATAAACTGACATTATTCGTGAAAAAAAAAGTTCCTGTCAGTTAAAAGAAAACCCCGCATTGGCCGTCTCTTCCCGTACACGTGGCCCAAATCAGTCAAGCTGTCAGCGTGTTCGCTCACTACAGCTTCTTTGTTAGCAAACTTCACAACCATGTCTGTGCCATCGCGAGACACACTTCTTCACAGGCGGCATTCCATTATGGCGTCGATGGCAGACTGATGCCAAGGAGACTTTTCCGACCGGCAGTTCTTCTTGGTTTTTCTCTCCAAATTGTTATTCCTTTCTAAAAAAAATAAAAATAAAAAATCCGAGGTATTTGTCATTCTCATCTGATATTTAGATTTTTTTTCCCTTACTATTTATATACAAATATCAAATGAGTTCTTTGTTCATCAATTTTGGAGAGAAATATTTGTTTGTATTCTATCTTTTCCCCCAAAGTATTTGTATATTTTCTCCCTTTGTTTTCCCCCCCCTTATTTGTTCATTTTATTTTTTTACTCATATTGTCATATTACTTGTGTGTTTTTAGTACATTTTCGGTATTTTCTAATATTTTTGTGATTTGCATATTTAAATGTTTGTTTGTTAGCCCTTAACGACTTTCACAGCGGAGTTCTGCAAAGTTTCCCGTTGTTTTGATTTCCGGTCGATGCAATGAGGCTTTGTAAATGGTGCAAAGAAATCTTTCTCATGCAAATTCCTTATCAGACTCTGCACACACTCTTCCATAGTTCAAGATGCTTATTGGGTGTCTCCCTAATAATACTAATGTAGTTGTTCACCGCAGGAGCCGCTTTTGAACTGGAAAAGTCTGGTGATTAACTTGTCAAAATGTTCCCACCGGGAGAGTGCGTGCGCATTAGTTTGGCAATTATCTGCAAAAGGCTGTGCCAGCCAACAACAACGACGGCGTTGGCGTCATCACGCCGGGTCACCGCGAGTTTACTCCCGTCTGTGGTTCCTTGTCTCCTCGGGCGCTTTAATAGATGTGGGCGGATGGCGGCGCGCTTGCCGGTTCATTCGCAGTTCTCCCGTCTGCACTTTTTGACACTGTTCACAGCTTCTTATTTACAAATTGAAACCCTTTATAGTTATAATTATAGTTACTTGCTAGCTTAGTGTCTCAGAGGTGTTGTTTCAAACCAACAGAGAACATGAAATAAATTGTAGAAAACAAAAAGGATGACGCTAATCAGCGACGATTTGTCAATCCTAAATTATGATGCTATGATGATATTGTGTCTTGTAAACAAAATCCTTGGTTGAAACGATGAGCAAGTTTGCTTTATCCCGTTTCCCATTCCGGCAACTTCTGTTTATTTGGTGCCTACAAGGAAAAACGTGATGAAGTGACTGTATACATGCCACAATCAATCAATCAATCAATCAATGCTCCAAAAAGTGAAACCAAAAACGGTCATTTATTTTTAAATAGAAAATGAAAATTGAAAAACTAAGACTGTTGACAAATTTCCAGCGAACGTCTTCATTGTGAAGCACACACTAGTCGAACTTAAGATGGTTAAAAAGGTTGCCCGTGTTGCCGGTGGTTTACACTTTGTCTTCCACTACTCTTTTCTATTCAGAATCCCCCCCCCTTTTTTTTTTAAATAAAACATTGTCTTGAATTTCATTTATTCTATTTGATGAAAGTTAATATGTATATATTTG
This sequence comes from Syngnathus typhle, assembly GCF_033458585.1. Taxonomy (NCBI): domain Eukaryota; kingdom Metazoa; phylum Chordata; class Actinopteri; order Syngnathiformes; family Syngnathidae; genus Syngnathus; species Syngnathus typhle. The sequence continues at coordinate 29,485,737 of NC_083738.1, forward strand.
ATCCTTTGTGTCGGAATTAGCACTAATCCTCTATTAATTTTATTATTTTCTAATCTCTCCTTGCAGCCCTGATGACATTGGAAGCTGCTGGTACATCCTTTTGTCAGGTTCTGTGTTCATCAAGGAATCCATGTTCCTGCCCAGGAGCAGGTAGGTTGTCCACCATTTTGTTTTTCTTTGTGTTTTTTTGTTTTGTTGGGGGGCTCATTGAGGGTTTCTTTTAAAGTGATTGTCTCTTCTGATTAGGCCCGTAGCATTGTTGGGGGGAAAAAAAAGAGCTGTCTTTGTTGCTCGACCCACCAACGTGGGCGATCTTTTTTGTGCATTGCGTAACACACAAAAGAGCATTCGGGCGGCCGGGTCGTGGTGCCGCGAGAGGGTGGGAGTTGCTCACCGGTCGTTCAGATGAAGTTGGGGAGGCGTTTGAAAGCCCATAAAACTGTTAATGCTAACCTTTTAACTTTGAAAATGCTTGTAAGCGTGATGTCGGTATTACTAGAATTTATTGCACACTATTCATTTTTACTATTCCTACTTTTTCTAGCTGCTCATTGTTACAGGGCTGCCTGAAGTCATCACCGTTTTGTCACTTCCACTAAACTTGGCCTCAAGTCAAACGTTCATTATAATGAATGGTTGTGAGATTCAAATGTCTGTCAAAAGCTATAGTTTTTTACAGTGATACTTGAAGGCAGCAGTTTGTGCTTGATTCAACCAAGTCAAAATCAAGTTTTAATAATAACTAGGGTAAGAAGAAAAGAAAGACTCCACCTATGCCGTTTTCAATTTGAACCCAAATTGCACACGTAAATGAAATCCCCCACCTCTGACAGCTCTGGAAAAAGTCTGTATGACTCGACAAGGGAACGCCACGACGCCTCAGGGCTGAATTAGTTTTTTGACAAACTTATAGGAGTCCAGTGAGAAGATATCTTCCTGGAGATTTTAATTGGCTTCTTGATTCGCCTTCTATCGGCGCTTCTCAGCGGAGCCGTCTGACAATGGTTGACTCGTTAAAAGGTAAAACGTTTGTTTATCCCAGAGGCCGGTGTAACATCAAACGTAACCCAGATAAGCCGAGCCTGACGAGTGGGTGACACACATTCGCATCTAACATTAGTAGTTGATCTCGTTAAGATTGTGCGGCATCAAGATTTTGTTCTTTTTCAGAATGTTTACAATCGGTAATTTGTCTTTTTTTTGTTTTTGGAGAGTGTACAACATCAGTCATTTGTCTTTTTTAGAGCCACATCCTGCATTTATTTATTTATTTATTTATTTATATATATACATACATACATACTTACTTACTTACTTAGTTTGTCTTTTTTTGTCAAAGCTAGCTGGTAGCTGCACTTTTTTACGCTTTGTTTTACATCATTAACAGAGTTACAGCCTACCTCGGTAGTTACTGCTTGCATAAATATATGTAAACTTTCCCAAACATTAACTAAGTTTTGACAATGGAAGCTCTACCAGCTTCTTTCTCAATTTTTGTTTCCAAAGTCTAATGGAGGAAGCAGTGATGAAAAGCATTCCACTCATTCTGAGTCTGGTTTCACTTCTGACATTTATTAAATTTATCTCCACTATCAGCTGACTGGCGCTGGTCTGGTCTTTAATTCGTGGGAAATACATCACTTCCTGTCAAGGCGAGTAAAAGCGAATCAACGGCCTGATGGGAACTAAGAATGTTACGCCATGACCTGCTGCGGTAAAGGTTAGCAGAGTTCAGTCGCGATGCAACAACCCAGGAAAACGCTATTTTAAAAAAAAAAAGTTATTCTGTCTCTGCCTGATCTGAATCATTTACATCTCAGCAAATTCACTTTCTAAGTGTAGACAGACAAATTGTTGTTATATGGGAGTGTGCATCCTTTGCCAGGATTTTTTTTTAGTAACTTAGTGACAAGTGAGAGTCAATATTTTGCTATGATTTATTAATGTGATTACAATTATGTTGGTGTGACATCAACTGTTTAGTTTTGACACAAAAGGCCAGCCAGCTGTACTCAGCATATTTACACATGTACACTTTTAGCTACTTAGTGAAGTGCTTTACTGATGTTGGTTGTTTTGGGGTGCGCCAATGTTGGGAAGTTTAACTGTAAAAGGGAGGGTTGCTTCAAAAGCTTGGGAAAGGCTCTGAGTTCACAAGGCATCATTCCGGTTGATTGACTGTTTTTACAACATGGTATTCATGAGTAACTTCTGCCGAATAGCGGGAGGATTCCTACTCCCCTCTCTCCCTCCCTCCTTCACCCCCCCCCTTGACAAATGACACACTCCACCCTCTTGACTCCATTGTAGCAGGAAGTGAGTTGTATGCTGGAATGCCGGCTGCGTAGCGCATTACGAAGGGCAAAGGGGGCTGGCGTAAAAGGGGCCGATCCATTGGACGAGGGGGGGCGGGGGTTTGATCTACCAGCTACGCACTCTCATTCTCACAGTAGTGGCGAAGGGGTGCGCACAGTGGGATATACGCCGCAATCTGCCGACCTGGAACATGTCCGCGGGACTTAACTAAGGGACTAACCTTGCGGGATATTTCCGGAGGAGCAGGAAGGAGGATCGTCTAATCTTATCAAGTGGCGGCTTCACTCCGACAGCCGAGTGGTGGCGGGTGGGTAAGCGTCAATTAACTCCCAGTGCCTTAGAAAAAAAGTGGCTTGTTTTGGTTGTGATGTTAAAATGTGAGCCAGGAGCGGGTAAAGTCTTCAAGGGTGTGGAATGCGCAGCGGGAGCTATTTTGGATCTGGATTGGAGCACGCTTTTGAAGCCAAACGTCAAAAGACAATGTTCCTAGCTGCGGGAGATTCAAAGTGCAGCAAGAGTTGACTGATACCACCCAGAAAAGTTTCCAAAGTCTTTTTTGATGGATTTTACAATATTAGAATGCCTGTCTTGGGTTTAAGATCACAAATATGCAATAATTAATCTTTTTTAGGATATCACAAAATCAAAGTCCATATTAGGGAAAGTGCACTATCCGTATTTTGTCGTCTTTAATGAATGAAAGATTCTCAAATAAAATGTAAACAATTAAAAGAAAAGCTTAGCAGTTACATTTCAGAAAAACTCAACATTAATCGCTTTTCTTTTTGTTATTTTGTCTGTGGGGAAAGTACAACAATGCTGTTGTTTTTACTAAAAAAAAATTGCAACATTATTAGTTTGACTTCTTTTCAGGAATGCACAACAAACAATAGTTTTTAGGAAAGCCAAATGTCAATTTGTTTTTTCAGCACTTATGTATTTGTTTTCTGTTTGAGAAAATGCAACATAGTTCTGTTTTTAAAAAAGTTTCAAATCAATCACCCTTTGTCTTCATTTTAGGCAAGTGCCTCAATACTTTGTCTCCATTTTGGGGAAAGTGCATCATCAGTACTTTGTCATCTGCTTAGGATAGTGCAACAGCAGGTAGTTTGTCATTTTGGGAATGTGCTACGCCTTTAATAGTTTGTCTTTATTTTAGGAAAGTGCTTTTTGTCTTTGTTTTACGATTCTAAAATAAAATAAAATAGTAGAAAAAAACATTAATACCACAGCTTAAATATGTTGCTTTTCTTAGTTAAGGTCACACCCAATTAATTTTCTTCAATGCTAAAATGAATTTGCATGTTTGCCCAAAATAGGGAGCAAAAAGCAAAAGCATCTTAGATAAGCTTGGTCATTGGCCTGTTTGGAGGAGCTAAAAGTAGTCATGCATCCAAGGTGCAATCTTGCCAGCGGGATCTGAGTCTATTCCGGAAGGTACAAACCGTGAACTATCTGCTTCCACGTGGCTAGAGGAATTGTGTTTACAAAGCTGAAAGGCGGTTGGGTGGTCAGCTGCTACCCTGAGCGAGGTTGGGGGGGATGCAGTGTTACAGTGGTATGAAATCTGGGTTTTTAATTCTCCTTCTCTTCATCTTTTGTAACCAACAGGATTAATCTTTGTCCTTCTTAAAGGCCCAAGTGAGTTAAAAAAGCTGGCGTACCCGCTCACCGCACCACTAAACAGCTTTGCGTAAAAGCCTAGACCCCCAATTCTCCCCGCTTCCCTCCCTTTTCGTCCGCCCTCTTCCAGCCGGGATTAGGCGGCGCACCGGTCGAGTCGCCGACAGCAGAATGGATTTGAGGCTTTGGCGGTGAGCCGCCGGGCTCACAGACTGAAAAGGCGGCTGATGTATGCGCTGTGACATTCCAAACAACCCGGGCCCGTTGTATAACAGGGGGTCGCCAAGGGGGTGCCGGTCACCTAATCGAGCAATGAACTCGTCTACAAATATGACGTGTGGACATGAACGACACAGTGAGGAAATGCATGAGGGATCTGTTTTCTTGCATGCTCATGCCCGAACGCAGCGAGTCCCAACCAGGGTGCTGTCGGACACCAGTGTGGGAAATGGTCAGAGTTCACCTAATTTGTCCATAATATGTCCGTTCATCTTCTTTTGCGGTTGCTAGGCAATTAGGGCTCAGGGTTCCAGTTAGGTATTTGAGATTAGGTATGGCCTTTGGATTTAAAGTTGCGGGTGAGGTTGCGGTTAGGTTTATGGCTGGAGTTGTTTCTATTGGTCGTATAGTGTAGCTGTTTTTATTCATATTTATGTATTTAAATGTAAATAGACTTGAAATGTGAGATACGTGAGGGTTATACAAAACAGGGGACCAACTTTCTTCATTTCCCAAATGTTCCATAACTTCTCATTTTTGGTATTCCTGATATTCATGACTTCTGCTATGGAATTGCTATCTTAAGAGTTTGCAATCTCGATTTGAATGTCGATGCAGAGTTGCGTGCTAAGATGGCCAAGGTCATTGATGCAGCATAATTTATGAGGCAGTAATTTTCAATCTCTGAAGGGGGGTAAAATAAAAACTTCATTCTCAATGTGATGATATTATTTTTGCTACGTCCATCTGTGCCGTCACAGGCTGTATTCTCGTTGCGCAAAACACACAGCATTGCTGGGCTTAACAGAGTTTTACATCTGAATGTTGGCTGGCGATGCGTGACAAAAACAGTTTAATCTTTTTGCAGAGTTGCACGCTCTTCTCAAAGAGTTATTATCCGCACCGGCATCTGGCTCCTCATCACTGTCATCCTCTTATCTGTTGGCGCATCGTCGCAAAACATACCGGTACATCGGAAATAAATGCACCTGGTATCATAAACCTGAATTATTACATCTCTTCAGCCCACCGCAGAAACTAGAAAATGGGATTTCTTATGAAAATGCTGAACTGCTAAAAAAAGCTAAGATATTAATCATTTGTAGGCCAACTCATAGCAATATAGCAACCTGAGTGCAAAAATCGCCGAGGCAGATTGTTGGGATTTTAAATCTTGGCTTGTGTTTAGGTACTAGTTCAAATGACAACTGATAGCATTCTAACAGCACGAGATCACAACCTGGGTTGATTCATAAAGGCATTCCATTTGGCCTTGTATTCAGGCACTATTTTCAATTGGAAAATACCTAAAATGCTAACATACGACATTTTTGCCCTCTCAAATAGGCAACCCGAGTCCAAAAAGGCAACGTTTTAAATTTAGCAATCTCTTAGCCACTGATACGTCCTAACTTGCAAGCAATTGCTATGTCATGGTGATAAGTTGATAGCATTTTCACCCAAAATGATGTGCCTTTGCTACAATAAATTGGGAAATATTGTAACTGGATTTAAGTTATGGAGCCACTCTGATTCATCAGTAATTGTGTCGCCGAAGTTTATCCAACGAGGCCATCAGCTAATCGACGACGCGCCGCTCCCATTCTCAATGAAGACCCGTCTTAAAAGCATCAAACAAGGAAGTCCCTGTGTCCCGACAAAGGCAGCCTTCTTCGTCAAAACCGCCCCAGAATTTCCAAGGCCCCTGCTGCTGCTCTTCTTTGGGATATTTGGGGTCTTTTAATACGTTCTTGCTCGCCGCCTCACGAGCTGTGAGTACAAATTGTGACGTTGCTCTAGTAGAGTTTTCCAGAGGCGAGTGGCGGTGCCATTCCCATTTAGGGGGGTTATCCCCACTTCAATGCTGCTCTTTGAATGTCTTGATGCAGAAATTCCGGAACAAATCTGTAAAAAGCGAGATTGGAAAGTTGGCCTCAAACAGACACTATTTCCAAATGTGCATGTAACCATTGCGCACAAATCGTCTCGGGTTTAAGCTTCAATTATCAAGCAAGTTCCAAATTACTGGGATGAAAATTGCACAAGAGGACCCCCCCCCCCCCCCCCACACACACTAAATTTCAAGCAAGTCATTACTTTACAAGTCTTAAGTCATCAACTTGCTTAATTACGTTTAATATTTGTTCACATGCATAGGTGTAATGCTATGAGGAAATATATTGTAGATTGACAGTATTGCAATTACAGCTCTAAAATGTATTATTTTGTCATTTGTGTGGAAATAACCATCGAATGCCCTCCATAGGTACACCGCTACACTTTCTTAAATAAAAAATGTAGTACTTGAGTTGGTACTTTCCGGCTGTTGTGTGCATTGTGACGCACTTTCAGAGTGGAAAGAAACCGATGTTATTCGTGCTAGCTAGTTATTAGCCTTGGTAGTGTGTCTACTTTTCCACCACTTATGTTCAATAATACATTTTGACGTGCAGATTTAAAAATGTGTAAAGGTAAGTACCAATTTAAAGTTGAGTCTTTTAGACGCTTTCGCCAAGCAAGTGTCAAATGCTATACTTAGTCATAGAAGTTATTAATCATTTTGTTTTTTGTGGGCAGTTTCGGCAAGCGATCGGCAGGCAGTCTGAGGCGTGGATGTGAGTGCATCGTCCTGGAACCATCCGAGATGATTGTGGTGAGTCTTCCTGACTGAAATGTTTGTGGTCAAAGCAAATTTAACGGTATACGTGCTGGAATGCGTCCGCTGTTTGTGGTTGGCGAAGTTCTTTACTGACATACTTGTTACGTATTTGAAACCATGGAACTTTGAAATAAATGCTGCATTTAAACCATACAACTCTGTTTAAGAAAAATACATGTTAGGCCCACTCAAGACCGCACTGTGCTTGATGTTAACAAAATAGGTCCACTAGATTAGTTTGCATGAGCAATGTTCTTCTTACTTGTCGTCATGTTTATGTAACGGTAGCCTCTCGAGCCGCTTCTCTCGAAGCATTGGCGTGCAGTGCTACCAAATAACAGCTGGCCGGCAGCGCGTCAGATTGCAACGGATCCCACTAATCTCCCTTTCGCAAACCGTAATTGCTGTGCGTTGACTGAGCTATCACACAGCGCACCCCCAACGCCAAGACCCCCCCCCCCCCACCGTCCCCTAGTAAGAATAACACTCGCTGCTGCTGTTTGCTGTAATAGGTGCAATCCAGCCCTCTCATTGCTGTTGTAGGATGCCTATGCCATGCTATATTGCAATAGATCCAGATGATCCCTAACTTTGGAATGGACGTGCAAAAGCAAGGGGGAAAAAAATAGACACTCTCGTTTTGCATGCAGCGAGATTTGCAACCGGAGACGGTTGTCATGGTAGCGGAAGAGGGCGATTTCAGTGGTGTAATCCCTGTCGCTGTCGGAATGTGAAGCGGAGAGGAATCAAAAGAAAAAAGCAAAATGAAGACAGAAGTCATGAAGAGAGGATGACTGGCTCACTTTTATACTCAGAATTTTCTCTCTTTACCATGAAGTGGAAACCTGGATTTTAGCTTTTTATTATTATTATTATTATTATTATATTATTATTAGCCTTTTTTATTTACTTATGTAATACAATATTTCATAAAACTGAATTGATTTTCTGACTGTTCATCTTTGTTTCAGTGACTACAGTTCTATCATGTTCTAATTGTTTTCGACGTTTACTAAAATGTACGCTAGTCAAGTTTTGCCTCTGGTTCATACAGCACGTCAGTTCTCAAAAGTTCGTCATCAAAAAGTGAAAAACCAAATCCATCAATGGTAAATAGAAGATGACCTGAAATTTGTTTCATAACAGGTTTGCTCCCGTTGCACAAAATCGTTGTGCGTCAGGGCTGAGACCTATCCGTTTTTTTTGTTTTGTTTTTAAAAACAGCTTGATTAAAAAATTAGTTCTCCCATCACAGACAAGTTCAGCCATGGCACGGCCATTTCCCGACCCCCTGCCCCGGCATCCCCCGTAATCGTCTTCTCTGCATGTTTCCCAGGTGGACTATATGGATGAGAATGAGGAGTACTTTCAGAGACAAGCCTCCCACCGCCAGTCCCGCCGCCGCTTTCGGAAGATCAACCAGAAAGGCGAACGGCAGACCATCATTGACACAGTGGATCCGTACCCCGCCGGGAAGCCGCCCATGGCCCGGGGCTACCGCACGGTGAGTTTAGGGAGGGGAGGGAGGTAGTTGTGCTGCTGGTTTGTAGCCACTTTTAACCCTTGCTGTGCTGGATATCACCGCTGCCGTTGCTGTGTTGTTGTTTGTGCTGTTTTGTAGGATTTTGAAAGTAGCTCAGCTCACCCTGGTAGTTTTTTGTTGTTGTTGTCTCTTCCTTGCCAGATGCTCAGTGTTGTTCATTGAAGTGTCTTTTAACAACTTGTGTTGATAGCTTTCGCTGTAGTTTTTCCGCTAAGGTGTGTTTGTGTTCAAATGCTTATTTTTGCTTGATCCTCCCTTTCTCATATTTATATACATGGTAAAAACTAACATGTAAGAAATGCCAGTACGGGTTCCAAAGTTCACTGAAAGTTGAATGTGTTTTTAGTATTTACATACTTTGAAGAATTCAAGGGAATATTGGTTGTGAAAGAACAGCTGCTTGCCGGTGCAATATGTTACACATGAACCAATTAGGTGATTCACGAGTATTGGTGACGAGTTGACTTAACAAAAAGTAGTTTGTGGCAGCCCTGGTTGTCTTAAGGGTAAGTCTAAACATCTCTTTCGTCACCTTATCCATCCATACATTGCATCTGAATTGCCCGTTTCTTTTCGGCTTAAATCATAGTCTTTGTTTTTTTGTCACTATTCCTACCTGTTTGTTTGCATTATCAATCCTTTACAAGCCCATGCTTGAAACATGAATGCCACATCACTCATGGAAATGTTGCTATTTCATCTGTAAACTCGGTTCATTTAAATTTGGGGCACATATCGGGTTTTTTTGCATTGTACTGTAGTGTACAGTACTGCATGGTGAACATCTTTTGAGTCTTATCTTCCTGGGAATAAGAAGTGAAGCGTTCTCACAGTGTACAGTGTGCATAGTGCCTTTGCTGTTCTGCACAATTTCACTGCATTCCGTACATTCCCGGCGTGTACCCAATCCCTCCTGGAACGCTGTGAACACCCCCGCCCCCCCTACTCTCCCCAAAAAGGGGAAGAATGCGGCAAAGGGCTGAGAGGCCGCGCCCTGTTTCCTAAATTTAGAGCAGCGTTTTTTGGTCATGAAAAAGGCCTGCACTCAACTTTCTCATGGTCGCTTGTCTCCGTCGCACACTGCACTCGAGGGATGAGAGGAATGGGAAGGAGGCAGGTCACCATGGCAACCAAATGGTGACAAGGACAAACTGAATGGACCCTAATGTGATGTTGCCGTTGCTGTTTGGGAACGTGATCTTGAAAGTCTTAGGCAGCTGCAATTAGACAACACGCTTAACACCCACAAAAATGAAATTTGTCTCGTTAACTCATCCTTAAAACTTAGGACAATGTTGTCACTCCCAAGAAATGCAACAGCAAATTAGAAATCTCTTGTAATAAATTGCCACTTTAATGTAAAGACATTCTGGTAAAAACATTTGTATACATTTACTTTTGTTTTAATGTAGTATTTTTTTCATTTCATATATAAATTGTGCTATCTGTAAGGGTAATTATTACATTGTTTATCCTCGTTCATTTTTGCCCTTGTGTAGTTTTTAGATCTTGTATTTGTTCAATTCAAAGCATACGGTCAATTGTACTGTTGTTTTGCATTTTTTATTTTTCTCATTTTTAACTCAAATGAATGAAGGCAGATGAGTCTTTCATGACCAACCTTATTTTCTTAAATGTATTTTTACTTTATCCTAAAATTTAATTACGTGGTCAGATTATTTTGATTTCTTGGATTAATTAATTACATACAGGTTTTTGCATTCATTTATATTTTAAAATTATTCAATAATAAATCTAAACCTCTTGATGTTAGCATTATCTAACGTTTTGTTCACAGAAAATTCTTAGCGATACTTTTTTGACCCTCGTGTGATGCCTTTGATTTCACCGTTTGTGTCATACTACTTTTGTGTGCGATTAAGTCATAAAATTCTACAATTTCAAATCAGTTTTGTGTTCCCGCTACTTCCACAGCTTGAGCTCGCTTGGAATGTTGTTGATAACTTTCATCTCTTCTCTCTCTTCTTTTCATGGCTCCTAGGAATGCAATAAGGTACCATACATTTCACTATTAATCATGTTGTGTGTGTCGTGTTTGTGTTCCCCAGCTGTATGTTCGTAGCACCTTTTCATAAATACCTTCCATTCCATCCAGCTAGATAAACCAGCTCTCCGCTTTTACTGTAATAAAAAATGTCCACCCATTTGTCGCAGCCGCTACGTGATCTGCCGCGATCGCTCGAGTATGAGAACGGATGGCGACGGCACGCTTGTATGGCTCGTGGCGGCCTGTAAACGGCGAGATAATAGCGGCCGTTTAGCTGATTGAGGCACGTCTAAATTGTTTTTTCTGTCTTGAGGCTGTGAGTGTTGCGAGCTATATGTGGGTGTGGTTACAGCGTGCGACCAATTGTGGCCATCCAAACTTGATGCAGCTGTTTAATGGATGCTTTTATGGTTGATCTTTATATGTTGGAAAACACTCAATGTGAACATGTTTGTGCCGAACATGAGCCCACAACCCGAATTTAGTTAGTTCTTTGGAATGTCTGTCATTACCATTTTAGTTTGAAGCTGCCATTTTGGGCAGGTTCCAATGGCCCTTTTCAAACTCAGCCCCAATCAGTAGTTTCTACAATAGCATCAATGCTAAATTACCATAATCCTACAATTACGGCTTTTATAAACATCATTGTCAAGTCTCACATCGCCGTTTATAGAGGTGTCTGGCTCCTACACCTGCTGTGAGACTGTCGACAACAAATCCACCGCTGCTCTATTTTTAGCGCCGTCCTTTGTGACCAACCTGGGCACGACTCGCATACAAAAGGCGGCACCGGCTTGAATATACGGCGGAGGAAGTGCTTGCCTGTGAAAAGCAGTGTGATTGATCCGTGCTTTTCGTCATGTGATGCCAAACTAAAAATATAGAAGGTGTCTCCTGTACGGTGTATGGCATAATGTATTTTAGTGTCAAATTTGCTCAAATATGCAGATGCTCCTCCCTATCGCCGTTTATGCTTATTTATAGCACACCATCAAACATTAAAGCCAGGATAGAAATAGAACCGATATTTTTGGATGAGTGCCAAAAATGCAAATGAGGGGGAGGGGGTTTCACTGCAATTCGGCATCCATTTCGTCTCCCACCGCGCCGGCCTGACATTTGACGTGCGTTTCATGTTGCCGTTGACATTCAGCTGCTTTTTTTTTTTTTTTTTTATTATTAACTGCAATGTATTTTCAAAAAGCTTGTCAGATGACATTTATTGAGTCGATTTTGGGGGAAGGGGGGTGACAATCACACTGCTGTTATGTATGGCACAATTGTTAAATATGTTAGGCATGATTTGGCGTCTTACAGTTGTTGGAATAACATTTAAAAATACAAAAGTAGCTATTGTATTCACATCAGGCAGTACTGTGAATGTTGGCGACAAACTGTACCTCAACTAGTAGTTACTATATTGTGAGTGTTAATTGCATCATGAATAGTCCACGGAATTGGATGTAGAACACTAAGTTTACTGTATAAGCAGGCGAGAGTGAACAACAGCAGGAATAGTCAGCAGCATTTTATGAAATGTAGCTAAAAATAATACGGTTCGTGTCAGGTATCAATGAAGAATCTATCATTTTTATGTGGGGGATTTCATGAACACCAACATGCTAGTCTCATGACAACTATACTTTGGGCAAGAATAGTGAGCAGCAATGGATTGTATTCGACAATCAAACTATCAATATATCAAGAAAGGGTCTATAGATAAGCACTTGAGAATTAAAAAAACACCACCGCTTTTAGATTACACATAGAGAAGAGATGTGAATGGGAAGAGCAAGAATAATCAAAAGCATTTAGCAAAAAACCTATACATAGGCACCACATAGTATCCATGCAGTAAATATACACCAGCAATTTTTACATGCAGTAAGACTACTAGTCACTAGCGTCATAAAAATAAATATGCACGTACCAAGAAGGTATTCTATAGATGTGAGAATGAAGCAAACTACTGCAGTTTATATTAATATTTGCTCTATTGCTCAAATTTCCCATTGCTACATGTTGCCGTGACTAATAGTTGTGCTTCATTTAGCCCATTGCATTGGTTAAACATTGCATTGTTTAACCACAATAGTTAAAAGTCATCCTTGTCTCAGTTAAGTCTAGAACATTTTGCCTCAAGCAAAGCTAAACGACGTCCGCTTCGTGACCTAAGCACACCTTGTTCCGCAACCCCAATCGGAAGCTTCTAGTTACATGTTAACCTCAAACGCGACGGCTCGGAACTACCTGCCCGTGTGGATGATTAATGCTACCAGGCGGGTCGTGCGTTTGCCCCCGCCGTCAACCGGTGAAGGGGCAAACCAAAAAAAACCAGCTGTCTGTACTAGTGCTGATTATTTCCAGGCAATGGCAGCGTGATGAATGAAGCGGTCCCTGGGGGACGGGACGCAGCCTGGTTATTACGTCGTCTTTCTTGCGCTAACAGCACTATTTAGATGTGTACTTGCGAGAGTTACATAACCACAAATCTTTGCTTTTGAGGGCCTTAACATGCCCAGAAATGTTTGATGTAGGTTGTAGATTGTAGAATGTTATTGTGTGATTCATGTTCTGGTTAGTTTGTCCAGTCGGTCTGTCAAAGCACTCCATAAACAACAATATTATTTCTTTACTTTCAAAACGTTAGTGATTCCCGCGTCTCCGTTAGATTTCGCAATGATCGGCCTCAAATCACTGTCAAAAACTGACATTTATGTACATAGCGTCAGGTTTAGGATGTAGCGTCTGTTAAGTATCTACATACTACGTTGTTCAAATTTGGTAGCAGTCGAGAGCCAGACTGGGATCATACAACTGACTACCCAAGTGTCATATTTTTCATCACTGTCTCTTCCTCTTCACATTTAACCAGTGATTAATCAACGGAAAAAAAACAGGAGGGGGATCATCAGGTTTTGATATTCCCCAAGCATGACCCCCCACCACCTCCATTGTTGTTGTCGTGATGCTGATATAATGATATGCTAGGCTAGCAACACACACACACACGCAGATACGCAAGCCATCTGAGAACCTGAGCTCTTTTTTGTTATGGTTTGAAGCATTACATCAGGGGTCCCCAAACTTTTTCCTGTGAGGGCCACATAACCTTTCCCTTCTCTGATGGCGGGCCGGTGGCAGTTTGTAACAGAAAAAGTGTGACGATCGTAGGGGAGCTTAAAAAAAATATTGTTTTCCAGAAAGCCACACATAACCAAATAACGGTTATTTAATAACCCTTTCCAGGTTCTTTACAGAAAAAAAGTCAGGAAACAAATAATAACACTATTAATGAAATAAATAATAACTAAACCCTCTCTGAGTTCTTCACAGAAAAAACAGGAAATAAATAACTAAATAACTCTCTCTGGGTTCTTCATAGAAAAAAAACCATGGAACATTAACTTTCTGTTGTGCCATGAACAATCTTAACAGATAAAAGTTCAGCTCAGTTGTCAGAGCAGAACCTCTCTGACACATATGAGCAGTCTCTTAAAGTTCTTGTGTTCCTTCCTTATAATCCTTTTGTAGGTTCCAGTAGGCTTGTAGACACTGCTGTCTTTTTTGTTAAAGTTTGATAGTGCGTCATAGTCTGGAGTAAAATTTGTTGTGGCAATTCTTAGGCGAGATCCGAGGTGTTTGTCCGTTTACCTCGATCTGTGACGGGTAGATGTTGACGTTCATGTGGCTGAACGTCACGTCGCGTACGTCGAGCCAAATTGGCAACTCTTTTAAACGCTCGTCACTGTGTTCACCCTGCTTTACTTGGGCGACATTTTAACGGAAGGATTCCAGGGGAAGGTTTGTGGGTGGCTTTAGCGCAAAACTGCATCTGAAAGCTCAGCGCGCAAATTACAAGAATGCTGTCGTCACAGCCCACGCTCTAAATTCGGGACTGATACAAATAGAGCGCGAGTGCGCCATGTCCGTACACGCACTTGTGAGTGTGCACCGAGCTTTCTGACACGGCTTCCGGTAGTAAATGCGCAGGCGAGCGCTTCCCCATCTACTGGGCAAACGCAGTCATTGCAGGCAAAATGAGCAAAAAAAAAAAAAAAAAAAGTTTAATAATACAATTTGTTCAGGGTTGGCGGGCCGGATTAAACGGTCCCGCGGGCCGTATCCGGCCCGCGGGCCGTAGTTTGGTGACCCCTGCATTACATCATGGTGAGGGGAGGTGGGGGAGCTAAGGGGGACAGCGAGCTGCACCCCCTTCCCCCAATCTGCAAATGTCGGCTAGCCAGGCTTTGTGACAATGAACAGGAACAATAACAGGGCTTTTTTGTTGTTGTTTGTTGTTGTGTGTGTGTGTTATATATATATATATTTCAATGAATGAAATTGTTAACTTATTAACATTTACTTGGCAATTCTTGAAAATGACAGTTTTGTCATCCTTTAGATACATTGGTTTCATTAAAATGGTCAAAATCCACAACATTTCGGTCAGCAACAAATTAAGCAGAGTGATTTGTGTTTTTCCAAAACGACATTTACAACGACCTACACACCTACTTTCATAACAACGATCAACATTTCTGCATACTTTCTGACTTGTTACACACCATTCCAGTCACGGAATTAGAATTGTTTGTGCATTTTCTGCACCCGCAATTTCTAATAATTTTCTGTTCTGGAATGAAGGGATAGAAACTTATATTGTTTGTGACAGTGACAGTCTTATCCTTAAAGGGGGATTCATTTTGACACTAAATATGAAAACTTGATGTGACGTTGCGTGGTGATGGCTGGTTCACTGTGATATTGTATTCTTGTCGTGTGGGACGTTTCACTTCGGGAATCTTCGGCAAAAGCTTGATGTTGGAAAATAGGCTCTGAACCTCTGTGTTTTGCGTTAATGAGTTCTATGTCTATCCTTGCTCTTATGATGTAGTATGTGCTCAGACGTTTTGGGCCTTTCCACCATTTTGTTACCTCTGTCAGTGGCCATTTGTTTTGGGGAAAACTCATTTCCATGAAACAGGTGGATGGGACATCAGCCAATGAAAATCCATTCAATTTTGGTGCGCATCCAGAAAGTTTTTGACTTGTTAAAGGTGAGAGACGTGCCTTGTTTAAGCACTAAAAAAAGTAGCTTGGTGCCGATCCAAATTGGGATTGCTTCGCCTTGGCGGAGGTCTGCACTGTACTGATTGGCAGTCTCGAAGACCTCGTTAGCATTCGCAACGTCAAAAAGACCCCGTTCTACATCTGTCTCATCAGTGTATGTGGTTCAATCGGAAGGTTCGTCATGCCTCTCTTCTTAAGACTAAATAGCTAAAACTTCTTGAAGGACTCCCTGGAGATGACCAAAATCAATCTAAAATGGTCGTTTCAAGTCAAAATGGCAGATTCATGTCATTCTGTTCATGGGTTCTTCAGACTTTTGTGGGTGTATGTCGTCATGACAGACATGCCGTGATTTATCAAAAATGCAAAGTTACTGGACTAGATATGTTTATTAAACGTTTCTGCCTTATTATACCTAAATGCAGCAATGGAAATATTCCGGATTGAAGATCACTCATCTGTCGAGTGTCCGTTGTTCAAACTTTGTTCATCTATGAAGGAACCCTAGAAATGCCAAGCCTCACCCTAAAATGGTCTCTTGGAACCAAAGTGGCAGATTTGCTGTGTCTTGTTGGGCATGGCGTCTTGAGACTTGTTTGTGGGTTTACTTATGATAGGAATATTTGGCAAATTTCATGTACCTCAATAAAACTGAAAACTAGTTCTACTGGTCCCTGGGGTAGCGGATTTTAAAACAAATCCCCAAATCCTGGGAGTGCTAATTTAGAGATAATTTTATTATAGAGAGTCGTCGAACTGTGTCACAAACTATGTTGCAGTATTTATTGACATTCAAATTCGGCTCTCACAAAATTCATTTATTTTGAAAAAGCCTCCGAAATGCTCAAATATATATATTTGAATGAACCTCGGAAATGCTCAAACTGAGCTTCAAACGGCTTCCGACGGGGACAAATGTTGTCCCCCATTTTTGGATCCGCCAATTCTGGCTGACAGAAGAAGCGAGGTGACACTTTTCTCCCAGTCTACCCTCCCAGTCCCCTCCCACTTGGCTGTTTCCGTTGCCACGGCAACCGTTGCCTCCCGGAGGGTGTGCAAAGCAGTGACGGGAGGGGCCGGTTGCCAGGACCCCAGCTGAGAGGCAGAGTGACATCATTGCTCCTTGCAAAAATTATTTATACTGAGCTTTTTAAGCACCTGATATTTTTTTTAACTTTTTTCCATTGTTGCCATGACAACCGTCTCCAACCAAGAGACGTAATGGAGCCCACTCTGCTTTCTCCTTCTTCCGTATCGGCTCCTCTTTCCATCCCTTCTGTCTGGGGGCGTACGTAAAGAAGGAGGCGCTTAAAATACAAACCCCAGCACCCCTCCTCCTCCTTCCCTCTTCACCACAGCCGCCATCCCCTCCTCCACCAGTGACACACATGAACCCACCCACCCAACCATCCACCCCCCGTGCTGGCAAACAAACCGCTGGCTTTTTTTCTTTTCCTTTTTTTAATGTTTTTTTTTATTTTAGAAGGATGCTCCATTCTCCCGTCGCCATGGAAGTGAGGCGGCAGAGGCAAAGCAGTGACTGAAAGACGGGGTTTTTTTTTCACCTCAATGCTTCCCACTCATTATTTTTGGGAGGTATTTTCTCCGGACTGGATTTTAACGTTGTCGATTTGGAGCGTCTAATCTAGCGGATACTCCCTTCAGGGAGGGGGGGGGGGGGCAACAGGGGGAGATGTTAAATTTTGGTTCATTTTGAGCCCCGGAGAGGACAGTTATCACCATGAAACCGTTAGCAGCAGCAGCGGTAGACAGCAATGGAGTGGCGAGCCAGCAGGATAGAACGCCGGTGAGTAGCAGCGCGATGCCGACGTCCGGCCGCGTCCTTGACCCGCCCCTCGTTGGGGAACGAGGCCGGCGCAGCCTGGGATGTGTGTCAGTGTGTTGTAGTAGAAACGGACACCATGTGCTTTTCTGTTACGCGGCCACGCACGTCATTCATAGCCGTTTTTAGGGAGGTGGCAGGAATGCAAGATCAAAATGCTGATATCATGCTCATTTGGTGGTATACATTTTTTCTGATTTGATCCAAGCAATGGTAGGCTAATTATTACACTCAAAGATCCCTGTTACCCTTCTCTAGTGTAAAGATGGTAGGTAGGTAGGTAAGTAAGGTGTGAAAAAGCAGCAGGGGAAAAAAGCAGAACCTTCAAAGACACCACCCCAAGTGACAAGGCGCTTCTCACTTCAAGGTACAAGCATGCCAGTTAAACCCATCCAAAAGAATTACAACCTACTTGTGACTGAGCACATTTCAGTCGAACTGACAGTGACTCAAATTGGGAATAACATGACAAAATTGATAGGACAATTTTATCTTTGAGCAACCTTTGGAAATGGACGTAATGAGCGTAAAATGGCAGATTCAAAAGAAAATAGCAGACTTTGTGACTTTCTGGGCATGGCTCCTCTAGATATTTCTGTGGTTCCTCTCATAATAGACATGCCTACCAAGCATATTGTTGCTCAGTCAAAGTGTCTTCAGGAGGCTGAATTGTCAAAGAAGCTGCTTCATTATGGTCTCGTTTTGAGGCATTAAACTTTGACATCATGCTCCGCCCATATGCAAATCTATCTTCATTTGGTTCAAATTCGGTAGCAAGGGCTACTGTCTAACTTGAGGTACTCGTGATAGTCAAATTTCATGTTGCTCAGTGACATTAGCTCCTGGGGCACAATTTTAATTAAAGCTATCATGCTAGAAGGCTGGTGCAGCCCACTATGTGTGTCAATGTTGTAGTAGAAACGTACACCATGTGCTTTTCTGTTCTGCACACATACTCACATCATCTGCTTTTTGAGAAAAGTGCAGGCACTGGACTGTTGCCATGGTAGTGTATGCATGGCGTACATTTTGACATGTCGTAATTATAGCTACAGTAACGTATTATTTTACTCCAAGGTAACAAATTGTATATTTATTAGTACCAATGATGTCCAAAAGCAAAATTGTTAAAGGTGGATATAGTTAGAGTATCGAGGTATAGGTTTAGCGCCAGTGTTCCGAACGCGAGTCAAATGGTTGAAGTAAGAGGGTTTGATATCACTTCCTAACCCTTGTAAGGATTTACAATGACGGCCGTTTCCTTCCCACCAGGGTCATAGAGTCTGTGGTGTCGCTATCCCTGGTGCTGAATCCTATCTGGTCCCAGGCTCTGAGACCACGCGCACTTGAAGGCATTGATCTCTTGTCATTCGTCAACACCAACAACTGTGTTTGTCACACCCAACCGCCCACGCAGGCCATAAATCCCCCACGCCCCGTATAGTGTCATGTTCACAAGCGACAACAAATCACTCTAATGGTGGCAAATGCATCATCGTCCCTGCAGTTTGTGTGTTTCAGAGGCTTTATGGGGCCACAAAAGCGTCTTGTATGTACGTACATATTCTGTTTTTAATCAACAGTCGATTTTACACCGTGTTGATGAATGGTAGTTTGCTGAACCCTGCGCATTTCATTTTTTGCTCGCTGGTGGCGTCGAGTTATGAATTGGTTGATAGTTACTATTTAGGTTATAGTTGGGCAGCCTAGCCAAAAACATGTTAGGGTTTTGGAGCTTATGGCTTGTGTTAGGGGTCATTAGTAGCATCGTGTTGGGTCTAGTGTTTGATTTAAAGGTTAGCCTTAATGGGTGTATTTTAGGGGGTTCTTGTTTTTTAACTAGCCATTGGTGGTCACACTGATGCTGTGTTGACAGCTTCAAATCCTAACAGTCCACAAGACAATGCTTGGTGTCATTTTCCCTTGTTAAACTGGACCCTTGACTGCTGACTCAACACTTTCCAGGAAACTGTAAAAGTGAGCGCTGCTGTACCATTTATCTTGGTGTAAAAACAATATTGGGCCCATAATACACAGTGGCTGCACACTTGTAATGGCTTATTCTCTGCAGCTCTTGTTTGCAGGGGAGCCCGCTTATCAGCTGTCACACTCCCTTCATTTGATTGTTTCCCTGTGTCGTTAGCATATTTATTGTAGCTTGTGTAAATATACACTCAACCCGGCAGGAAAGGTGTTGGGCCGAGGGGTAAACAGCGGCCGACACCGAAGCTTTCTTACCGTAACCGTGACAACACGGAGGAGAGAACCTCGATTTAACACAGTTTTCAAAACAGAATCAATACAGGCTAATTCTCAGAATCATCATACATATGCTTCATTAACGCAGTAAGGTTCCTGACGATATGTTAAAAATATGTAAATTCAGTCAAATTGTTATGCAAGTGACGTTTTGGACGGTGGCAGCTTTGTGTTAGGGTTTTGTATTGGGTATTGGCTTCAATGATTTGATCATAAATTTGCCTTTAACCAACAAGATCCCAACAGAGTTTGCGCCCCTCGACCCCTGACCGTAAAAGTGGCCACTAAAGGCATCATGTTTAGTCACGCAAACCTCAACACAAAGCAGTTGTTGTAAATGTGGTACAACTGACACAGAAGGTCAATTTGGCTACCTGCTGACCATTACACAGAGGGCAAAAACCCCGTTAGCATATAGGGCCAATTTCATCAGACATACTGCCAAAAGAGGCGTTAATCTCTTGATCCCTAAGGCTCATGACAGCCGACCGCACGGTCAAGGCAACTTTGCCAGACTCTTGACGTCCTTCAACATGGGAACTTTTCCATTCAGCCATTTCCTTTCCTCGAGTCCTTCAAAGACAAAGTTGTCGTTGAGATTTCATCAAATTTGCACCACATATACGACACAGATGGCGACGTTAAATTGCGAACCATTTTAGTTTTCGTCCTTGAGTGTGAGCTGGCCAAATTTGATCACTTGCCTTAAAACATGAAACTAGTAAGTCCAGAGTTTGACTGACAACATGCAACTTTGTAAGTACGTCAAGTAGACCCAACCCCCCCCCCCCAAAACATTCTACTTTATTGCTACCACATTTGAACAAAATAGTTCTACTCTAATGGGCAACGCTAAAGGGTAAAATGTCGATGACTTTGCCATGACGAAGAAATGAAGAAGCTAACCGGGGCTAGCGCGGAATGGGTCAGGGTTTAGGTTAGGTTTAGGTTTAGTATTAGGGTTAGATTCTTGGGATGTGATCATTGTTTGGAGGCTAGGCTTTAGGTTGGGTCATTTGGGTTTGGTTTAGGACATTTAAGATGCATTTAGTTCACCTCTAGTGGTCCTTTGACAGTAAACCTGTCCTTTAGTTTTTTTCTGATTGGTACCAGTTTTGAGACAAGTATCAGAGACAAGTATCAGAGCCAAGTGATTCCCAACCATCGTTATGGACCACAAAGGATCATTCGGTGTATTTAATTTCAAAATCTATTTTCTACAAATAACATACAATTGTTCAATCGCATAGAACTATAGTAGCAGTCAAAATTCGTAAAATTATTTTACAGAGTAAGATTAAGATGAGAAATTTCAGAAACAAAATTAGAATTTTTTTGAGGATGCATGCTTTTCGGGATATTTTTGTGGCATTGTGCCGTGAGGATTTGCACATAAAACATGCTATGGCTAGTGCCATAGGAAGAAAATGCTGTCAAGTCCATTTTTATTTATATAGATCTTAATCACAAACGCGTCTCTAAGGGCTTCACATGGCTACAATTGACAATTTATCTCGACATCCCCCGATCGTAACTGTTCTTGACAGAGGAGCAACGCTAAATTGTGAAGCATTCTAATTTCCGTCATTGCGTAATGGCAACATTTAATGAGTCACCATAAATCCCCCACCCTTCTATTTGCTGCTTTAATTTGACAATCAAGCTATAAAATCTAATATTGTGTGCTCTCCCGCCTGGTGGAAATGGGTCTTGCCTCGCCCTGCCCTCACACTTCACTGGGTGCTCGCATTAGCCTCTCGTGGCCGTAATGGACATCTCACAGTGATTCTCCGGTACCATAGCTGGGCGATAAATAGATCGAGAGGCAGCCCCGCGCTTCCCATCCCGCTGATCTAGGTCATTAGGTCTGCAGTGTAATTTAAGGAGGGCCACATCTGCTCACATGTAGGCCGCGGCTAGCTAGTGAGTGAGCTCTGTTGCAGTAGCGGCGAGCGCCTGGTTTAATCCAACCCTCTCCCGACCCACCCCATAACAGCCGATTGGACATATGCTTTTCCATTTGCCGGACAAACTACGGGACCGCATCTCACCCGTCGTACCGGTAGGATCAATCAAGGCGATCGTCTGAGCGCTGCGTTGTTTCTGTTGCGTGCTTACGGAGCGATCGTTCGCCGGCTTATTGACCCACAGACAGATGACCTAAATGAACGTAGAGAAAGGATTAAATGTTTTATTATCCTCTTTACCAATGGGGGAGGGTCTCGTGGTTGGCGGGGCTTTCACTGTGATTGTGGAAATCACGCAGGGGGATGTAATTATCGGGTCAGTCGGGAAAACTCTTATTGACCGGCTCCTTGCGACCAGTCTTTCCTACTAGTTAAGATGTCTACTTCCTGTGTGATGTCAGCTGTCAATGGCTAAAAAAAAGGGATGCTACTCACTACGGAGTTAACACGGAGATAATTGTGTGAAAATGCACAAAAGTAGAGGTACTGATTCAACTGTAGCTAAAAAAATCACTGAAATGCACCGATGAAATATGAAAATGAATAGTGAATTTTATACAATAACAGTTTGATGACTAAGCACAATAACTTCTGTGCCACAAAATAGCTTTCATCTTACTAACTTGCATAGTGCTCATATGGACCCACATAACCACAATTCATGTCAGACATTGAATGCTGTTAAACTAGCTCGCATTGGAATAAACGTTTATGGTATCAGAATGTGTTAAAATAGGTTTGCTAAAGTATGAATTGACGAGGTTTAATGCTCAAACATCATTAAATTGTGGTTTGCACACTTTCTAATGTGAACTATTGCACCGTGAAAGTTTATTCCACTTTGCTCAGGTTACATTGTTTTTTAACGTTAAATTCAGGCAACACAAACTGGGTATGACTTTTAAAGCGTCAACCATTTAGTGCACTCTTTATGTTTATTGCCACTTATTGTACTGTATTGCAGTAATGTGTTCGATTTAGATCGTTACATATTTACTTTTATAATTCTACCTCCAAGAGTCTTGTGACAAAATATTCTGCATTTGCCTGCTCTTTGCTTTACATTCACCTTATATACGTAACTGCAAATATTATTACGTGTAGAAAACAGTTAGCTTCACAGAATTTTCATTTACAAACGTAGAAAACGGTTAGCTTAATAGAATTTTCATTTACAAACACTGCAAATGTGCTTTACATTCACCTTATATATGTAACTGCAAATATTATTACGTGTAGAAAACAGTTAGCTTAACAGAATTTTCATTTACAAACACTGCAAATGCCGAGTATTCGCCAGGGACGTTCCCTCATTAAAGTCAGCGCGTGGCTAACAAGCTAACATATGCTATCATCGCCTTGAGAAAAACTCTCCTTTAACGAGACAAGTTTTTTTTCCCAGGAGGTTATTTATGAAATGTAAAGTAGTTTGGATTAAAAAAAGAGCTAGTGGTAATTTTAAACGCTGGGTAGAGGGAAAAAAACTCATTATTTCATCTGTGTTTAGAATTACTCAAATTAAAAAGCAAAAAAGTCATGCTTATCGTAGTGTTATACAGTACAATCACGTGATCAAACAGTTGAAAAGTGGTTCACCGGGTCAATGCGTATGAATATTTCACACTGCCTGCTGTTCTATTTACCGAATTTATCGAGATGATCCCCGGTAGGGAGGCCCGCTGTGCATCTGGCGATGTGGTGCACCATCAATATTCTATCTGTGCGCCACCCGCCATTCCAAATGTGGCGCGCCAGGAAATGGGTCGACCCCCGTTTGCCAATTTCTAAATGTCCCCAGAGTAAATATGCTGAATCTCACAAATAATCTAGATATAGAGGTGGCTTTGTCTTCTGGAAAAAAAAAAGTCTAAAAAATGTGTCAAAACTTGAGTTTAGTCCTGTCATTTCCCCACACATGGACACTGTCCTGCTTTTATTACAGAAAAAATGAGAGCGCTATCGAGTCATCTGGATGTGATTGCTCGGTGTCAGAAAATTGCCATGTTGTTTAATTATCTGGCCGGCTGCACTCGCCAAATTGGTGAACCGGAGCGATTCGTCCTTGGTCAAAAACCTTCCTCAAGCCATTGTCTTCCTCGTCTGCTCCACTTCACCCGGACCGCCGTCGGCCGAGCGTGCCGTTATTATTGTTTTTTGCGCCCCAGACACTTTTGTGCTAGTGCGATAAATGTCTATTACATGGGCTGAACTACCTGATTGTCATCCCCAAGAAAGTAAAAAACAAATGACAATATAAAAAACACATTTGAGCACTAAAGCCCCTTTAGCGCTGCCCGTAAATCAGTTTTTTCCCTGCATCACGGCTCATACACAGATGGAAGGGGGCCGTTGTAACGTGTGCAACGATAATGGAATACATTATAAAGCTATGGGTCTTTTTTTTATTATTATTAGCTGCATTATAAGGCAAAGTACAATTTTCTCTTAGATTTTGTGGAGGTCTCAATCTATAGACTATAACTACTAATTATAATAATAATTCAGTATGGATCCATCTTCCAAATTTTATTTTGATGTTGAAATGGCATAGATCATAGTTGAAATGATGTAATATGCATTGCTGCCCTCTAAAGGACCGGAGTGGAATGGCGTTGATATTCATTGTTGATTACACGCGTCTTCAGTTTGTCTTAAATGTGTATATTTACACGTTCTATTTTCACGATCATTTGACATAATTTAGAGACAGGTGCGTTTCAATAACCTAAAGTCACTCATTAGTTCAGAATCGACCTTTTCAACGCCTCAGTCACGATACTACTGTAGAATGTGAGACCTCAAGTGGAGAAAAATAATACCTGCAACCCACATATACTTGGTATTGTGGTTAATTATGCCAAATATTGTTTTCCCCATTACTAGCCACAGCCGTGATCATGGAGGTAACAAAAGGCATTGGATTGCTTTATTCTCTTGGCCCAGAAGTGTTTTTTGTAGAAATAATTGACTCATCTGATTCTAACTTTGCTGTCACAGTAGCGTACGTTAGTGATTGAAGACGTGGCGGGCCAACATGCCAACAATTGTTTGCATTACATCGTCGCCTTAGGAATGAAACTCGAGGACTTCCTTTTCATCATTTTTATTGTATAAATTCTTCCAGTGAGTGTTTGTCTCAGTTAGTACCACGTTCATTACGTGCGGTCTCCTAGTGCGTCCCTCGCTGTGGGCCCTACTGCGTCGCCATACTGACGTGTGTCGTGTGTGTGTGTGCAGTTACCCGCAGACTTCAGCCGACTTCATCTGGCCGACGGCTTGCACCCACAGGTGACGCACGTGTCCTCCAGCCACTCAGGATGTAGTATCACCAGCGACT
Source organism: Syngnathus typhle (assembly GCF_033458585.1). Classification (NCBI taxonomy): domain Eukaryota; kingdom Metazoa; phylum Chordata; class Actinopteri; order Syngnathiformes; family Syngnathidae; genus Syngnathus; species Syngnathus typhle. Next base: position 29,510,584 of record NC_083738.1, read on the forward strand.
CGGGAAGCAGCAGCCTGTCTGATATCTATCAGGTGAGGCACGGGGAAAACGGGACCGCCCCGCCGCCAAAAAAGCCCTCCCTCAGACGGCGGGCGGTCCCGACTGCCGGGTTCCTTTGCGTTGGTCCGTTCTTTTCTGATAGCTAGGTGGGAAGGTAAGTAGAGTGAACCCACGCCTTTTTGCGCTTTGCTATGAATGACTTCACCTGTTTTGCGTCCCCTTGGCTTTTTGCTTAGCTTGTTTTCTGCAAGCTGGTTAAAGCCAAGGCTAAGAGGAAGGTCGTGATTGGAAGTTCTGCATCTTGACAGAGAGATCTTTGAATGTTGGGTTTAGCCCATGTTGTTGTCGGAAACTATGGAGAGTCTTAGTCATAGAACGTAACCTCCATACAGTGCCAAGGACAATATGTTGTGGTTTGTTTAAACGTCATGCCTGTGTGTAACTTGTTGTCTTTGTGTATTTTCCTGGTTGGTGTTTGGAAGATAAAGAAAGCATTGGGGCGGGAAAAGCGACAAATAGATGTACTTAAATTCAATTCAAATATGGCGGCTCGAAACAGCATGACAATTTAAAAAAAAAAAAGCATCAACTGTATCTCTAAATGTTGATATTGAATATGTTCATATTTTCAAATGTTTTCTATCTATGGATGGTTTCTCCACATTATTTAAATGTGAGAACTTCTAAAGGTTGATTGATGCAGCATTTGAAATCGATGGATTAATGAAGGGTATTTTTAATAAAAGAACTCAAGGTAGCATCGTCATCCCCGCGGGCGTAAATAAAACGGCTTAAAAGAGCGCAGAAATCTTGCGGCGACTAATCCTCTTAATTCCTCCACATCTTAACACCGTCGCATTCTTTGTGAGTTCCATTTCACAGTCCACACACACCATCACTTGACATCAACCTTGTGCGTTTGCTTATGTGTTTTGACAGGCCAGTGTGGGACAGTGATCATAAGGCCATCTGGCAATTGCGCACACAGTCAGTTCACGGTTCCTGACGCTGCTTTTACACTCCCCCATAATTTCTTTTTTACTACCTGTATATTTTCTCTTAATATTTTATTTTTAATTTGTCATTTTTTGTAGATTTTTTTATTTTTAACTTCAAATTTTTATCATAATATTTAACATTCTTTTTTTTTTAATTTAATACCATATTGTCTTAGGGAACCTTTTTTCCTCATACCATATTATGGTGCTTGTATAGTTTTCAAGTTTTGCTAATATTTCACTGTTTTCACTATAATGTGTCTTCTATTTGTTGCATGTGAGGCGGATTGTCTTTATCAGGATCAAACTTTGGGTTTGAGAATGACAGCTTACAAATGACTGTTTTAGTTAAAGAAAAAGATTGACAAGTCACATGTAATTGCTGCGCGATAATCACCCCCTGACCCCACAGCGGGTTTAATTTTAAGAGCCCACCGTGGGGGCTCCATTGCACATTTCCGCAACGAACGGGATTATGTGACGGCTTGTTTAAAGAATAGAAGACTACGTTTACCCTTACCAGCCAGTCCATGACAACAGTCCCATTTGAAGCTCAAGCTCATCGGCTCATTGACTATGATAAGTCTACACACCCAGGAAGACTATTGTAACATCTGAGCTGTATTTGGGTTTAATCGGGCACTTTAAATGGTGTGCGCTCACTCCCATTTAACATTTTATTGATTTATTCGGAACACGGACACATGTCCAGAGATAAGCGGGTGGGCCCTCTTTTCCAACCACTTATCTCAGTCCCCTCAAATATATCAAATATTTCATTTTTTTTATTGAGTTGTACAGATTGGTAGTTTAATCGTTTAATTAATGCCAGATGTTTTATTGACACCCCAGTTGGAGTTTACTGACATAAGCTTCGTTTTGGAAAGATTGCCAGCCTAATGCTAACTGTCAATTGACGAGCTAGCAAGAGCGAGCATTAGAACTCATGCGAGGCATTTACCGTCAAAAAATGAATATCGACATGCAAATACTGTAGAATCATACACACAAGTATGTAGCAGACATATGTGGATGTGGAGACATTTTATATCCACTGTATGTCTGATGGAAAACTCAACAAAAATAGTGAAGTTTTTAAGATTCACCACTTGTATTGTTGTTTGACCGCAGTCTCCCCTCGGATAAAACATGACTCGTTTCGAATGCTCCATTGGATACAGTGCGGTTTTTAATAGTTACTCTTGGGAGCCCATGAAACAATCTGTTTCTCACGTTGTCGGAAAGGGCTGACTTTGGAGATATTTTTGAATGGGAAGCTCCAAAAAGCTTAATTACTGATGAGAAGCGTTCTCATGGTCGCTGTCAACAACACGACAGGAATGTGTGTATTTTGCGCGTTGGTGCTTGCGTGCGTGCCTGAATAAATGATGACACCGGTCCTTCAAGCAGTCGTTGAAAGCATTGATCCAAGAATAGACCTGATGAAATATTAACGCCCAACTTTAAATGGCGGCTGCACGTTCGTATAGATTTAGGATGACAAAAGGCGGAGCCCGCAGCACATGGATAGGCGTCCTTTGTTTAAAGGTGACTCGACATTTACACTGATTTATCCAGATTATAGTTTTTGCCAAACGTTTTTTTTTGTTTGGGGTTTTTAGCTCCTATTATCATATTTTACATCATATCGTTGCTTTTTTTTAATATAATGGTGCATTTCTCAAATATCTAATCTAACATTAAGCATTGTTACGGTTTGGTTTGCTAATATTTCTGTTGAATATTTGAGCAGTTATGTATTGTGATAATTAGATGTTTTTTCCTAATTTCAACCCATTTTTCCCTATAATTTATTTTTCAAACATGTTTGTATTTTTTTTCAATATTAAATGTAATATTTTGAGCATCATCACACCTAATATTTTTACTTGAGCTCTTCCTTTGCATATGGAAATCACTGACATATATTTCCTTTTGCGATAATGGTGACATCACCGACTATCATAACCGTTTTTCTTGCATTAATGGTGATTAAAACAAAAACAAAAAATCAACTTTAATCAAAACTCCTCATACGGGGCTGGTCCCACCCACTGGTGGGTCCACGCCCAAACGTCCTCGACGACCTGGTGTTGATGAATCATTAATGAGCTTCTCTGATCTTGTCTCGCATTTGAGGATGACACGAGAAGACGAGGGCTCTTGGCTACTCCTTACCTTTAAAACTGTGAATTGTGACCACAATGCGTCTGGCAGTGGAATTTTGCGGGAATTTTGCCAAGATTGCATTTTTTCCCATGGCCAATGAGGTGCGCTTGCAGAAGATGCTGTTAAGACGGCCCTTTTCCTTCACTACAGTATTTTGTTTACTTGGTAGCGCCAAAGCTGGAGTAATTGCATCACGGCTTTCAAAGAAGGCGACGTTGCCGGGAGGCTCAACGCTGACTCTGGGGCTTGGGAAGCGCTTGGGAGTTAATGAGCTTGTCTCTATGCGCGGCAGCGGCAGCCTGTTTGTCATGCAGCGCTAGAGCCGGCGTGCGGTTGTGTGCTGAGAAAGTGGTCCAAATGGGACATGTTTCTGCAATGCATTTTTGCTTTGACTTGGAGTTGTTGCTTTACTGGAAGCTGGAGCATATTTTAAGTTAATATTTTTTGGGTCTTTTTGTGTTTTTCAGCAATATTGAATTTTGCAAATATTTGTCAGTCAAATTGTGCATGTTTTTAATATCGCAGTATGTATTTCATTCCTATAATTTGTACTTTTGTGTAATAGTTTTTGTTTTACTTTTGTTTTACAATTGTTACTACTATATTTCTTGTGTCTAAATTTGGTTGTTTTATTTTTCTAAATTCTTTTCATGTAGTGTTGCTTAATGTTTTCGTCTTTAGTCTTAGACAATTGTCTTTTAAATAGTTGTTTATTTTTGCGCCATTTATTTTTGTACTTTCATCCATTTTCCATTTTTTGTGATATTTGAATATATTGCATCTATTTATTTTGAGTTCTATTTTCTCAGAACATTTGTTTTTCCCTTTACAACTCGAGACATAACGCTCTTTAACCCAGTTTTGCATTAGCTTGTAATTGCTGTTTGGTTGGAATCCGTAGATTTGTGTTGTTGATTTTTGGATTGATTGGGTGAGCTGAACAGTGATGGCAGGATAGCGCTTTACTTCATTGGTCAGAACTTCAACTACTCGTCCAAAATCCCAGGCAACTTTTAAAACCATGACGATTTCTTCTCTCCCTCTAGGCCACCGAGAACGAATCGGGTGACATGGACCTGAGCGGCCTGCCTGAGACTGCCGTCGACTCTGAGGAGGACGACGATGAAGAAGACATTGAGCGAGCGTCAGACCCTCTCATGAGCCGGGACATTGTCCGAGACTGCCTGGAGAAGGACCCCATGGACAGGACGGATGACGACATAGGTGAGACAGCGCTTGATGTTGTTTGCGCTACAAATTAAGATTTACACGTGGAGATGGTCCAAGAAACCAAAGACGTAAGACGTATAGGTTGATATATTTCAAAGCAGTACTGTACAGGACTTTACCTATTCCTACACAGAACACATTAGGTAGGGAGCCGAAAAAATGAAGCATTCAATTGTTGTTGTTTTTTTTTTATATTTTATATTAAATTGACAATTGATTTTGTACTTGTACTGATTTTGCACTTACCTAAAAAGATGGCAAACTGATGATGACTTTTCTGAAAATAGAGAAGAACTATTGCTGTCACACCTTCCATAAATGCCGCTTTCCCTGTAGTTTTCGCAAAGCCTCACCAAACTTTTGGTGTATCATACCATCAAAGCTGTGGCCCACTATGTGAGTTAGCCACGTTTGAAGAGGCTTAATGTTGACAAGAGGAGGAGGAGGATGCGTCGGCTGTAGTGTGAGGAAGAGCGAGTGCCCTCTTTGTCGTCCTCCTCCATCTCCACAGTTAATCTCCCCCGGAGCAGCCAGCCCTCCCTCCCTCCCTCCCCTCCTCCATGCCAGCAGGCTTTTTCTAGGTCACTCCTGGCACATCCTGCAGCCTCGCCTCGCCCAGCGCATCAAACATTCAAACACTTGCCTCTGCAGACGCGAGACCGGCTTGTTGCCGTGACGACCGCAGGTCACCGCAAACACCCTCACGCATGGAGCAAATATTTGCAATTTTGAATTTGGGTTTAAATATTTTGAGGATTTTCCAGTTGCGGGGCAGACAGGATCACATGGTGAATAATGAAATAGTCTTAAGGTTAACGGTTTAGTTGCTGTTTTTGTTTTTTAGAAAACTAATTTCAATCTTTTATAGTATTAATTTTTCTAGAAAAGAAGCAGTGTATTCTCGAAATTACCGTCTTAAAACAAAAAATGGTCAGTGGATGGTACGATGCAGTGTTTTAAAGTCTGCAGTGAGGTCACAGAGTGTAACGTGTCAGCACTTATTCTGCTCCCCACGCAAGTCATCGATGGCATCGATGTTTGACCTGAGAGCCACTTTTGATGACAGAATGTCAAGCACCACGCTACATGTTCTCAAACTGAGCCGTAACTTGCAAAATAATTTGCAATCAATGTTTTTTGTGTCACTCAAAAGTGCCTACATACCTGATATATGATAACTCCTCCCCACATCATTACTTGGGCAAATTAAAATATCAAGTACAAGAAATAATTGCAATAGATACGTACTGTATATACACAAAGACGGTCACAGCTGCCCAATAAATTGCAGTAATCATTTTTTGCAGAAGATGAACAATATATGCCTCTTAATAGTGTCATATTGCGTGTTTATTCCTCCCTTGCTTCAACGTTGATGATGTCATGACAGATGCAAGTTTTACTAGCTCATTTGCAGCATTGTGTTTTGGGGGGGAACCTTTTTTTAAGAACCTTTGCATTGTTTCCTTTTCTACCCCCTCTCACAGAGCAATTACTGGAGTTCATGCATCAGCTGCCGGCCTTCGCCAACATGACCATGTCAGTGCGGCGTGAACTGTGCGCCGTCATGGTGTTCGCCGTGGTTGAGCGCGCCGGTACCATTGTTCTCAACGACGGCGAGGAGGTGCGTTTATTTTGTTGGGGGAAAAAACTTGAATGAATCTTCTCCCGTTTTGTGTATTTTCCGCTCTATTAAAGCTGAATGCAGAGCGTCTCGTCTCCCGTGGACCTCCTCGGGCGGCTGAAGCGAGACGTGGCTTTCAATGGCCACAATTTTGGCCCGCAACTGTACTTAGTCAGTGGGTTGACTGCACAGGCTTTAACCACAGGAATTGATAGAAATGATCCGTGCCAAGGCAAATATGATAATGGCCTCGATAAATACACTGGCCGTGTTGACTTTTGTAAGTCGCATGTCATCCAAGTACAAAATAGTGTTGTTCTTTCAAGATCCACCAGCATTTCTTTGTTGGAATATTCAGTGTCATAAATATAATACATTTATTCCCACATTATATTTTTGGGTCACAAATATTAATAAGGTATTGTTATACGATCATGATTTATTTTGTCCCTTTAAGATACCGTTTTTTTCCGTGTATAGTGCGCCCCCATGTATAGTACGCACCCCTAAAAATGGCATGCTGATGCTGGAAAAAAGCTTGTACCCATGTATAATACGCACCCAATTTTTATGAATTTTTTAAAAAAAAAAATTTAATTTTTTTTTTTTTTTTTTTTTTTTTTAAGTCCCAATGATCGTCACACACGCAGGGAGGCAATGGGTCCCATTTTTATAGTCTTTGGTATGGTCTTAACTAGGCTGGATGTAATTTTTTTTGTTGGCGTTGATTTCTCCGACTGCCCGTAAACGCACCACCGCGCTCCGTGCGCATGGAGCGTGTTTGAAGTGAACAGCAGAGAAGAAAGGAACAAGGCAAAGTGTTGTGAAATAAAATATTACCTGTAATACGGATTTAGGTAGAGAACTGAACTCTCGCTCTTTATATAGCTGACGTGTCTTGCTCATCCGTTCTGCGCATCTGTAATGGCGGCCTCCGTATGATATCCGGTTTGCGTGTGTGCGAGAGCGAGAGAGAGCGAGAGAGAGAGCGCGCGAGAGAACGCTCAACCGTAGCGCGCCGCCGACCGCCCAACTGCACCGGGCTGGTCGATTATTGTGACAGAGCCGTCGCTGAAATTTAGAAGATATTTTTAAAGTCCTGATGTACTTTCTAAAATTTAAGTGGACCTCAGTGCGCACTGCGCAGGGAGCTTAATTTGGTGCAGCGCGCCGGGCGCTCACTGTCGCATTGCTTAAAGAGCGCCTTTGTGTTTTAGGATGAACAGCAGAGACCAAAGGAACAAGGCAAAGTGTTGTGAAATAAAATATTACCTGTAATACGCATTTTGTTATTTGCTGATTGAAACTGCTAATTAAACTGTGAATTGAAACTAATAGGAAGAAAACAACTCTCGCTCTTTATATAGCTGACGTGTCTTGCGCATCCGTTCTGTGCATTTTATTTCACAACACTTTGCCTTGTTCCTTTCTTCTCTGCTGTTCACTTCAAACACGCGCCATCCGACCGCAATGCTCTCGTATCAGACAAGGCTTGCTCGATCACCTGCTCGTATGCTGTCCCGTGCGCGCACGAAGCGCGGTGGTGCGTTTACGGGCAGTCGGAGAAATCAACGGCAACAAAAAAATTACATCCAGCCTAGTTAAGACCATACCAAAGACTATAAAAATGGGACCCATTGCCTCCCTGCGTGTGTGACGATCATTGGGACTTTAAAAAAAAAAAAAAAAAAATTAAAAAAAAAATTTTTTTTTTTTTTTTTTTTTTTTGTACCCATGTATAATGCGCACCCCGGATTTTAGGACAATAAATTAGTAAAATTTTGCGCACTATACACGGAAAAAAACGGTAATCACGTTATACTTCTAAAATGAATGCTTTTATGGAAGTTTATCTGTGCCATCGGATTTTGAATTCGAATTTGTAGCACTGAATTTTTTTACATCCAATTTTTAACACTGAATTTTTTTTTGCATCTAAATCAGACTTTGAATTTTAAAAGCCATCGAATTTCTAGCACAGAATTTTTTTTTCCTAAGACATTTTTTTCAATGTCTCAAAAAATTCAGTGTCAAAAAATTCAATGTCTTAATAAATTCAGTGTAAAAAAATTCGACATCTCAAAAAATTCTATGTAAAAAATTCAATGTCTAAAAAAATTCAGTGTAAAAAAATTCGATGTCTCCAAAAATTCAGTGTAAAAATATTCAGCGCGGACATCCGGGGTAACCAAGGGAGAAGTAATCGATCCCTGTATCAAATCATCCAACGTTCAGCCAATCAAGTTACGCTCCATTGGTCATGTGACGTCGAAACAGGAACGTCGTGAAGTTCAAAGGTAACAGTAACAGTTAATACTGTAATACTGTAATGAACTTGAACTTCACGACGTTCCTGTTTCGACGTCACATGACCAATGGAGCGTAACTTGATTGGCTGAACGTTGGATGATTTGATACAGGGATCGATTACTTCTCCCTTGGTTACCCCGGATGTCCGCGCTGAATATTTTTACACTGAATTTTTGGAGACATCGAATTTTTTTACACTGAATTTTTTTAGACATTGGATTTTTTTACATTGAATTTTTTGAGATGTCGAATTTTTTTACACTGAATTTTTTAAGACATTGAATTTTTTGACACTGAATTTTTTGAGACATTGAAAAAAATGTCTTAGGAAAAAAAATTCAGTGCTAGAAATTCGATGGCTTTTAAAATTCAAAGTCTGATTTAGATGCAAAAAAAAATCAGTGTTAAAAATTGGATGTAAAAAAATTCAGTGCTACAAATTCGAATTCAAAATCCGATGGCACAGATAAACTTCCATATGCTTTTTTCTTGCACCGAAAAACTTAGATCTCAAAAAGATGTTGACGTTATCCTTATAAGATTGAAAACAATTATACTTCCCTGAAAGATTACCAGTACGCATTATTCTTATAAACTTTTTCTCCCAAAACTCAGAAGTAATGATTTTGAGATATTGTTTTCTTGGAACAATTACAATGGTCCTCCCGTATCATTTTTTCAAATATATCCTCAAGTTGTACCAGTAGTCTTACAATTTTCTTTGCCAAAACAAATGCCACATTAAGATCCACCTTTTTCTAAAAAGTATCCAATCATTTTTCTGAAAACCATACATTATAAGATTTTGTTTAGGCCCATATTTTCCAATTGTTTCTATCACTATTAAGTCAGTGTCAATCAGGAGCATTAAATGCACTGCGTGAGTTGTCACTATATTTATTTCACTGGCATAAATAAATGAACAAAGATATACGATGTATATTAAGTAAGTCTTAATTTTCTCAGCAATTAAATTTAGGTTTGTGCAGTTTGGAATCACTTGGCTAGAGTTTTCCTTGAATGGGTTAGCGTGTAGCATTAGCGATGCCTTTGTGACCAATCATGTGATGTGATGTTGCATCTCCAGCTCGACTCTTGGTCCGTGATTTTGAACGGCTCCGTGGAGGTGACATACCCCGAGGGGCGCACGGAGATCCTGTGCATGGGCAACAGTTTTGGGGTGTCGCCCACCATGGAGAAGGAGTACATGAAGGGGGCCATGAAGACCAAGGTGGACGACTGCCAGGTAGCGTGTCCTTCACATGCCACCAAACACGCACGTTCAACGGCTGTCTAGGCTCCTTAATGGTGGAGGTAGTTTGCAGCTAATGTTCTCGCACTGGCACCTCCTAACGACCCCCTAAGGGCCTCGCTGTTGACGACACTCTTCAGGGAGTCGACTTAATGGGCCATTTTCAGGCAGCGCTTTCGCGCACGGTCGAGATGACCTCTCGTTTCGAAATGATGAGTAGTGCAAAGGAAACACCTTTGCCAACAATTTTCAGCCTCATCACGCGTTTAATATCACCATAGCAACAATGTCATTTTCAAGATGCTGACATTATCAGGGAAATAACGATGAGCTTAAACAAGAAAAAAAGCGTACACACACTCAAATGTACATAAAAATCAATGGTGCAAAGCCGTTAACATTTATGTCAAATCAAGCAGAATATAGTGTCGACTAAAGTTAGAAAATTTATCAAATTAATCGTGTTTTTGGGGCAAGATTGAAGGTGAAGAAAATTTGACTTGATGTCTTTTTTTTTGTAGTTTGTGTGCATAGCCCAGCAAGACTACTGCTGCATCCTGAACCAAGTGGAGAAGAACATGCAGAAGGTGGAAGAGGAAGGCGAGATCGTCATGGTCAAGGAGCACAGAGAACTGGACCGAACCGGCACCAGGAAAGGACACATAGTCATCAAGGTGACTGCATAGGAACATTGCCGTCACCATTTGCAGTGTCGATTTTCTTCGTTATAACACCGCCACGCTTGCTCCGCTCAGGGCACTCCGGAGCGTCTGACCATGCACCTGGTGGAGGAGCACTCGGTGGTTGATCCTACCTACATTGAGGACTTCCTTTTGACGTACAGGACATTCCTATCCAGCCCTATGGTGGTGGGCAAGAAGTTGCTGGAGTGGTTCCACGACCCCAGTCTCAGGGACAAGGTATAGAATATCAAAAGTAATTCATTTTTTAAAAATTAGCTGAAGACATTTTTTTCTTTCATTTTTTTGTCAAGGTCACACGGGTGGTTTTGTTGTGGGTGAATAACCACTTCAATGATTTTGAGGGTGACGCTGCAATGACTCACTTCCTGGAGGAGTTTGAAAACAACCTTGAGAGAGAAGTACGTTTCTGAAAAGTCAAATAATGAAAAGAAGACACGTTCTCCTCACACACAGCATGTTGTTGCATGCATCTTTAGAAAATGTGCGGCCACCTGCGGCTGTTGAACATCGCGTGCGCTGCCAAAGCCAAACCTCGCCTGGTGACGCTGACGAAAGCATCCCGGGAGGCTGACCTTGCCTTCAGCCTGCTGGGAGGACAAGACAAAGGCTTCAGGGTCTTCATTGACGCCGTGGAGGCCGGGAGCAAGGCGGCGGAGGCCGGGCTCAAACGAGGGGATCAGGTAAAGGGTCACGCAAAAACCTGTTTTTAGCATATCAGTTTTTTTTTTGTTTTTTTTCATACAGACTACTAGAACAAATACGTTTTTAAAATATTGCTTTCTTTAATTTTCACTTGCCTGTCTCGCACACACCCTTTTGTTCCACTCACAAGGTCAAATTGTATATATGATCATCCTCAAATTCTCCTATCCTGTATTTTGTTCTTTGCTGCTTGCCCGCCTCCCACACCCCCGCTCCAAAGGTAACAAGCTAAGCCACATATGAACATCCTGAACTAATCTAAGCGACATTTAAAAAATGTGTTCTGGTTTGAAAGCATCACCCAAATTTAATCCAGACTCCACCTTTGGGGAGCTTTCTTGATCAAACGTAATGTGCTAACAAGCCTCTTTCGTGTCCCCCTTGGACCGCCGTCTAAGTAAAGGCCATCCTCCGCTCCTCTCAGGCCAGTAAAAATACAAACAACGGCAATTAGCCAACTAGACTACACTGCATCTGCTCCCTGCCCAACGACGAGCACCCACAGGTGGATGACTAAACTTCTCCTCTGACTAATAAGAACGTCGGGACCGACTCCCGGTGGATCGTGTTAGTTAGCTAGCGAGCAAAAATAGCAAAGCACGCGGAAAAAAGAGCTGCAGGGAATGTTTGGATCGGACGAGACTTAACGCGGATTCAGACACTCTCAAGATGGGTTTCCAGGATTAAGGAGACTTTAGCTGGAAAGCTCCGAAAATCGGCAAGAGCGAAAATGCTTGCGAAGTCCAGCTTTGAGGAGAAAGCCAGCAAAGTGCTTGCTTCCACCAGCTCGCTCATTTCTAAAAAGAAATGTTTTGGTCGATCCCAAAACTACCAAATATTAGCTTGCGTTAATATCCTTTAACATTTCCGACACATTTGCAATATCAACGAAATGGCTACATTTGTGCATCCTAGATGGAAATTAGGTGGAGTCACTCACCTCTAGTCCAAACAGTATATGCAGTGTGTGAGGCAGGCAACCAGACAAAGAGAAACGTTACGCTTTAAAATCAAAGAACATCCAAGAATAAAAGTCACAAGACTTCATTGTCTTAACTTGAGCACCCCTGTGTCTTGTTTTCCTTGCCGTCAAGATCTTGGAGGTGAATGGGCAGAACTTCGAGAATGTCCAACTCAGCAAAGCCAATGAGATACTGAAGAACAACACGCACTTGTCCATAACTGTGAAAACCAACCTTTTAGGTAAAAAGAAAAAAAAAGAAAAAAAACACATGCACATTCAAAATGCATTTTACTTTTTCTGTTGGTGGCTTTTGATTGTTGACATCTTAGGATGCTGTCAATTTTCCCGTCTGTAGTTTGTGTACAGGAAATATCGTCTTTTGACACAACTTTTTTGCCTCCACAATTATGGTCAATTTAAGAAATTATTTTCCCCACAAATCACAAAACAGATCTATTAACTCTCAAGTGTGCGATTGTCTGAGAATTGCTGTAAAACTTCATCTCTTCCCATATTGTTTCCTCAAGGTTGAAAATCTAGATTAATTTTTAGGCACTAAAGCGTGACTAGGTTTAGTATATTTGAGTAAGTAATGTTTTTTTAAACGGATATTTGCGATGAGGTATGAGTGAGTACCGATACCAAATAGTATCTGTGTCAGACGAGTATCGACTTCTTATGGGGGCTGACGAAACCAGTCGCTAAACTTAAAGGCTAGGAAAAAAGAAAAAAAACTCATGATGACATAACATAACCATATCTATTGTGCCCAACCCTGTGCAGTGTTTAAAGAGCTGCTAACCAGACCCGAGCAGGAGCTTCACGCCGACGTGGATGGCGAGGACGAGCACGACCGAAAGAACGGCGCGCCGCACCTGCCCAAGATTGGCGACATAAAAAAAGCCAGCCGCTACTCAATACCGGACCTGGCGGTTGATGTGGAGCAAGTGATGGGCCTGGAGAAGGCCAGCAAGAAGGTCAAGAGCAACTCGGTGGGCGGACGCAACAAGCTCAAGAAGATTTTTGACAAGACACTCACCAGCATCCTGCCTCCCAAACCTTACAAGTAAGTTGGGCATGGTTTGTGTCTTTTTCTCGAGAAACAAGAAAGTTTCAAAATAAAGCCAAACCAAAGTCTGCAATAACAGAAAGCGCAAACGGAAAAAACACCCAGTCACTTTTGTATGTTTAACTTCTTATATTTAACTAATTCCTGCTGCAACTTTCTGTCCGTTTCCCGCAGCGACGTTTGCGTGGGCCAGTCGCAGGACGACAGCATTGTGGGCATGAAGCAGTCCAAGCAGATCCCGCCGGCGCTCCCCGTCAGCGGCAACCTGTCATCGTCCAACCCCGACCTGCTCCAGTCGCACCACCGCATTCTGGACTTCAACAACCAACCCGGTGAGCCTTGTCATCGCTAATCCCGTTCCACTTTTAAAACCAGCTAATCTGTGCTAATATTTACCAACACGTTATTTGTGTTCTTCCAGTGCCGGTCAACCTGAGTAAGTACTTTGTGTACCTGGTGATCCCTTCCTTTACCCTGGGCACAATTGCACCTTTGATGGCCATTGGCGGTTATTGCTAATTTACTTCGCGTAAAGCCTGTGCATTCACTGGGGCTAATCAAGTCAAGCGCCAGCCTTCTTCTCCTGTGGGTCTTTGTTTGCGTCTTTTAATCACTCTAGTTAATGGAATCACATGGAATGCTGGGTTACTGGTGGAGGGGAAAAAATGTTCTTTGCTTGAATGGTCTTAATGAGAAGCATAAATCCAAATATACTGAGCGTTCATTCATCATTGGAGTTACGTTCCAGATCAACCTGCAATTGGTGAAAATACACAATAAAGAAAATTTGTTGATTTTCTCTTTTATTTGTACACTTTTTTTTGTTGTTATGTTTACATTGGGTCACATTTACATTGCATTACACATTTATGCCATGAGCCTGTTCCTGTTTTGTTTTTTTGCTCCACAATGTTTCGATCACATATATATTGTTGTACTTTGACGTTTGTCAACTTTGCTTTTGTTACATTAGAATTCAATTTCAACCACAGCACGTTCACGTAGACAACCATCCCAAATGAACAACAGTAGTTTGCTGGTAACATCCATCCATGATTTTAGAATAATGGTTATGACCAACACTCTCTCTGCAGATATGTCTGACCAGGTGCTGCGGGTCTTTAAAGCGGACCAGCAGTCGCGTTACATCATGATTGGCAAGGACACCACAGCCAAGGAGGTAGTGGCCCAGGCCATCCGCGAGTTTGCGCTGACAGCCGCGCCCGAGGCCTATTCGCTGTGCGAGGTATCGGTCACACCCGAGGGCGTCATCAAGCAGAGGCGGCTGCCCGACCAGCTCTCAAAGCTAGCCGACAGGATACAGCTGAGCGGAAGGTAGACATTCGCGCAACCTCTTGCGTATACTGCATGTTATAATTTTGTTCGGATTCAAATCGAAAAAAGTTTGCATTTTATATGCCCCAAGACAATTTTGATCAAAAAGACGTGTATCTCATATTTTTAGTATTTTTAGTTTTCTTTTTTTTCTCCGCTTGTTATTTGGAACTCAGAAACACTTAGTATATTGTGGTTTTTTTTGTTACAAATAATAAAATACTTGCGAATTGGAAACAACTTGACCGAAGCATTGTCTCCTATTATTTTTTTTTTTCCAGTTTTTGTTTGTTACATGAAAAACAATAACTTCACATAGTAATGAAGAGAATAGCTCAATACGTTAACCAAACTGAAAACATGGGTCTCATAGCACTGGAATAAAAGTCATAACGCTCATGTAATGCCTTATTTTTCCACAAACAGGTACTACCTAAAGAGCAACATGGAGACAGAGACGCTGTGCTCGGACGAGGACGCCCAGGACCTCCTTCGCGAGGGCCAGATCTCGCTGCTGCAGCTGAGCACGGTGGAGGTGGCCACGCAACTGTCCATGCGCGCCTTCCAGCTCTTCTGCGCCATCGAGCCCACCGAGTACATCGACGACCTGTTCAAACTTCGACCCAAGGCGGGCGGCGCCGCCAGCCTCAAGCGCTTCGAGGAGGCCATCAACCACGAGACCTTCTGGGTGGCCACAGAGGTCACGCGGGAGGCCAATCAGCTCAAGCGCATGAAGACCATCAAGCACTTCATCAAGATTGCGCTGCACTGCCGCGAATGCAAGAACTTCAACTCCATGTTTGCCATTATCAGGTTCGATGCGCTCTGTACCCCTTCCACATTTGTTAGTCGTTTAAATGGGTTGTTATTTAATCACTTACAGCTAGTTGGGCACTTATTTAGTTAGTTGCTTGGGTAGTTGATTTTCTGGTTGGTTAATACTTATATAGGATAATTGAATCTCTTAAGGCAGTTGTTTTAATCCTTTTCTCCTTTTCTTTCTTCTCCCCCTTAGCGGTTTGAACTTGGCTCCCGTCTCCCGCCTTCGAGGAACGTGGGAGAAGCTGCCCAGCAAGTACGAGAAGCTCTTTGGCGATCTGCAGGACTTGTTCGATCCCTCCAGGAACATGGCTAAGTACCGAAACGTCCTCAACAACCAGAACCTGCAGCCGCCCATCATCCCGCTCTTTCCTGTCATCAAGAAGGACCTGACCTTCCTGCACGAAGGTACGCCATGGGAAAACGTTTTTGTAATTATTGCATCATTTTTGTATTTAGAAATAATTTGTGATGTGCTGGCTCCAGGTAACGACTCCAAAGTTGACGGCCTAGTGAACTTTGAGAAGCTGCGAATGATCGCCAAAGAAATCCGCCACGTGGGCCGCATGGCCTCGGTCAACATGGACCCTAACCTCATGTTCAGGACAAGGTACGGAAGCCCTAGGAAAAAACCATGTAGCTCTCAGAAAGCTTCTCCTGTTGTTGAAACCAATGTCAGTGTCTCCATTAAGTGGTCTTTAAGCTCCTCTCCAGTGGCTTTTTTTTCCCCCTACGCGGTGGCGTTTGATTATCTTTGGTGGTCTTTGGTACTCTTTCCTGTCCTTAAAAGCTTGTTTTGTCTTCTTCCTCTTGCTCATCCACCCTGCGCCCCCCACGCTTGTCTGTTCGTGGCCTCTATAGGAAGAAGAAGTGGAGAAGTTTAGGGTAAGTTTACATGTGCCTCCACATTTCTTTGCTGGCTTTCCTTTGACCAGGTTGACTTAAATGGCTTTACCAATAATACATACAGTACAGTGAACCCGTGCTCATTCAGTTATAACATGAGTTCCTAATTGTGCACGTTCTCCACCCAGGGTGTTGACTCATTCCGATCCTCTCCATTTTAAGCGCCATCTTGTGTTCAATTAGAAGGCCGTTTTAGGGAGCGGCTATTATTTGCAGATTTTCACTATTCCTGGCAAGGTTTGGTAATAGCTCGGGTTCACTGTACTCCCTCTCAACAACTAACACGGGTCATTTTGCTGGCGATTACCTTGACAGGAGTGGGAAATGGGGGGGGGGGACTAAATGTTAATGCTAAATATTTTAATTACGTTGTTCTAACAGTGTAATAACATTTCATTACACTGTAAATTACACTAGTATAACATTCCGAGCATCTTGCCACCAGCAAAGTAGATCCCTTGATTATGCATGCCCGTCAATGCTCTCCAAGTCTTCTTTTATAATAAATTTTACAATTCCTGTTAAGACTTTTTTATTTATGTATTTTTCTATATCTGTAAGAATACTTATTTTGTCATGCAC
Source organism: Syngnathus typhle (assembly GCF_033458585.1). NCBI lineage: Eukaryota > Metazoa > Chordata > Actinopteri > Syngnathiformes > Syngnathidae > Syngnathus > Syngnathus typhle. Next base: position 29,527,248 of record NC_083738.1, read on the forward strand.
ATGCATTTCTATGCACATTTTATAGATATGTTTTTAAGGCAGATGGTGACATTTACTTTCTAAATAGTTCCTTTTATTTTTTCCTACCCCCCCATTTTTTAAGAGATCCATAGGCCTCTTGACAAATGACATTCCCTTTCATCATTCTTGACATTTTTGTGGTATGCACACTCACCATTTAATGGCAAGCCTGGGTGGAGAAAACACGAGTTGTTGTACGTGATGAATGTTTTCTAATTAGCGGGGGGGTTATCTCCACAGATCATATCTCATTACTTGTTAAAAACCATCTTGTAATCCTGTGGAATGTAGGTTGTAATTACGCTATAAAAGAGATTACACGAACCACAAGAATGTCAACTATGAAGGCAAGTAATAAACTCGCAGCCACTTTATTCTACCTGGAATACTGTGGAATTCTTTTGGGAGCACCTAATGCTGCTTTTCTGCATGTTTAGCATCACAAGACTCAAGTCAAGAGTGCACTTTATTAATACCCATTGCGTCTACTTTGGCTATTTCTTCTTTGTTTCTGTCTTATGTAGCTCCTTAAGTCAAGGCAGCGCCAACGCAGCCGTGCTGGACGTTAACCAGGCGGGCGGCCACAGGAAGCGCGTGCGACGCAGTTCCTTCCTCAACGCCAAGAAGCTGTACGAGGATGCACAGATGGCTCGCAAGGTCAAGCAGTACCTGGGCAACCTCAGTCTGGAGACCAATGAGGAGAGCCTGCAGACGCTCTCTCTGCAATGCGAACCCTCTGTCAGCACACGTGAGTCACACACACTAGAAAACAACCCATTTGTTTTTGGTATCTTCCTGGTAATACAAAATTTCAATGTAGTCCCTACTCCACCCATGTAATACATTGGACTCGTTTCAGCATGTGTCACAAACCCTCACGTGCGTTTTGCCTCCTAGTGCCCAAGAACTCAGGGGTCCGCCGTGCCGACACTTCCCCCGTGGTGTCCAGAGCGGCCAGCCAGCAGAGGGGGCAACTGGCCAAAGGCTCCCAGGCCCTGCAGGTGCCCGCCGTGGCCCTGTACCCATCGCGCAAGAAGGTGCCTGTAAAGGACCTGCCTCCCTTTGGTAAGATCAATAGTGGGAGAAGAAATCAAATGTCTTATCATATAAATTCTCAGCGTTTTCGCAGGTACAGCATGTGGTCAAATGTATTGAGACAGACAACTGCGTCTTTGTTTCAGGCACCAGCTCCCCTCACTCGCTGAAGAAAATCCTGTCTCTGTCGGAAGAGGCCAGCGAGCGCCATCGCAGACATCCCGACGATGCCACAGCGTCCAACGCCACCTCGCAGCTCTCCTCTCCGCCCGGCTCACCACAGAGCTCCCCCAAGAAGGGTAAACACACCAATGTGGTATAGTTCCACCCCCTGCTGCTTGGCTTGTGCGCTGCACTTGTGTCACAAATTGGATCAATAGAATTCAGTTACTACTCTACATGAAATGAATACTCATTTTCAAAATTAATTATGCAAATTTGACATGACTTCACATTTATTTTAGCATTATTTACTGTTTTGCTGGGATTTTTCTTACTCATTCCTTACCATTATAATGATATGTCACCATATACTTTTGTCAGTATCATTTAGATTTTTGTGAGTTTCCAATATATTACTGGCCTTTATTTGGATGAGTTATTTTAGATTTTTGTTTAATAATTATTTTAGTTTAATACTGAGTGTTTGCCACATTTATTTGAACTAAAATCATTTAACTTTTTTATTTACTTTAGAATAATGTATCTATTTTTTCTTCACATTTATTTTCATGACGGCAAAGTGACTTATTTTTGACGTGTGTTACAGGTTTCAACCGCATTGGCGACTCGTACTCTGACTGCAGTCAGAGTGGGATGTCGTCTCGCTCCAGCCTTCTCAGCAACTTGTCTTTCGAGGACGAGCGGCGCCTGAGGCATTCGGGGGGCGTCGGCGAGTCCCATGTCGGTGGAATGCGCCTAGAACGGCGAGCCGCCACCGATCCCGACCAGTATAGTCTAGGGTACGTGACTACGTCGCGCAACTGAAATCACGCATCTAAAATGAGAGCGTGCGAACATTTTTGTTTCGTTTTTATGTAGCTATAAAATTTTTCAATGAACAAACGTGTTTTCCGGCACTCTACACAACAAAATCAATCAAGAAAGCATATCGTCTTGTGGCATTTGGATGATAAGCAATACGGTCGATTGCTTTACACCAGAGGATGTGACCATGGCGTTTGGGTGGCAGGTCGTACTCGTCGATGCAGGACTGTAGGGGCATCTATGTGGGCTGCCCTACGGTGTTGTCGTCACCCAGCTCTGAGGAGCTGACCCAGGACCAGGGGGATCGCGTGTCCCTGGACGCGGCCGATAGCGGGCGCGGCTCCTGGACCTCTTGCTCGTCCGGTTCCCACGACAACATCCAGACCATGCAGCAAGGCCGCAGCTGGGAAACACTGGCCTTCAGTGGGGGGCTCCCGCCCGTCGGCGGTCCGGAGGCCCTACTGTGGGCGGCGCAGACACGGGGCAGCTGGGCGTCTGCCGGCTCCTCTTCATCATCGTCTGCCGCCTACTGGGGCGAAGACTCAGAAGGTGACACGGGCACCATCAAGAGGCGAGGCGGTAAAGACGTCAACGCAGACGCCGAGACCAGCAGCATCACGTCCACCGGGTCAGAGGAAGCTAAGCAGACGGGGAGGCCCTCACCCGTCACCGTTGCCTGTAAAGGACTCCTATGTGAGTTTCTCCAATTGGCAAAATTTATAGTAGTACCCGAAAAGAAAATATTTCTACGAGAATAAAATCACCAACTCAACTTGCAATTTTGTGTTGTGTACCTGAAGCTCGGAAAGAGGGGCGATATCGCGAGCCTCCCCCAACGCCGCCGGGCTACACAGCACTGACCATTTCCGACCTGGCGGATGGCCAGTCGGCGCCCCCTCCCGGACCGAATTCCACCACATCTGCGACGCCGACAAGCCGCCGTCCTCCCGACTACACTACGGCGCTGCAGCGCTCGCGCATGATCACGCAATCCCCCGACTCGCAGGCCCATCAAGCGGCGTCCAAGCAGAGGACCAGCAACCTCCGGTGCGTCCGGGATGACGATGACGAGGCGGCGGCCGAAGCGGAGGAAGAGGAGGGTGAGTCTCCTAAACTAGTCGCTCTGAGGAAGCCGAGGGCGCAGCGTACCCCCCGGCCCCCCCGACCTTGACAGTGTGTGTACAGGAGGGGCGCCCCCTCCCCCCCATGGCAGGTAAAGACTGATTCATCAGATTGTCCCACCCCTTCCCTATCCCCACCTCAAAGCATGCCGACACACTTGGACTCAAACTTGACCACTCACTACTTCCTGCTACATCTTGGGGGGTGCCACCCCTCCCCTCATTCCCTAACAACTACCAGGTTTATCATTGATGTTTTTGTGAAGCAGTATTTTAATGCATGGAATAAATAGAAGCTCAACATCTCACACCTCAAACAGTGCCCCCTCCCCACAAACACACCCCACCCCTTTCCACAGCCCCAATGACAGTGGATAATTATGTTCGTAAAAAACACAAATGTAGATTGTAATAGTGATTATTGTAGATGACCTTAACTTAGCCTTTTCAGGATCTTTTGAGTTTCCGGTATATATTTATTCAAGCAGTTCAATAAGTAAATAGGTGGCGCTATGTAAATTGTTCCACCCAGTGAAGATGTAAAGAAAATAAAGACACACTTAAAAGAACATTTGCTAGTGTAGAGATGCAATGAAAAATGAGAATAGAATTACGTTAATGCCAGTTGTAGTTTTGATTGTTACCAGACAAAAATCACAGTTTATGAAGCTAAAATATTACCATTATTATTATTACTACCACCAACTACTACTATTTTTAACCAGGATAAACATCAGAATTTTTGCTCAAATTAACCCTATAAAATGTCAAGAGAAAAATTATTATTTTTAAAAGAATAGTAATCTAAATAAAATCTAAAAATCAAATGGTTATCAGAATCCTATCCTGCCAAATATTGGAATCAGAATTTGCCTAAAAAAAATCCATTTTGATCGGGCCATTGTAAAAACTGATATTTTGAGGGGAAAAAGGTTTGTGGAAAAAACACATTTTAAGAGGAAAAAGTAACATTCTGGGCAACATGCCACATTCACCGTGTTGCGTGCACACACGAACAGCTCACTTTGTTCACCGTGTTGCGTGCACACACGAACAGCTCACTTTGCTCCTCATACATGTGGTAGAAATTCAAATTCCTCTCAATGTTTTTTGATTTATGGCGGAGGGCACTAAATGCGTGCTGATGTAACCTTGTGGACTGTTTTGTTTTCTGTCCGCAGATGACGAACAGGTGTCGGCGGTCTGAGGCAAAAACAAACTCTTGGCCGTCCTTCTCATCGTCAAGCTACATACGTGCCTGCTCTGCCTCCTGATTGGTGGATTCCTCGTTGGCTCCTCCTCTTTCTCCCCGCCCCCCCCCGCCTTAAAGCATCATGGGGGGTTGACGGACCCTGCATGCAAAAACAAAGAAAATACTGTGAAGAAGATGATGAGGAGGTGAAAGATAACATGCCTGGCACTTTTTCGACGATATAAAGACATTTTTAAACATAAAAACAACAATGTTGACATCCATCTGCACTATAAAGAAGACAAGAAAAAAAACAAGCAGGAGACATTTTGAGGACTTTCTCAATTAAACGTTTGCGCTCCTGACCCGCTCCAGGAGGTTGGAACAATGATGCCAGTATTAATGTACGCGCACACAAAAAGGACAACATTTCTCTCTCACACACACACACGCACACACACACTTGACGAGCACTTTCAGCACAAGACCTTGCGGACGCGCTCGTGGACGCCAGGGTAACGATGACGACGAGGGGCGGGATCCCGTCATCTGCAGGGATGCTGTTGGGTATCCAAAAAGCACAACAATAATGACAACAGAGGGAATCTGAAAAAGCCAGGACATGGCGCCCTGAGGACTGGAAAGCTGTCAATCATGGCCCTAGTAGACATTCCCTGTCAAGTTTGTGTGAATGTTCAAAGCGCCTTACGACTGCACATTCATCACACAACGTGTACCCCAACTTCAATGAGCAGAGTGAAATGCCTTATTCCTCAACGCATTCTTTACATCATCGTCCCGCACCCCAACACACACATACACATGAACACATAAAAGTGGAGATCCCCACAATCAGTAACACTAGGACTTGACTGAAGGACTTTTCTGTTGTTGTTGTTGTTGTTTTTGTAGACTTCGGTGATGAAGGAATGGAATAAAATAAAAGAAGAAAAATAAGGCTACCTATGAGATCAATGCCGAGGAGTGTTAAAGCCACACCCAAATGAGAACTTAAATACATCAAATAAGGTTGAAACTAACTAATAACGGACTAAATTTTGACCTCTGAGTGTCGACCAGATGCCAGCAATTAGGACGTTGTTACTATAAAAGTTACAAAAATTACATATGAAATCTGTATTGTATTTTTTTTTTTTAAACAGTTGGACGTTTACAAGATTGCAAGCTACAAAGAAAAAAAAAAGGCTCAAATATCCTGCTAATTGAATCATGGCAAGCAAGAGTCTTATTTGTTTAATAAGAATGAAGGTAAAATATGAAACTATGATAAAAAAAATTCTGAAAATAACTTGTAAAGTTTACCACAACAAAATCCTAAATTTAAGGGGAAACCTTTTCTTTCTTTCAAAATAAGAGTTGTACAAAATGCAATATTGCAAGCATAAAATGGTAATGTAACCAAAAATTCACAAATGTCAGTAACATAACATAATGAAGTTGTAGTTTTACAAGGAACAAGCAAAGGAGCCCACAATATCTCTGGTGGAGAAAAAAAGTCATGATTTAATGATCGTAACTTCATAATGTTAGAATAAAGTTTATTGAGGATAAAATCCCACTATTAATGGGAAAAGAAAAAAAACTGTCCAGATTTTACCACAAAAAATATTTTTGCAGAATAAAATCTGAATATTACCAGAAAAGTTGGAATTTTTACACTTAAAATCATAAAATGTGAATATTGTGAAAAACAAGTGAGAATATATAAGTATTGCTATAACTTTGCAACTTTTCTGGTCAAATTTTGATTTCTGCTCAAACTCTGGATCCTAATTTTCTAACTTGGTTTTCTGCGAATGAAACATTTTCCTGTAGTGTTCTTTTGAGTGTTGTGCTAAGACTCCTCGGGTGGTCCTCCAATCATAGAATTTTGCTGATCACATTGATCAGTTTGGTGACAAAAGATAAATATATACATATATATATATATATATATCATTAAAATGAACTAGACTGAGGGGGTGAGTGTTTTCCGCTGCGACAACACTAAAAAAAAGTTCTTTTTGTTACTGTGTGATATATTTTTGTTTAGTTTTGTACGGGCCGCATTTGAAGACGTGACATTGCACAAAACGTGTCGGTTTGATGTCGTTGGTAGAACTGCTACTGTTGTGATGATAATGATGATGATGATAATGACCATGATGAAGATAACATACATGTGTACATTTTAGCTGGTGATGTTCTCCTTCCCTCTACTACAACTCACACTTGTATGTCTTTTACAAAGACAATCGGTGGAGTACGCGTCTCTTGTTCTTGTTTCTTTTTTTTGTATTTTTAATACAATAATTGTAAATATTGGTTCTATTTTTGTTCAAACGTATTATGTTCATGCCTCAACATCCAGTTTTATATGAAGCTGGGAATCAATAAATCCTGCATACAGAGTACTGAGTCACAGATTTCTTTTTATGTGCCAATTTCTACCCTTGCCTCCATTCAAGCTTGTCTTTCAACCGACGTTTTCTATATTTTCTTTGTTTCAAGCAATGAATATATTGTTCAACTTATTGAGGACACTTCAAAATGCAAATTCTGCTCCCTTCCATTCTAATGCAATGGACTATTCCATTTTCTTACTGCGCATGCGCCGATTTGAATGAGGAAATGGTCAGCAATTAGAGAAGCAAGTTTGTCGGCGAGTTTTGTGGAAAACAAAGCAGTCATCCCAGTAGAACGAAAAATAAGAAATCACCATGGTAAGAAATATTATGGAAAAAAAATTCTATAAATTCTGATTTATGGGGTAATGGAGAACCACTGGCGTTCGGGAAAGGTCTTAAAGTGTGGAAATGCATAGTAGGATGTCTCTTTGGATTCACTTTGTGTGCAGAGCAAATAGCTGTTACTGTGAACTCTGAAACTTTTGTCCATTGCAATAAAACGCACTTTGTGCCTGCCCCGGATAGATTAGTGCGAGTGAAGTCGGGATGGATGAGTAAACAAAGTCAAGAACACAAATGTTTCCACGTCCTGGCCAATTAGAGGAGGCATGGTGTCATGTAGTCGGCCTCTAGAGGGCGCCATCCTCCACGAAACTGCTTAGTGTAAAAAAAAAAAAAAACGGGTGGCGGGCAGTGAGTGAGAGAAAATGTAAATGCTTAGGCCCCCTTCTGGTGTCCATTGAATAATTTGCACCCAACCATTTTCCGAAAAAACTACCAAAAGCCATACTATGGCAGGGTTTGACTTTTCTCAGCCTTCCCATGCTATGTTGATGACCAGCATCTGTATTGTGTCGTTTTCTCATGTTGCTCGTTGAGTCAGTCCTGTTTTCTTCTGATGTTTATTGAAGGTTCGCATCGAGATGTCAACCACCAACATGCTGGATAAACAAATACTCATCATGTGAGTCAAATGTGTTTTTTTTTTTTTTCTTCCGGGACATTTTTTCAAATTGTTGTTTGTTGTGTTGCTATAGGTTGTTGGAAGCCCAGACAGATGGCGCCTGTGAAACTAAAGGTAAACACTCATCAGATATTATTTGAACTAAATGGAGCTTCAATATTTCAAACTATGAGAATAGAACTGTGGGGTGGGTGAGCAGGGTTGGGTGGGATGGGTTGGAATGAATTGGAGAGGAGAACACACACTCTGATCCCATGCCTCCTTTTGTGTTTGTGTTTTTGCTCAAGGCAAATACATAGCACATGAAAATGTAATTAAGAGCATCTTGGAGCTTAATGAACATTTAACGTCTTTAATCATCAGCTTTTTTGTTTCTTATTCAATTTAATACCTTTATGAAAGACCTCAGTACACGTGTGTGTGTGTGTGTGTGTGTGTGCACGTGTGTGATGGAGTCCGTTAGTTCTCGCATTAAACGTTAGCGTTTTCTTGGGTTTAACTCGACTTGGACTCACTGACAGCTTCCCCCCGCATGGCGCTGACTCGATGTATGTCTGAAGGTTTCGCTGGATGAAGGAGAGCAGTCGGGCTTCATTAGCAGAAGGCGCACTGGAAGAAGAGAAAGAGGTGGAAAGTTCAGCAGAAAAAAAATACGTACAGGGTTCACCAGCTATAAGGAAGGTTCAAGTTTCATGGAAGGAAATGAAGGAATCTAAAAAGTCCAGACGATGTGTGTTACGGCGCGTGGCCATCGCATCTTTAGGTGATGTATGTGAGTGTCGGTTCTTCAAAGTCCCAGCTTGGCAATGTATTCTCCACCTCATTCCACTTCTGATCTGAAGCTGGAACATTGAATTGCTGTCCCTGAAAAACATGCCTCCTCATTTTGTGACTTTTGAACAAATTCCAGAATCAAAACAAGCATATAAAACACTCAAAATGTTACTTTATCCTTAGTCTTAAAAGCACAATTAACAAAGAGTAGTGTAGCTGTCCTAATAAAAGAGGCTAATCCTAATGTTACTTTATTTTAATGCTGGTTTATTGTTCAGCTGTTTGATGCCATCCTTAAATGATAATATTTTGATGTGTGAGCCCTTTAAAGTGAGGGGAAAAAAATCACATGACTCCTCAAAACCTTTGTTGTTGAAGTTTGGCTCTTTTATACGTGCATTGAGAATTGTAATATAACGGGGCCTCGTTTTGCACGCGTACTTTGTCCATATAGCATTTCCGTCGTCCATGTCGTGTGCGTGGTCCCATGTGCCCACCGCATCACTGATGGAAAATGGTGTCCCTCTCCGACATGCAAGTTGCCTGTTGCTTGTCTGTCTGCCCAATGATTGACTGGCGACCAATCCAGCGTGCACCCCGCTCCGCTTGGCCAAAGTCAGCTGAGATGGGCTCCAGCTGACTGAAACACCACCAAGCTAAACGTCACGTGATTGTCAAAGCGGCATCCGTTGACGTGGCCCACACTAGGGATTGAGGAAGGTCACCCCTTCTCTTCACCCATCACCACGGTCTCCCTGGCCAACCCCCGGTGCTCCCGCCATTGTCTCCGGCGTAGAGCGGGAGGACGCCACGTCAATGTTATCAGCACGCCGCAGACGGCGGTGGCCTTGAGGGGGACGCTCGACTTTGGCCCGTTGTCTAATTACCCTCGCGGGCGCATACTCACGGTGTGAGGCAGATGGGGCTTCAACTGTTTGAACAATCCCAATAGGAACAATTTAGTTGGCAGCCATGGGCTGACGCTGTACTTTTAGAGGACACCACTGACATGTTTTCAGCTTTGATATCCGGATCTGATCAGCCGGATGGATTTTGGAAGATTTTTTGCATTTCATGCAAAATCGGTGATTGGTTGTCTTAAAATAGTTTGCCGTTCAAACAATGACACCAATAAGAGCCATATAAAGAAACTTGATTTAACCTGGAGGGAATTCCGAGAACAGACTATTTTTTGATGTCATGTTTAAATAACTAATCATTTTTCGTGACCTCTTTTTTTGATTATTGGCACAACATGATATATCGCTCCTGGTGTTTATGGGATTGGGACAGCGTGCAAAGGCCTGCGTGCTGGATTTGCACTAACTATCCTCTGACATGTTTTTATGGTTTTGGGAAACTAATTAGGCTCGATGTGTGGATAAGTTTCCCCACTGCTTTCTCACAGATTGGCTCCAAAATTGCTACTTGGCTGTCTTTTCGTTCTTCTTTCCTCACATAAGAGCTTGGTTCGGTCTAAGGCACCGGTCTCAAACTCAAGGCCCGGGGGCCAGATACGGCCCGCCACATCATTTTATGTGGCCCGCGAAGACAAATTGTGCATCAAATTCGTGTGTCATTACTAGAATTGCAAATTGTCTTCACTTTTAATATCCTTTTTTTTTTAAATATTTGACCAGTTTTGACTGATCGTTTTTTGATTTGAAAACGAGTTATTTGTTTGTTTTGTAGCTTTTACTGTATATAATATGAGGTGTTCATACATTTATTTGGGTTGACAGTCATAATGACCCTCCGAAAGAAGCTATGACTACAATGCGGCCCGCGAAAAAAACGAGTTTGACACCCCTTAGAATCTAAGGTGTCTTTGAAATAGGTCCTGCCGCTCTCCACCTTCCAAAGGCTCGCCCTGTTACCAATTAAACGTTTAAGCCGCTGATGGCCGCTCTGTCCGCATCTTGTCAGAGATTGAGATGGATTCTCTCTCATTAAAAGCAAGAAGTCGATTGACTTGAACTCTCAAAGGGGCTTTCACAGAAGTTAGTCAAAAGTTCAATATTTACAGTAAACAAGATAACCATTTCTTCCTTTTTTTTTATTTTTACCCATTCAAGGATGGCATAAAACTGGTACAGAGAATGAACATTAAGTGGAAGAATTCATTTTGAAGATATTTTTTTTTCTCAAAATATCCTCCACGATTAAAGTGGACCACGCAGGCAGTGTTCAAATGAAATTAGTTACTTGTAGGGTTGCAAAGGGGTGGAAAATTTCCGGTAAATTTCCGGAAAGTTTCCGGTAAATTTCCATGGGAAGTTAAGCTCGGGAATTATGGAAATATTCCAAATTGGAAACTTTCCATGGGAATTATGGGAATTTATGGGAATTTATGGGAATTTATGGGAATTTATGGGAATTCATGGGAATTTAATGGGAATTTATGGGAATTGAGGGTAATTTAGTGGAAAGGTATCATATCTAAGCAAAAATAATTGTTTAGTTATAAGCAAAATAATACAATTAAAGCAGATACAATTAAAACAGATTTATTTATAAGTTGAACAATCAAACAGAACAAACACATGAACGTGGAGTTAAATTTTACTCAAAAATGAACACAAATGCATCCCCCTAATCCAAAAATCCAAACAAAGTCCCATTCAAAATGTTAAATAAATCTCTCCAAAAAAGTCCCAATCCACATGCACATAAAAAAAAGTCAGCTTCCCTAGAGCTTCTCAAGCTTCTCATTTTCTTGCTAAACCCTTTCAGGCAGTAGGCATTCGTGGGTCTCAACATCCTGCATGTCCACTTCCTCAACATCGGACTCTAACTCTTCCTCTTCAGAGTCACTGTCCAGCCTTGTGGAGGATGGCTCTTTGTCAGGCTCAAAGAGCCTCAGGTTAGCCCGAATAGCAACCAATTTTTCCACTCTCAGATTTGTGAGCCTGTTGCGCACCTTTGTGTGTGTGTTCCCAAACATGGACCAGTTTCGCTCTGAGGCAGCTGATGATGGTGGGATCTGGAGTATGATGGAGGCTATAGGTGCAAGAGCCTCCGATCCACAAAGTCCCTTCCACCAGGTGGCTGCAGATATATGCTGGCATGACTGCCAGATTGCATCCCCTTCCCAAAGGCCTTGCTTTGTTCTGTACTTTGCCAAACTGCCAAGTACTTTGCCTTTATCAAGGCCCAGGTGGTCTGACAAGGCTGTAATAACGGTGTAAGCACTGCTCATCTCTTCCCCAGAGAGTAAATCCCTGTCATATTTTGGGTCCAGCATGTATGCTGCTGCATGCAACGGCTTCATGCAGAACTCCCTGCGCTTTTCTAGCAACTTCACAACAGCAGTTTCCTCTGCTTTAAGCAGTAGGGAAGTGGGCAGGACTGTCTGGATGTCTTCTTTGAGGTCTGCAAAAAGACACTGGACATCTGATAAGATGGCACCATCACCCTCTATCTTGGCTATTGCTGCTGCAATTGGTTTGAGGATTCCCAGACTGCTGGACAATCTTTCCCAAAACACATCATCTAACATGACTTTCTTTATGTCACTTTCGATGCCTGCAGTCTGGGATATGGCCATCTCTTGCAGGGACTCCTTTCCATCCAAAAGACTGTCATACATGATGACAACGCCACCCCATCGTGTGATGCTGGGGAGCTTCAGCGTGGTATTTTTGTTTTTTTCCTTTTGCTTTGACAGATAAGTTGCTGAAGCTACTTGTTTGCCCTTCACATACTTGACAACATGCTTCACTCGCTTGTATAGAGTGTCCATTGTCTTTAGTGCCATTATGTCTTTAAGGAGAAGATTGAGAGCATGGGCAGCACAGCCAATGGTTGTTATATGAGGGAAGGTCTCCTCCACGTGTTCCCAGGCAACCTTCATATTTGCCGCATTATCAGTCACAAGTGCAAAAACCTTCTCTGGTCCAAGATCATTGATGACCACTTTCAGCTGATCAGCAATGTAGATGCCTGTGTGTCTGTTGTCCTTTGTGTCTACACTCTTGAAGAATACAGGTTTAGGAGTGGTGACAATGTAGTTGATGATACCCTGTCCACGGATATTTGACCATCCATCTGAGATGACTGAAATACAGTCTGCTTTGTCAATAGTTTCCTTGACTTTTGTCTGCACCCTGCCAAACTCTTCATCCAGCAAATGAGTGGATAGCGCATGTCTGGTTGGGGGGGTGTATGCTGGCCGGAGAACATTCAAAAATCTCTTCCAGTACACATTGGCCGTTAGCATCAGGGGTGAGCCAGTTGCATAGACTGCACGAGCGATACACTCATCTGCACGTCTCTTGCTTTGTTCATCCATATGATAAAAGAATCCTCTGATGCCAGAGGGACCAGGAGCTGATGAGAGGGTATCTGACTCTGATGCGGCTGATGTAGCTTTATTTTCATCTGTAGTGGAACTCCCATCTGTTGCACGTGTTGAGCCTTGAGGAAATTTGTTGCACTTTGCAATATGCTGCTGCATTTTTGTGGCATTTTTTGTGTATGCCTTTTCACAATATTTGCAGATATACAAAGACTTTCCTTGCAAATTAGCTTGTGTGAAATGTCTCCACACATCGGATGGCGCACGTGGCATTTTTCTCTCTTTGATGTCCCTGAGCTGTTGAAGTTATATTAAAATTATTAAATTGTTTATAATTTAATATAAAAAAACAACTAAATGTTATTGTTCTTAATTCTTAACCCACAACTCTGAAAAAATACAACAATGTGTCTGTGAAGCTACACATCCCTGGGGATGTGTCCAATGTATCCTGGTGGAGATACAACTCATAAAATCCAAAATATACAAGATGTTTTTAAAACTATTAGTTATTGTTATTTACTTAGGTGCAAATGATATCTAGCAACATCAAAGTTCCACTCCTGTCTGTTAAAGTGATATTTACTGTATAAATTGTGGTTTATTTGGTTTTGACCAGTTTTATTTTTTCCACCATAAGGCTAAATATAGCACTTACATATAAAAATATCTCTAAATATATTACCATATAATGTCATCAAAACTTACTTCACTTCATGCAGTCCACAGGCTCAAAAGTCTGGCTTCAATTTGTGTGCTCTGGACTCAAAAGTGTGGTCCAGAATTGTATAAATCATCTGTGCATGTGATGGAGGAATGAACAGCACATGTAGGGGGCGTGGTCTCAGTGGCCCTGCAGCTATGTGAGCATGTGATAGCAAAGATATTCAACTGTGCTGCATGATATCTGGTTGTTTTAGTCAGGATTATGCTAAAATATTATTTTACACAACTATATTTAAGTTCCCTAATAAGAACATACCTTCAGTTTAGTAAATTCCCGGTTTATTCCCGTTTATTCCCGTTTATTCCCGTTAATTCCCGTTAATTCCCGTTAATTCCCATGGAAAGTTTCCAAGTTTGAAAATTCCCGGAATTTTGCAACCCTAGTTACTTGCAGTACCGACAGTTGTGCAGCCTTTATAACAGTTTCAAGTCGATAATTAAATGGAGCCACACCAAGCCCCAAATGTACCAACACCAACGTCCCCGTTGGCATCTTTTCAAACATGACGCAACATTCATGGAAATAACATGCTCCGTTTTTTAATACCCTCAAAGAAGCCCCCTGCTAGGGAATTATCACCTCATCAGCCACGCGCGCACGCGCACCATCTTACTTCATTTCCCCCCATTGTTTTTTTTATCTGCTCTCAAAGCCTTGCGAGACACCCCCGTGATGAAAGCACGGCTAAATGAATCCACGCAGAATGTCAATGAGAAGGCAGAGGCTCTCATTGGCTTGCGGCCGCCGCTTCAGAAATCATTCCGCAGAATTTCCCCCCGGTCGCTCTCGGTGCGAATATTTTCACACACGCCCCTGAGGTGGAGATATAAGACGGCGCCCGAGGGCAGGACCCAATCAGAATCACACTCGCTCAGAAAAAATCAACTTGACATTTGCATAATGCTAAAAGTCGATGACCACTTTCTGCCAGGAATTACAGTTATCCCTCGCTACTTCGCGTTTTGTTTATCGCGGCTTCGCTACATTGCAGATTTTTTTTTTGGAACCAATTATCCGCGATAAACGAGGGATTACTGTACTCCACATTTGCTCTTCATTTTGTCCTTTATTGAGTATATATATTTTTTGGGCCACGAGAAAAGAGTACAGTGAAGTCTCACACTCATGGTTAAAATCATATATTCATAAAAATGGGATTAAATACGGAGCTGTCAATGTGGCGTGATTTTTTTTGGCTGGCAAACATATTCAAGTGTATGTTTGAACGTACTCGAAAACACGTTTGAACGGAATCACAAATACGTTCAAACGTGCGCAAACGCTCAAATGTACTCAAATATACGTTTGAACGTACCCGTAGCTATGTTCCCATAATACCACAGGGTAAGGACTTGCGCATGCATGAAAAAATATATATTAAAAGCTATTTTGTTTCAAGCATTTGCCCTAAATTATTTGAAAATTTAGAAATTAAAATTGTTTATTTGTATTTCTTCTGGTTTTATTGTGGCAGTAGTACGTAATTTACATTCAACATTTTTAATGAAACAGGTAACCACAAATTTTCTTTCCACAGCATTTGATTGTATATACGGCGGTTGATTTTCTGGCCCACTATGTAGGAGAAAACTCGTTTTATGTAGTTCGCCTTTGAAAAATGTCTTTTGTGAGAGCAGTCCTGGACCTTTTCCGAAACACTTTGTATATCAGAAATTCTATTCTAAGAGCAGCTCTACAAAGAAAAGTGGAATGAAACTTATTGCAAAATAGTTTGCAAAATAATTGTGTTTAAAGTCAGAACGGTAGGTAACATTTACATACAGTGAGATTTATTTACATATTAAGCCAAGCCAATGATTAAAGCATAATTTGCATTCAGCTACACTACAACACATTTTGTCTCGCTCATTATTTTTCTCCTCCTTGGTGCCGTTAATTTCTTTAATGCCTTCCAGTGCAAGGGCAAACAATACATCATAACTGTTTGCATAATGGAAAAAACTTTTTCTAAACTCTTCTTTTGCTCAAAAGACCTTATGTCATGAATATTCATTGTGGTAAAAATAAATGCTAATAATAAAGTGTTTTATTCACATTACGTGTTTGTTCAATTAAAGCAACGATAACCATATTGATTTATTATTATTATTTTTTTAAATAACCGACAGTAGTCTATAAGTTGTTGCTATAGTGACCTTGGAGTTTCTATTTTTGCTGGTTTCATGCTGACAATGAACTACTTTAACTTGAATTGAAGAGCTTTATTTAGTCAGATTAAAGCGCCGTTTTGTAGAAAAGTCATGTTGTGCCATCGATAGGCAATTCTAAGCCTTTTTGGTGGGCCATCAATTATATTTCTGGGGTATTCACAAACGTTTTTGATTCAAAGTATGAACTGCACATGTGTATTGCTTAAGTAGTTTTACTTCATTTTACAATGGCGAACTTCTCTTTAAACTCGTGCAACAGCCTCACCGTGTTAATTTCCAGCTGTTCTAAACTGTGAAATCCATCACATCACTTAATGGCACCCGCTGTCTTTTTATTATATTTTTTCACAACCCCAGACGTGACGAGTCCTAACACATGACGAAACACTGAATAATTAAAAGCCCACCCTCGAGGATTCACAGAAACCACCGTATTTATAGCAAGCAACAAAATTGATCCTTCAGTTTGAAAGTTCTTTTGTCAAAATCCATCATCTGTAAAAACAAGTTTCAAATGCTGCAGTCATATACTCGATGCTAAAAACACTGCTTTCACTTTCAGTACATAAGAGAGTTGTTTCGGTAGGCTTAACGGCATAGAAAATGAAGTTGCCTGTCCTGCCGACAGGCATGAGTACTAGGTTTAAAAAGTCTGACTCGGAATTCCAGACTTCCCCAACTCACTTTGTATCTAGTTAGCCTGGACAGATTCCTTATTTTCATTTACACAGAAAACCAAAGGCACTAAACCATACTTGTAATAAGAGATGCTAAATATGTCGTTATTTTTATGACTATCATCATGGCTTCTTCATGGTCGAGTGCTCATTATTGGTACGGTTATGGAGATGAGAAGTAATGTAATAGTTATACACCAAAATAGTGGCTGGGGACTTTCATTACCTATCAGCACAGATGATGGGAGGCCTTTATTAACACATTTTGGAAATATTAAACACTTTTAGCAGGAATACAACTCCGGCGAAGTGAAAATGGAGTTCAAAATAAAATAGACATTTCAAATATAATTTTAAATATTTTTTTCTTAACGGGAACGGATGTAGTTGAAGCATGTTGTTTGGTGCACTTAACGTGAAGCAAACTGTGAACTTTAAGCTAAAGCGTCATTTTTCTTGCACGTAACAGAAGCATTGTTGTCATTGTACGGAGGAACGTTTCCTCGAGGTCATTACGACCACCTCAGGTTTATTTGAGGGAGGCATTTATTTGTCTTGAGCGGATGACGCACACGGAGACTAATTGTGGCGTCTATTAGTGGGCCAGCCACTATTAGCGGGAACAAGCTAATCATGCAAATCTTGCTAACAATGTCACACATTTTTCCCGACTGTCTCCATTCAGTCATTCGACTGTGTCTGCATATGAAATTTAAGGAGCCATTCAATTCTTTATCGCACCTCCATATCCGCCACCGGTTTCGCACTTGCTAATTGACTGTTTCTTCTGGGCCAGATGAATGGCGCAGATCAGCGACTGCTGCTGCCGCCTTTGTACGTTGTAATAATGTGCTCGTAAAGATAAGCATTGCGGGCAAAACGCCGTCGGTCTCGCAGTAGCCTACGTCCCTCTGCTTTTTGTTTTCGTATTATGACTTGGTTTCATAAATATGAAATATGCCCAAAAGAAGCCTGAGCTTCAGTGATGCAACTTGATCATCTTGCCAGCAAGGCCCGATATGCTGTCGTGTCCTTCATATCAGATCACTCACTGAAACTGTCTTGTATTGGTTGAGAAACAGATCCAGACTCCTCCAAGCAAACCAGTAGTATCTCCAGTTGGTTTGATTATTGTTAGAGTCGTCCGACTTTACCTGACTTTGTAATGTTTTAAATATTTCCTGTTAATATGTTTATTCCTTGAGTGATTCTGGTAAGATTGTTTTGTTTACTTTGTGTATGAAGTGCTATAGACTGTAAATAAAGCTCCTTGCTTTACTCCCAAAAATTGATAACGATCTTGCCAAAAAGCAAAAGAGGCACAAAATCATGTATTTGACGGATCTGCAGTACTGTCCATATTAAGACATACCTTCAGTTTTCTGAACGACGGTGTGTAGTGAAATTCTATGTCTTTTTATTTTTTGTTAGCAACCCTTACTGTCTCAAGTTCATAATCACACTAATGCTTCCCTAGTCTTTAATGCTTTACTATAATTCATCGACAAATAAGTAAATAAAATCTTAAAACCGCCATTTGTTTATTTTGCTACCAGTAGTAGTGCTTTTAAAATCAATTAGCAACAAAGCATGTTTTTCAGCTCTGAAAAAAATGTCATGCCACTTCCTATTTAGTGACCACATACTATGTATAATCGTTTCAAACTGTTGGCAGCAAATCAATTTGTGTTGCGCCTCAGATCGCTGACTGATCAGTCAATAAACTCTGTTATGAGGATGTAATGAGTGAAAAACATGTTTTTTCTTTGAATGTGCTATCAAATTCGACCTTCGAACTAATGATGAGCTCAAAATCAATTAACTACCGTAAATTCCGGACTATAAGCCGCACCAGCTAAAATTGGGGGATATTTTAGTTTTTTTCTTATATAAGCCGCACCGGACTATAAGCCGCACGTGCACACGCGTTTTTTTTTTACAAAGAAAGACCGTTCACAGAAAGCCTTTTTAAAGTTTTTATAAACATACTTTAACATGTCTTTCTAAACATTGCCTGTGATGAAGGGTTTAGAGCCCTTTGACGCAGGTCACCTAACCTGCATTCCTACTAAAGCTCATACTAGTCACAAGCAACACAGCCAGAATAAGCAGCAGCCATAGTAGTGTTTCAAAATAGTATTTTTGTTGTTGTTTCTTTCTTCAAGATACCGCAGTGTATAAAAGTGATCAAGTCAACACAAAAATCACGAAAAAAAATCCTTATATAAGCCGCACCTGACTATAAGCCGCAGGGTTCAAAATTTTGGAAAAAAGTCGCGGCTTATAATCCGGAATTTACGGTACTATGTCAATTAATGTTCTCGGTAAGGACTTTCCAGATCTTAGGTGATTTAGTTAATATGCCACCATGTTATGATGAAAAGAAATATTATGATAAGTGAATGCCACAAGTACTCACTTAATGGTTCCTTGAATACACCAGCTGTCATTAGTCAGACTGTAATATTGAGAGGTCTTCGAAAAACAAGTTACTCCATGTCCAACTGGTATACTTTTGTGTCATGACCACGCCGTGTATTTTCAATGTAATCATGCAGAGCCCTGTCATGACTCTCTGACTCTGTGTCCCTTTCCAACAAATATTCACTTAACCCAGCAAAGAATTAAATGTCAGTACACATTAACAGCCTTACAAAGCGGCAAGCAGACGCGTTTTAATTGACTCGTTTTTCTTTGTCAAACTGTGAAGCCGTCGCCCAGTAGCGTCGTCCAATTTTGAATAAACGTTGAAGAGAATGGAGGACAATGACCGTTCGTTTAATCACACACAATCTACTCTCAGCTGAAACAAATGTTTTCTATTCCAATATGACCAAATTGTTTGATATATGTATATAGTTGCTTAGCTCCATTGTTGCTTGGCCAAGGGGTAGGCCTCTGAGGCTCATTGATAAGGCTGAAGTCAAATAGCAGTAGAATAACAGCGCATTTGTTTTTTCCCTTTCTCTTTATTAAAAGACTAACCCGCTTGATTTGAGGCATTTAGTGGAGACAGCGCAATGCAACGTAATTGGATATGCGTGGGAGCAGATCGTGGTGCTTGATCAATACAAATGACTGCAGGCATGTTTCGCCTCCCGCTGACATTTTGTAGTCCTCGCCAGTGATTGTTCGAACCAATTCAAATGTTCATTGGGCCTGTCAGAGCCTTGGTCTTTACGATCTCGCTGGCCCACTTGTTTGGTTGACACGCTAATGCATTAAAGATAGACTTTGCTTAAGATGTTATTTGTCTCAACAGCCGCACCTAATTTCACTCCATTGCAACAAATTGATTGTGGCAGCTTCAGTACTTCAAAGCGGGTTCCACATGCAAAAAACAGAAAGAAGAAAAGTAGAAAATTCCTCCCCCAAAGTCAGTTTAACAAAAATATAGAACTAGGTGGGCACGACTATCATGTAAAAAAAGAACCTATGGGTGTAGACACACTTGATGTCTCCCATTTTAGTTCGAAGAAGCCATTTTAGAGTTTACTTCAGAGAGAACAAATTACAATTTTGCGTGTAGGTGGGTCATGGTGCTGAGGTTCCAAGACGCCATTAAACACTGCTTGAAAATTCGCCGCCCAAAGCCAGTTCAACTCGGGAACAAAATCATTGGTAGATCCACAAAAAAGAACTCAAGAGAACTTGCCTGGAAAGGCAGTTAATCCTTGAGAGTATATGTCCACCCGCAACCAACTTTGAATCAGGTCTACCAGACAGATGGATGACACTAAATTGCCAAATATGACGAAACAAAGCCTTCAAGTTGAAATTGACTCGGCTCCAATGGACAACATCCATCTCGAGCTGCATGACGTAAACGTCTGCAATGAAAAGCTATGAGCAGAAATGAAAGTTTGTGCGTGCCTGAAGCGAAGCCTACCAGTTTAAGGTTGCAAAAGTCATTCATTAGGATTCGCTCCTCTCCCGCGCACCTTTCCAAAATTCGCCAACGTGCATTAGCCGCAAATTGTCAGTTCAGTGGGAAGTTGATTGACGATTTCAAGCAGTTGTGCCAGGGATGACACATTTGCTCGCTGTTGGTTGCCAGTCGTGAATTTAGCTCCTAACAAAAAAGGCTCTGCGTATTTTCTTGTTATTGTTTTATTTCTAGAGGTGACGATAAACTGTTCACAATGTCAAAACCCGACCTTACCGCTTCTGCTCGCAAACAGAGTACAAATAAAGTGCAAACGCCCTAGCCTTGTGCCCTTTATTGATGCTCCAGCGTGTTCGTGCAGACATCATATATTTATATCGGGCTGCAAGAATATTTTTCTCGCATGTTTCACGGAATGCAAATCCTCGGCATCGCGGCCGAGGTCACGAGATGAGATGTAATTCCTTGGGCTCGGTGGGCTTCATCTATATAGCCACTCCACATATAAAGTTAATGGAGCGCGGTGAAGTCAAGGGAGGCGAGAATACGGGACGAGGATTTACTTTGCCTTTTTTAATAGCTAAGAATACATCCTGTTGTTTTGCAGATTTAATGGTGCTGCGGTGTTCTCTCCATGTAACTCGGTAACAGGTCCCAGTGGGGAGGTACACACTGTGAGAAGTCGTTCAACGGAGCTTTCTGTTTTCTTAAACCGCATCAGCAACTTGTTTCACATGTAGGTAAACAGCGTCATAGCCTTATGGTTAGGAATTGCATGAGGGGAAATGTGCATTGTAACCGGAGCACCGGTCGAGCCGGTGCAACGCATCTGATGTTTGGCGCACAATCACAAACAAAGTTATTGCTGTTTTGAAGGGACCGCTTTTTTTTATCACGCTAGAGACGACTACCAAAAAAGAATGCCTTGCTTTCTCCCACACAATAACCTCAACAAACACTATTCGCAGATATATTTTACATATTTTAACTTTGGTAATCAGACAAAATCTCTCCATCAAATTCATTCTTTAAGGACCCCAGGAATTCATTTCATTATGCAAATGTAAAATAAACCCAAATGGTTGATTCAGACAAAAACGGCTGATTCTGAGAAAAATAGAAAACTTCCTTTGTCTTTTTAGACATGACTTCTCGAGACCTTTTGAGAATGTGCATGGAAATTTGACAGAGAGTGGCTGTGAGCAAATATGATTTTATGAAATAGTTCGTGTGCTAAAATAACCGGGATGTAATTAAGGGACGTGTAGGTGCATGTTTTTTTTATTTTTTAAACTGAATTATGAATGATGAAGAAAGCCTTTATAACATTTTATAAATTATAAATTATGTGAAAAAATCATTTAATTCAAATGACTGCAATATAGGTATCATTGCCTTGATTTTAATTGTAGGTGGGGCGGGGACTAATATGAAGGACAAAAAAAGGCAAGGGCATTTCTTGGGGGGAAGGTTATGAAAGGTGTGTAGTGCATTTCAGTCCCAATTCTCGTTGGGTTGCTTGCTCTCACAGCCAGAAGTCATTTATTTTGTAAAAAAAATTATTTGATTTGAATCTTCTATGTGGTGTATTTGAGTCATCTGTTTATGTTTGACAAGATGTTGCACTTGTTAAATGCTATATTAGCATCTTCTCTCATTAGCCGCAATCTCTCTCATTTGGTAGTTGAAGCCTCGCCGGGATTGTCTCACTTAGAACGTGAGCGGCCTCTTGAGTGTGATAGTCAAGAACCGGGAGTTCCTGCTGGTGGCGGTGGGCGCCGATGGATTTCCCTGGTAATTAGGGGTGACATTTTCCAAAGGCTAAAGCTGACATCAAAGCGCACATCAACTAAGGAGGCGCTTGTTTCCTGAGAAAAGGTTAGGAAAGACCCCGACGCCCGCAGGCCCGTTTGCCTTTTACTGCGTCTTCAGTGAAGCAGACAGCTGACAGTTTGCATTAACGCCGTGCAGACCAGCATGGAGGCACACTGCTTTGACTCCTCTGCTTTCTCTGGATAGGAAAGCAGCTAGCCAAGCAAATGATCAAGCACAAGTGACTAAAAGGCTTCCTAATGCAAAAAAGCATGCAGTCCTTTTCGTTGCTTTTCGAGACATTTAGTCAAGGGGAATAAGCTCAACAAAGTCGACTGAACGTATTGTAAAATTGTTCAAACCTATTGACAAAGATGTTTGAACCAACTGGTAAAGTCATTTGAATGTATTGGTAAAACGTTGTCTAAATGCAAAAACAGCCATGAGGTTGACAATATGCCTGAAGGACTTTACCAATCATATTGGAATGAAAAATATGTTTTCCACATTGGCCATTCCATGCTTCTGCAGTTTCTTTTTACATACAGTTCACTTTTTTTCTCAAGCATATTGGCCAGTCGCAACACATAAAGTGAAACCTTGACTGTCAAGTTAGATTTATTCTGAGACCAAGGTCATGACTAAATGTACTTGACTGTCAGATCATTTTTCAAGTGCTCCTATTATGCTGCAGTAAGAGTGTTTTTAATCACTTTTTGCGTTATACGTATGCTAGCATTAAGATAGCAGATTTTCATTGGTTGAACATGCCCGTGTTTATTTAACAATGTGTAATACTCTGTTTGTTTAATGTGCCGATGTTAATCTTGACTAGGAGTGACAGCTTGAAGGAAGCGCACTTTGCCTCCGAGACTCGTTTTAGCAAGTGAGATTATTTTTTTTTGTTTGCTGTTAGTGAAAGTCGATATAGTCTGGCATTTCCTGATAGTGAGAAAGTGAAAACAGGTGCTTTCTATTCTTTATTGAGCCAAGGCACCAATTTCACATTTATAGAATCAACGCCAAACTAACGTCAAATATAGCAATAATGAATAATAATAATGATGATCTTGTAATAATAAAGGTTTCTTATACGAGCATTTTAACCGTTGTGCCTGTCACTATACATTGCTGCCATAAATACATGAACTGTAATAGTTTCGTCATCTGGAAAAAATTGATGGGCAAAATGTTTGGAGACGCGCATATCACATTGAAATTATGCTGAAACGAGTCCACCTGAGTTGCTCTTTTTGTTGGCCGTCAACTGAAGGCATGTTTTCCTTTGTCGCGTGGCACCACTGTTCGCACAAGTGAGTTCACCTGAGGAAGACGCTTTGCACTCGAAAAGCGTCCCGAAGCAACCATGACACGGGTGACAAGGGTCAACGGCGTGCCTCCTTGCTTCGCGCCTGACAGGCGGGATGTCACGGCCGGGTCACAGCCAATCAGCTTAGTTGCCATGGAAATGCTTTCTCAGCGTCGGCGACACACAGACAAACTGGATACTTTTTTAGGTACGCCTGTACAATCGATGAGATCCAATGTTACGGCTTTTTAAAAAGATACACTCGGTATATCCACTTTTTATTCCGAGTTTTTCCATTTAACCACGTTGAGTCTCCAAAATCTCTTATTATTTGGCCAAATATTAAATTCAAAAGTCATCTCAGGGTACGGCATTAGCTATATGCACACACAAACACGTTACGTACACACTGTAAACTGAAAAGGAAAAAATTCCTTTCGTCATTCATGAGGATGTTGGTGAACGTAGCTTTTAATGTCTGGATTTTGTTTTTTTTTATTCCTCCATCTGTTCCATTTGCATTTTTTGCGTTAATGAAAGCCATCACGGGAAGACGCTTTAAATCCTTCCTGTTTTCCTCGATGGATTTTAACTTTGGGGATTTCTGCCTGCTGACTGCTGGCTTGGAACAAAGCTGGGTTCTCTTTGAGTAAAGTCGTTTCCTTCAACAGAGCCTTTTAATGCCAGGTTGCATCTGCTTTTACGAGATGAAAACTTGATCTTCCCTCGCGGACGCATTGAATTTATGCTTCTATTTGTCATGCATCACATCAAATGCATATGCTAAGGGAGATCTGAGCGTGTTTGATAGATACAAACGATGGAGACATCAATATAAGTGAATGTTAATCAGTTGGATATTTACCGCACACCCGTGACCACAAAGCGCCGTCCCCACCCTCCGTTCATGTTTCAACAACGAAACAGAAACCCTTTACCCAGGTTGTTTATATTTTTCAGAAGACTGCCTGGCAACAACTGCTAAGTACAACCTGATCAAAGAAGAATGATTCTTTTGTTTTGCCTGTACCCAACCAGCTCCATGCATGAATAGAAATTGTTACTAAATTCATCTAATTTAAGATGAGAACATTTTTCAAGTAGAGTGATATGGGATATAAGTGACTTTTCCGGCATGGTTCCAATAAGTAATGGAGGTTGCAGGAGAGCACGAATGAAGCTATTTGAATGGGCAAAGCTAATCAAAATGTACTTTTTTAAAAAAAAGAAAGTGTTGTCTTGCACAGGCGTTAATTTCGAACGGAAAATGTCAAGACGAGGCCCAAGAACAAACCCACGCAGGCAAAGAAGATTAAGATAAACAACGTCTCCTTCTTCCAAAATGAGGTTTACCAGTTTTTTTTTTTCCTCCTCCTCGCTTACATTTGAGTTTGATGTCAATCTCCTTTGTGTGTCTGCGAGATATCGCACAGTGAAATGTAAAAGGTGCTCATCCTAATTAAGTTTTGCTTTATGAAAACCTTAATGAGAAACCGTTTGCCTTGTTTGTTTGTTTTAATCTTAAAATGTGCGTGACTACACTTGTTTTGAAAGTGACACTGCCAACTTTATAACTATTGTCTCTGAGCTGCAACAAATAACCCACAAAAGTCAAATCGGCAGACCATTTGAGATTCCTCAAGCAATTATCAAATTTGGTCCTCAAGTGAACAGATGCTTCTATTTGTGTGTTTTTATGTTTTCCAGTGGATTCAATCGTTGAATGGTGTTCTTCTGTACATTTTTCATGCTGTGTGGAAGCATGTTGGAAGTGAAAGTTGAGGTAAGACAGTTTAGACATTTATGAGTTTTGTAAGATGGTCACACTTTAATGTCCCTGTCAAGATGAAAGTAAAAATGTCACAGCGCGGAAGAGTGTCGTTAACAACCTCAAGTTTAACTTCATCCTGGTCCTTTTTGGACTAGCAATACATGCCGTTATTAATGTAGTAGACTTTCTTTTTGTTTCAGATTTTTGTGCTGCATGTTATAAATAATAATTGAGAATAACTGTCAACTGTGGCCATGGGAAGTCCTTTGAGACATGTTTGTGATTAAGGGCTAGTATATAAATCAAATTGAGTTGACTTGACTAAACTGCTCAATTTTATGCTTACAAGTAATGCAACCTCAGCTTAATTTGCTCTGTGGTCCTACTCTCAAAATCATGGAAAGTCAAGCCGTTGTCTCCGCTCTGCAGCTCTGTCTAACCACAGCCCATTATTGTTCTTAACAGTCAATCAAATACCACCATATCTTATTTCACTTTACAAGGATTTTAATAACATAATTAACATATTTAGGCCACGAGTAACACAAGCTAAACTTAGCTCCTCCGCTGTACTTACACATGACACCGATGACTACTTTCCTGGGAGGCAGGGTTTGCTGTCATTCTCAATGAATCATTTACTAAGGCTTTTCAATGCAGCATTATATCCACAAGACAACAACAAAAATTGCTGTTATACCCTTTCCGTAGGTTGCTAACCTTGAATGCGGCGCCATCGTGATGCCTGAAAGGCATTTTGCTCTCATCAAGAAGCACAAATCTCATTTGCACGGCACATTTTGCCGCACAAGAATCCCACAAAGCGATATTGCTTTGTGAGACTAAATGGATTTGAAAGTGCCTTCACACTCACACATTGATGTGTTTTACGTTGACTGCATAATATCACTGCAGCAAAAAGCAAAACAGTGTATATCTACGTATATACTGTACAGTCTTCCATTGGATAACAATAACTGTAGCTGAGCCATCTATCTGAGCTTTTGTGCATTAGAATACTAGCTCTCCGTAGGGCATCTAAGCAACGTAAAGACTTTTAGTTGTCACTTTTGGCTGCCGGTGATCATTATTTGCTGAAATTTGCCAAGGCCGCATTTGGTCATTGAGCTCTTAACATTTTTGTTTTTTTGTTTAGTGTGCCGATTTGCAAGCAAAATATACAAGCCCATTCATAGTGCTGGGAAATAGCATTATAATGCGACCCAAAAGAAGAGTAATTGTTGAAGGCGGGGTGCCTGTGTAAAAATTAATTATCTGCAGGGTGTTTTGCTTCATGTGTAAACAATACATCTGAGCAGGTTCACTCGCACTAGTGCAAGGCCATTAAGATGCTGATGTGGCTATGCAGCAGTCGTTAGCTTTAATGACTCCGCTGATGAATTAGCACTTAAAGTGGAGTTTGTCCTCCTCCTACCTGCACGCTCTAAATAAAAGACGGCCATCGTAAATTGAATCCGCAATTTTAAAGATTGGCTGGAATTTAATAGTGCTAACATTCGCATACGCTATCTGTTATCTGTTAAGAAAGCTAGCGTCTTATTGATTAAGTTCAGTCATGGTCAGGTAAGTGAAAGGACACTATTTCCTTAAATAGTTTCTTCCCCTTAAATTGGAGGGTCTTCTACTTAAGACAAATAAACACCTAACTCAAATCGATGCCTCGGGTAATTGTAGTCAATTGGGCTATGTCGGTCCGTGAATAGCTAAGGAAAAAAAGACATACTAATTGACTACTCCATCATGTTTACAATTGCCCGTATTAACTTTAAACTGTAATCATACCACAGAATCACAAAGCACTCATTCCAAACTCCTCTTATAACAGTATCTTTAAAATTATATTGCACATACTGCAAATTGGTCGCCAGCCACTCGCAGTATATGATTTGAAACTTTTATTTGACTAATTGTTCAGTCCTTGGGATGTTTCTGACATCACTTGTTTGTATTGCGACCAGACTGACCTTGGCTTTTTTATAATCCTCTCTCCGAATACAAAAGGTGTTCGGGTGCATTACTGTGAGGCGGTAGGAAGTATGAAAAAGCCAGACAAGATCACACTGCATCTGTTATATGTTTCTCTCAGCATCCAGTCTGAATTTTGAATAGTCTGTTCTCATCGGGAGAGTTCAGGGCTCCACATCATGCACTATACTTGAACAGTTGCTGTATTTGCAATGTCACCCCATCTTCG
Organism: Syngnathus typhle; assembly: GCF_033458585.1. Taxonomy (NCBI): domain Eukaryota; kingdom Metazoa; phylum Chordata; class Actinopteri; order Syngnathiformes; family Syngnathidae; genus Syngnathus; species Syngnathus typhle. Next base: position 29,554,615 of record NC_083738.1, read on the forward strand.
CTCTTATTTGCTGTCCGTCGTCATCCTGAGTCCCAGCCGGTGTTATTTACGCCGCCGCTGCGGATCCAATCTTGCTTGGAGTGGTGAGCTGCAAAAGACTTTCACTGTTGAGTGTCAACGACGGTGCAGAGTACATTTCCAGAAGGGATGCTCTTGTGTGAGGGAGCCTCAATGGGCATTTTAAACATCAAAAAGACAAACTTTTATGTGGATTTGACCTTTCAACCGTGCTTTAAGGCAGCAAAACAGTCCATTACTGTCTCCTCCCTTTGACACATTCTATTCCTCCTGCGAATTAGCTTGTCAAATGGAAAGCCTCCCATTTGTGTCTTGTTAGCTTTGAAAATTGTGCATTCAACTGTCCAACTGAGCTGGACATTTTGTTGCTAGAGCAGGGGTGGGCAAACTACGGCCCGCGGGCCACATCCGGCCCACGGGACCGTTTAATCCGGCCCGCCAACCCTGAACAAATTGTATTATTAAACTTTTTTTTTTTTGGTCATTTTGCCTGCAATGACTGCGTCTTCCCAGTAGATGGCGAAGCGCTCGCCTGCGCATTTACTACCGGAAGCCGTGTCAGAAAGCTCGGTGCACACTCACAAGTGCGTGTACGTACTCAGTAGTACGGACTTGGCGCACTCTCACTCTATTCGTATCAGTCCCGAATTTAGAGCGTGGGCTTTGACGACAGCATTCTTATAATTCGTGCGCTGAGCTTTCAGATGCAGTTTTGCGCTAAAGCCACCCACAAACCTTCCCCTGGAATCCTTCCATTAAAATGAGTGGCCCGAAAAAAAGAAGTGAGTGCCGAATGTTAAAAAAGAGTGGCCAATTTGGCTCGACGTACGCGACGTGACGTTCAGCCACATCAACATCAACCCGTCACAGATCAAGGTAAACGGACCAACACCTCGGATCTCGCCTAAGAATTGCCACAACAAATTTTACTGCAGACTATGACGCACTAGCAAAAAAGGGAGACCAACAACACTGTTCCCACTGAAAATGAACGGGAGGCTCTCAAGTTTATTGTAAAAAAATGCATTTTGAATATGATTTGTACACATAGCAGGGATTGAAACTAGCGACCATTCTCATTTTCAAACAATGCAGGATGCTCAAGGACATTGATGCACCACCTATTTGCGACTAATCTTAACCTGTAAAGTTCTTAAGGCTTACTTTAAGGAAGTGTTTCCCGTTTCCTCACCTCTGTTACCAGGTGTTTGCGAGTTAAAACTCTGCTCTGATTTTCAGATACCCCTCACCGTGTTGCTGTTTTGATTACTTTATTTGGATGTATGCTTTCACCGATTCTTCAAGATGATGTATTTGGTCAGAATGTTTGCCGTTTGATGTGATCTCATAAGATAAACATCTTTCATTAATCTGACCTGCAGGCACTGAAGTGATGGAGATTGTTATTCATAATAACAGTGTCGTATTTTACGAGAATCACTGATAGCAGTTTTTTAGTGAATTATTATTTTTTTAATGCTGTTAATAAATGCATTTGTTTTCAAAAAACTTGTTTGGAATATCCATGCTTTACTACCTACTAAAGGCCAAGATCTTTTATGCAATGACCTTTACAGGTCGCTTATATGACTTCACACAACGCCTACGTCCATCTGCTCCTGGTCCGGCCCTCCGGTCCAAATTTAGAACCCAGTTCGGCCCGCGAGTCAAAAAGTTTGCCCACCCCTGTGCTAGAGTTTACAAGTTCCCCACTATGATCCATTGTCACTTTTGTCAGAGCTCAACATGTTACACAAATGGAACTCTTGAAGTCTTCTTCTGTATCGAACGAATCTTGAGCCATTTACTGAAAAAAAACAAGATGCTGCCAAAGAACCGGCTAACTAGAAAAGTACACTAGTACCGTATTTTCCGGACTATACGTTTTTTTTTTTATCATAGTTTGTCCGGGGTACGACTTATACTTAGGAGCGATTTATGTATGCGATTATATAATTCCACGCGTTATTTTCATACTATACCGCATGACGTCGCTCTAGGCCAGGGGTGGGCAAACTTTTTGACTCGCGGGCCGAACTGGGTTCTAAATTTGGACCGGAGGGCCGGACCAGGAGCAGATGGACGTAGGCGTTGTGTGAAGTCATATAAGCGACCTGTAAAGGTCATTGCATAAAAGATCTTGGCCTTTAGTAGGTAGTAAAGCATGGATATTCCAAACAAGTTTTTTGAAAACAAATGCATTTATTAACAGCATTAAAAAAATAATAATTCACTAAAAAACTGCTATCAGTGATTCTCGTAAAATACGACACTGTTATTATGAATAACAATCTCCATCACTTCAGTGCCTGCAGGTCAGATTAATGAAAGATGTTTATCTTATGAGATCACATCAAACGGCAAACATTCTGACCAAATACATCATCTTGAAGAATCGGTGAAAGCATACATCCAAATAAAGTAATCAAAACAGCAACACGGTGAGGGGTATCTGAAAATCAGAGCAGAGTTTTAACTCGCAAACACCTGGTAACAGAGGTGAGGAAACGGGAAACACTTCCTTAAAGTAAGCCTTAAGAACTTTACAGGTTAAGATTAGTCGCAAATAGGTGGTGCATCAATGTCCTTGAGCATCCTGCATTGTTTGAAAATGAGAATGGTCGCTAGTTTCAATCCCTGCTATGTGTACAAATCATATTCAAAATGCATTTTTTTACAATAAACTTGAGAGCCTCCCGTTCATTTTCAGTGGGAACAGTGTTGTTGGTCTCCCTTTTTTGCTAGTGCGTCATAGTCTGCAGTAAAATTTGTTGTGGCAATTCTTAGGCGAGATCCGAGGTGTTGGTCCGTTTACCTTGATCTGTGACGGGTTGATGTTGATGTGGCTGAACGTCACGTCGCGTACGTCGAGCCAAATTGGCCACTCTTTTTTAACATTCGGCACTCACTTCTTTTTTTCGGGCCACTCATTTTAATGGAAGGATTCCAGGGGAAGGTTTGTGGGTGGCTTTAGCGCAAAACTGCATCTGAAAGCTCAGCGCACGAATTATCAAGTCAAGTCAAGTCAAGTCAAGTTTATTTGTATAGCCCTAAATCACAAGCAGTCTCAAAGGGCTTCACATAGACAGAAATTGACAATTATTCTCAAAGCATCCCCTGATCTTAAGCTCCCAAAAGGGCAAGGAAAAACTTAAAAACCCCTAGCAGGGGGAAAATGAGAAACCTTGAGAAGGGACCACAGATGGAAGGATCCCCCTTTCAGGATCACCAGGTTGAAATGGATGCAGAGAGGGCACAAATGATACAACATGAAAATCAATTAAATAAAAAGTGGATGTCCATGTCACAGCAGAGGGCTGCCGAAAGGAGCCCTCAATTGTCCTGGCAGTGCTCTTCGAGGAGGTTGAGCTGCAGTTCCCCTATCCTGAATTAGCCACGAGAATCCAGATAGCCGCTGTCAGCATGGGTACCACCTAACCACCTCCCCGGCCGGGGAGGGGGGAGGGAGGGGGTGGAGAGGGAGAGAAAACAAACTCCAGCCGAATCGGCCACTACAGGTTAGTTAAAGGCCATGTCATAGAAATGTGTCTTTAAACGTGTCTTAAATGTTTCTACTGAGGTAGCAGTCCTAATATCCATTGGTAGGGCATTCCAAAGCTCTGGAGCCCGAATAGAAAATGCTCTAGAGCCTGCAGACATTTTCTTAGCCCTCGGTGTCGCTAAAAGGGTAGCGTTTTGCGAACGAAGGTTACGAGACGGAACATAAGGAACAACTAGGTCGACGAGATATGAAGGCGCTAAGCCATGCAGCGATTTATAGGTTAATAGAAGAACCTTGAAGTCACATCTTAAATGGACCGGAAGCCAATGTAAGTTGGCTAGTATTGGGGTAATGTGATCAAATTTTCTTGTCCGAGAGAGCAGCCTTGCAGCGGCATTTTGTACTAACTGTAGACTTTTGATGCGGGACTTAGGAAGACCCGAAAATAGTACATTACAGTAGTCCAGGCGCGACGTGACGAACGCATGTATAATAGTTTCCGCATCACCGGTCGAAAGGATCGGACGAATCTTTGCAATATTACGAAGGTGAAAAAACGCAATTCTGGTTATATTCTTAATGTGCTTTTGAAAGGAGAGAGTTTGGTCAAATATTACCCCGAGATTAGTTACAGTATCGCTTTGAGTGATAGTACGGTTATCTATAGTTATAGCGGTTTCCTTGAATAAGTGTTGATAACGAGCTGGACCAATTATCAACATCTCAGTTTTATCTGGGTTAAGACGATTATAAGAATGCTGTCGTCAAAGCCCACGCTCTAAATTCGGGACTGATACGAATAGAGTGAGAGTGCGCCAAGTCCGTACTACTGAGTACGTACACGCACTTGTGAGTGTGCACCGAGCTTTCTGACACGGCTTCCGGTAGTAAATGCGCAGGCGAGCGCTTCGCCATCTACTGGGAAGACGCAGTCATTGCAGGCAAAATGACCAAAAAAAAAAAAGTTTAATAATACAATTTGTTCAGGGTTGGCGGGCCGGATTAAACGGTCCCGTGGGCCGGATGTGGCCCGCGGGCCGTAGTTTGCCCACCCCTGCTCTAGGCCTATGTTGATAATTTCAACACTTCAGTCTGACGTAAGCTATGTAGAAAGGAAAATGTCGTAAGGTAAGTATGAAATGAGTTTTGGGATAAGTTTGGAACTTGTGATGCATTTAAACTACTGTATTAATAAAGAAAGTGTTGTGCTCGTGTTGATTATTGGGTTTTTTTCCTATTTGTGGCAGGTTCGATGCCTATCCTGCATGAATTGCAAATCTATTTCTCAAAAACCTTCAACTTGTTAGCATAGCAAGGAATGTGTTCAATTAGGCATCTAAAATCAACATTTTCCTGCCATAAAATGTCTGGGCAACCTTATTGTGGACTGCATCCATGGTCCCTGTAGACAATGTGTGATACCAATAAATCAGCCTCTTGCCGTTTAGCTGGCTTGATGCTAATGAGCTATTAGTGCAAATGGTTTTAATGATTTTTAGCCTTACCGTATTGAGCAAATTGAAGGCTGAAGCCTAACCGTCAAGTATTCACGTAAATTAAGAAAGTGCATTTTCCAAAATCTCTCCCGATTGAGGACACAATGAATTTATTGATTTCACAAGGCAATAAATACAGAGGCCCCCGTGGAATTTCTGTGTAATCCCTGTGTTATTTCTTCTTATTTGATTCGTGAATTGTCGTTTAAACAGATTCCCAAACATTCACTCAGTTGAGCTCTCTGGAAAGTTAGGGGGAAAAAAATGTGCACACCAGCTTTGCCATCCACAGGAAGTTTCCCGGACAGGTCTATAATAACCGAACACAAATCCTCAAGGATCCATGCCTGAAATCCAGCAGGAAATGTAGTGTGAAGCAGCCATTTCTCAAGCTCACTCTTGGACAAACTTCGACTCGAGAATTTAACCAAGTAATCATTGATTTGATGTCTCTAAGACACTAAATTGCAAAGCTTTTTCCCCTACGCCCTCAATCATTCTATCAATAGGCTGACTGACATTCAGCCTTGTGTCAAAAACGACAAAAACACTTTTAACGCCGTGTTGATTTTTCTTTTTCTTAAAACTCTAATCAAGTCTTTGAGTCTATCATGTTTTGGGTGGGAGGGAAACAGATGGTTTTCATTAAAAGTGTCAAAGCAAGTGTTCATTGCAAGGGTATTATCCAGCTACCCTGGCACATTTTGTTTCCGTAAATGTCTGTTTTAAACGATGGAGCGGTCTCGACAACTTCACTTGATTTTTTGGTTGGTGTTTTTTTCGGGAGGAATGATTTCGCCTTTGAGCAGTTGCGAGAAGCGATTCTGCAGCAGCAGACAAGCAATTAGTCCACAAAGACCAGACCATTAGACTGAGTGAGGCAACCCTTCAAAGAGACGAGGGCATAAATCCTTCCGGCATGCCGGCACACACACATCTTGACTAGACGGCACTTTGTTAGTTTGTGAAGCAGGTTGCGGGGAAGCGCTCAATTTGAGTCTCCCAGATGAAGCGCCACAATTGTCCTTCCCGCAGACAAGCAGCGCCTGGGTAATCTTGCGGTTGTCTCATCTTGACATTCAGAGGCCGCCGCCACCGCCTGGACTGCTGGGAATTTTCAGTCAAAGCCCGACAAGACATTTGCATGTGAATGATCCGACTCTGCCTCATAAAACTTCTCACCTGATGGAAATGAAGTAGGTGATTAAAACCAGTCTATTATCTCTCATTTGGTTATTATTTTAATAAACAGTTATGTTAAAACTTGTCTGGTGTTTTATTACTTGTTTTTATATTCGCCAATTAAAACATAAAAATCCAACATTTGGTTAACTGCTTTATATGACGTGTAGGTACACCTCATGGACACTTCAATAGGTACACTACACGAGGTAAAATAAATAAATAAAGGGTTAATTGCACAATAAAAGCAGGTTCAAGCATTTTCTCGCACCTGGGATCAAACCAAAATATTACCAAGCAAGAACCCATGTCACTAACCAGTCGGCTGTTTCAACATGAGAAGCTACGGTCGAATACACTGTTTTGTACTAGTGATGTGCATCACAGGCCAATAGGGAAAAAGCTTAAGTGAAAGTGAAAAGTGCCACGCGCGCCCTCACCCCCACTTCCTGATTGTCTGTTTGAGCTGTGATGTCACTTGGACACTCCATTAGGTACACCGCCATTTTTAAGTGTACCTAATAATAGGCCACTTTATTAGGGAAATATCATGGTCGAAAGTCACAGGTGTCAAGCACTAGTCCTCGGGGCAAGTGTGCAAACAGCAGACAGCCAGAAATAGCGCAAAAGTACAGGATGCTACGCAGAAGGGGGGAGAGAGTTCAGGATCCTAACAGCCTGGAGTATGAAGCTGTTGGTGAGTCTGGTGGTGCGGGAGCGCAGGCTCCTGTACCTCTTCCCAGACGGCAGAAGATTAAACAAAGAGTGAGCGGGGTGACTCACATCACTCGCAATCGTGGTCGCCTCGCGGGTGAGATGGGAGGTGTAAATGTCCTTCAGGGAGGGGAGTGAAGCACCAATAACCTTGTTCGTGAATGGGAAGTTACGTCATTTTCTTCTTCGTTTTGTTTTACGGCGAGGTGGCACCAGCTTCAATGCGCATTACCGACACCTACTGGTTGAAGTCGTATGAATTGAAAAAAGAACGAATCACTTTAGGAAGTGATTTGTTCACTCTCGTTCACCGAAATAAATTTGTTCTTTTGGACGAGTCGTTCACTCACGAGCCAACACTATGGAGAACCTTTTTTCGTAGCCTCCGTAAGATCGCTTTTCAAAGCCGTTTTGTTCATCTAAAGAAACACGACGTTACGGACAGATGACAAAAACCAAGATATTATATACTCCAGCTTAACTACGGAAATTAATTAATATAGCCACAGTGTTTGAACACTTAAACAGCGACATAAAGACAGAGAGCAGTTCAGTCTAACTGCATAGCCTGTCAACATAGGCAGCCGTGTGATTACGCAATCCTCAGAGGAGGCTAGACAGGATGTGGTCTTCGGTTTTTATCTATAAAGATTCAGCGATTTTGGTTCAAAATGATACAAAATTATTGAAATTAAAAGGAAAATGACTTTATTATAAAAACAATTGAATTTGTTTCCCCCTTTTTCATGATGGCAGGGGAGGCGTAGCAGTAGCAGTAATTGTTATTGTACAGTGATTGTACATTGGGAAGTGAAGACCTGCAGTAAGCTTGTAGTTACGTTTAACTGAAAGAATGATGAAAGACTACGAGAGGCGAAATACGATGAGATCGATTTCTGCCCTTTACATTGCACGATAACTCTCAGCTTTTCTTTCCATTTCATTTCCTCCATCTGCTCAACCTTTCAACTTTGGGGGCAGCGGTAGGCCATTCATGGGCCAGTTGTAACTTTAATTTCCCATGTCATCTGAAAACAGACTTTTGATACATTCCGTTAATCGAGCTGCTCACCAGGAAGCCTATCTCTGGAAACTTTAGAAAAGTTCACTTTCCACCTCATTTCTAGCTATGGAAGAAAGGGGAAGGTGCCCTCAACCCTGCGGCTCTTTCTTTTGTCTCTTTCGCAATTGGAGAAAAAGAGTATTTGGCAGATATATTTCTCTTTAGCAGTCCGGGTTGAGCTTAGACAGGAAAAAAAGAAGAACAATAAGAAAAAGCAGGCTGACGATTCTATTCAAGCAGAACGTGCGAGTGAGATGTAAGACCCTTTGTCTGAAGCGAGTCTACGGGAAGTCGTTTCCTCTGTTCTGCCTGCCTGATAAATGTTGTATGGAGTGTTGAAGTAATAGCTGCATCAGCGCGATGGGCAGAGATGGGCAGGCGGAAATAATTTGGGCTGCTCGGAAAAATGCACGTACAGAGAGGGACCGCTAAAATTGCAATGGAAAGTACTTGTTTGAAATGATGCCTCTTTCATGTTCAGGCGCTACCACCGCTTTGTTACGAAGGAGCTTTAGTCCGCTTCAATCATGAGTTGATCGGAGTCCATTTTTCTGTTATGGCCTGCCAAAGTAGGAAACATGGATACGTTTAAAGAATACTTTGAGCCAGAAAAGGATTTATGTGTCTCTAAATGTATTTTGATGCTGATTTTAAAAACGTCTTTAATGTCTACTGAGCACATCAGGTTTTTGACATTTCTTTGTTCTTAGGTTAGTTCGTTAAGTTAGTTAGCACTGGAGTTTTCTTTAGTTTGTTCTTGGTTAGTTAGTGCTTTAGTATAGTTATCTTTAGTTTGTTCTCAGGTAATCCACTTTATCTCGACACCACATGATCCTTTGCGTGAAATGTTGGCGGCACGTCCAATATTGCTAAAACCAGCATTTTATTTCTATGTGAACTTTTGGTGCAACTCCACTTTGTACGACAGTTCCCGACTTTAACAATATGGGAACGCTCGTTTTTAGGAGAAAACATTTGAATCTCGCTTCCTGCTAATCTAGCGATCGAAAATAAAAAGTGTCCAGCAACATTATGTCCGACGACATAAACTGTCGCTTCAGACATGAGAAATCTAAAAAGCTCAATACCGGTAATACAGTAATAAATAATACAGTAAAACAGTTGGTCATGTTTTATTAAGAGGGTGGAAACTATCTTATTTAGCTTCAGGCAAATGGATCCGTTTGCAGCGACTTCCCACTGCATGCCAATCACATGACCACAGCTTCACGTCGCTTGGGAGAAACGTGTCTGTTTGCAACAGACTTTCCATTCGTAATGACAGACTGACGGCTAACCTCTGGTTATCTTATAAAAATTATTGTTATTATTATGCATATGCAATTAATAAAGCAAAATACCCTCCTATGAATGTTAAAACCTTGCAACTGCCTCTTTGGCTGAATGACATGTAAGCATGAAGGAATTGCCAATATCCGCCCAATGTCTCCCAACAGCGCGGCAGGCTTCATTTGCTTCCAAAGTGATGTGCTCTCAGAAAGGCTGGCGGGACTCATTGTAATCACGCCTAATGCAGAATACACTCAGTCTGTCTGCGAAGCGGCCAGCTCATTCAACGTGATTGCGCCAACCCTTTTAATCAAGCATTTGGAGGACAAAAAAGAGAGAGGAGAAAATAGTTTTGCTGATTACATTTAGTAAATGTCCTCTCGGCAGCAAAACTCTTATTTGTGGGGAAAATATTTCGTGTTATTAAAGAGCCGTGCTATTTAAATGTGAGGGGATTGTGGGATTTTCTGAAAGACGCTCATATCATTTCGACAGACAGGCCCAATTTGCGTGTTTTCAAATACTGAAGGACAAAGCATCTAATTCATATCATTATTGTTGTAACCTTTAAGGGAAGAAAAAACGTTTTTTTTTCTTCATTATATATACTTGGCTAAATAATCGGTTCTAAGACTTTTATTCCGTCAAACATCAAAATTGGCTTTTTGCTAAAAAAAACAACAAAATCTATATCGATCGAGCTCTAATCTCGACTACACCACACACCCAAAGAACAGTAATGTTTTTTCCCCCAGGTCTCGCATTGATACAATTGTTTTTTGTGTACCCCAACTTATGGATTCCTTGACATGACTTTGACAAATGCATCCAGCCGCACCAAAGCTGCTCATTTTGTATTCTCAGCAAAAGCAGACTTGACTTTGTCTTCCCTGGCGGGAATGCGTTACTCACGATCTTTAGAACATTGTACTGCCGTGGCAAAAGGCCAAACACAAAGAGTCGTAATAGCTTAGTGTACCGTAATTTTCGGACTATAAGTCGCACCGGAGTATAAATCGCACCAGCCATAAAATGCCCAAAAAAGTGAAAAGAAACATATATATGTATATAAGTCGCTCCTGAGTATAAGTCGCCCCCCCCCCCAAACTATGAAAAAAAATGCGATTTATAGTCCGAAAATTACGGTAGTTTTCTGCCCACGTTTGAATTCATAATGGCATGGAATGTTTACAGCTCACATTTATGTTGCCGTGCGAGTGTTTTCTAGACGTGGCGCTGCAAGCTCAGCATCCCTGTGTTGCAACAAAGATCCAAAAGCACACAGAGCGTCTGCCTTTGTTTGGTTGTTCAAACAAACTACTCTGGCAGGTGTTTTTCTTTTTAAAGGTTGCGTCTTGAACAATTTACATATTGAAGATGCAAAGTGAGTACTTTTAGGCTCCTTTGGCTTTCAGGTCACATTTGGGGAAAAAAATACGATGTAAAGTGGATCAAGAACAACCTTCCGAACCTTCTGGCTTGTTTTGTACAAAACAGCCTCAAAAATTGTTGTGGCAGGTTGGTCAAATCTTTGACAAATTTCTTTTTCAATTTTTGACCCAGCAGTTTCAGTAGTGTGTGAAATTAAACAACCAAGTATTTCTTTGCCTACAATTCAAAATGTCACTGGTAAGCCCACTGAATTTTGCCCAATAATGTCACTACTCAACAAATGTACATAGCGTAATCCGCATTTGCACCCATGACTTGGAAGCTAGGGTGTGTTGAACATCTCAATTTTTCTCTACAGTCTACAGATTGTTTGAGAACAAGCAGCTTCACCTCTGGCCATTCATATGAAACAGCAACTTAGAAAAAAGGTGGGTAAATACTGCCGTTTTCAGGCGGTAGAAAAAATTCACACTCAGGGAATTGAAATGCTCTAATTATAATTATTGTTCATTCGTTTGTTGTCTACTGCCTGGTGAGTCGAGATGCTTCATTGCTGTACATTGTGCGTGGCCATTAACTAATCAGTGAGGCTTTCAAAAGTGCGCTATTAACATGACGCCTGGTGGCATTCGTTACGCACACAATTATGCTTCATTACCTCCTGTGAGCATGAAAAACGTGAGGTTAGATCCTGGAGTTGCGTATTCAAGTCTGGTGCAGATCATGGAATGTATTTTTACTTGTGCATCCAATCTGATTGTCGTCAGGTCAAGTTTGGTGGAGTCTCATCAAATCCAGACAGAGCACAGCGTAACCCCTTCAAGTATTGCCACCTACAGGACTGGAGTGCAACTGTACCTACAGTATACTCAGTTTACCTCATTAAATACTGCAAAAGTCATGTGACAGTAACATTACTGATTCTGGACTATTTTAACGGGCGTATAATATGGAAAATGTCATTACTTGTAATCAAATAAGTGTACAGAAATAACGTGTGCTTGTAATTCTCGACCCTTCTCCAATTGGTCAAAGCATGTCATATTAAGAGACCTGGGGACAGTTTAAAAGTGTGAAAAGTACATTCATGATACCTCTTTTTGAACCGTTTGCTTTCATTTATTGCATTATATTCATCTCACATACTATGTCCACGCCCACTCGCAATTACACACACACATCTACCCAAAACACACGCACAGCATATGTGCAAGGTATCATCCGCTGATAATGAGCACGCAGCTAGGTGGAAGGCGTCTCTCCTGCCCCGAGAAAAAGCTCCCAGGCGACGTCAGTGTCATGCGAGCATTCTATAGAGGAACCTGGCAAATCCAGGCCTGCTTCTTTTATTGTTTCGGGGTGACGCCAGTTTATGTGTGCTTGCTCCGTTGCATTGGAATTACCTTCTCATTCACCTCGTCCCTTTTCCTGTCGGTAATAACTATGTTTGTGCCGTATCCACCAACGCCATGCTTATATGGAGCTCTGTGAAAGGTAGCGTCTTTCCTCTTTTGACGGAGAAGAAGATCTTGTAGTCACACATCAGACAGCTCCGAGAATAAAACATCACAGTATCACAAACACACGCATACAAAATGGTTGCCTGGTGTGCAACGAGCCACGACTTTGTCTCTGATGAGGACGACATAACATGTCAAGACTCGTAACAAGCAAGTCAGGTCAGGCTGAATAGATGTCATTTGACAGGTTGGTTAGTTGGTGTGTGTGTATGTGTGCGTGTGTGTGTGATTTGTAAAATGTAATTTGAGATTACATTATTTCCATTCTTGTTTTGAAACAAAACGTTCTGAGGTCAAAGATTGCAGAGCAGCCAGTGCTGTACCCGTGCGGACGAGACATAGGCAAAAAGTCCAGATGTTCATTTTTTGCAACGACTAAACGGGAAGATGAAAATGTCAGCAAGACATCACTGCCGGCAAAATCCATTGTTCTTAAGATTTAGAATGTTTACCGAGCTGCCCACTGAAACACATTTTCACCATAATTATAGTTACATTTAGTTTTCTCTAATGTTTCAATTTATTTTTAAAAGCATTTTATTTGATGAACAAAAGTGGTTTTTATTTTAATGTTTCCCTTTGTTTCTCAGTCGCTATCTTAACTCACAATTTCAGCATGCTTGTAGACATATTGATTGTGGAAGCGGGTCCTCTAAATGGCTTTTTGTTGTGGACTTTGCGGTGTTAATTTGACAAATACTGAGCCGCTTTCTTCCTGGTGCTAATTGGTTCAGCGCATGCACTTGGTAAGAAAAACAAACTATTCGTTTTGATTAAACCCAAACACATTTTGCTCACTGGCCCAGGATGACAAATATCTTTATATGCAGAAGAGAACCTGTGTGTCGTGGGACGCCGTTAGTGCTGTGACTGGCACGTGGAACCACAACCCATCAGTTGCCTCAATCAGTCATCACGGAGGCGACACGATGAAGCGTCCCGGTGGCGGAGTTAACATCTCCTGATGGAGGCGAGACTGCGGGCCACCCATGTGACCTAGACAGGATAAAGCGCCGAGGAGAGATAATTAAGAAAGTGCCAGCACCTTCTTTCCATTTGTGCGGCTGTGTTATTAAGGGACATCCAGCTAAGGGGGGGGGGGGGGGGGAGATTCATGTAAATCACCAGTCTGTGTGGCTATATGGAGAATAGAAAATGGAGATAGGTGGGCAAGGGATGCATTCATTAGAACTTTGCAGGTACATTCAAGTCATCCTATTGGCTGCTAAGAGGGACAGAATTCCACCACCAATAATGGATATACGTCCCTAAGTGACCCCCACCCAACACGGTCTGCAGTTGACGATTGCAATGGCGACAATTAGGGTTAGGGCAGGGTTCGGCAACCCAAAATGGTCAAAGAGCCATATTGGCCTAAAATAATGCAACATCGACTGTCAATACATAAGTTGTATGCCTACGATTAAAACCATTTAAAGAAAAATCGTGGTGTCAATTTGATCATTTCTTCTTGCGGCCCATTAGAGTTGTCGTACCTGCATAGCAGCGCTGTCTGTTCGATATCGGTCACGTCACACGACTCATCCATCACAGGCAATTGAGAAAAAGCTGGAGCTGAATTGATGTCCTTGATTTGCTGATCGGTGATATTGTTTAAAAAACCAACAACAACAAAAAAGAAAACATTTTTCCACTTTCACGCATTTTTGCAAAAACTCCAGGGGCGTGCTAAATGTCTAAAAATATTACTGCCAGATGAACAGCAAGTCTCATTAGGAATCCCTCCAACATATGCAGACAATTTTGCTCGTAATTGCATTCTCTTGTTGTCATGGTCGCACATTACATCAAGAATCTTGGCTACCAGATTATTGCGTGTCTTGTTGCCATGATAAGGGGTAAGCGTTATATTGATCAACTTGTCTTCCATCGAGTGAGGAAGATTGCGGTCATGATTGAAAGGGCAGACATGACACATGGTTTCATTTGTTTAGATTTTATTGTTGGGTAAAAGGACAAGCGTTATTTATATATGTATAAATAGCAATCAGCCGTTGCACAAAAGGGACGCGCGCACACACACACAGAGGACATGAATACCATGGATGTGGAAAGCGGTGAAGTGGAGGACCATCACTTGCGTTTTAATCTGTACACTCGGAACAAACCAATTGAATCAGCCGCTCGGGGCGTAAAAGAAATTGTGTGGCAGAAAATGGGATAGTGACGCGTGACACACGATGAGACAGGGAAAACAGATTTCATATCGTATATACACGGCAAAAGTCCACTGTGGATTTTTCAGATGCAGTTGTCATTGGGATTGTTAATGCATAGAAAGGAGTCCATTGTCAGCATGGAAGCTTGTCTTCAACATTGTATATCATAAATAGCCAGTCTATCTCACTCTAATCTCTAATCTCACCAGGGTGCATCCTAGTCTAGTCTAAATTCCTTTCTGTCAAGGTTTAATCTTTCATATAGACAGGTGCTCATTTCCCTCTTTCTCAAGGAACAATCTTTGAAATGAAGTGATATTTTTGCCTTCTTAAAGCTGAAAGAAACATCACAGTCAACTTGATTTTCCTGCTTTGGACAGTAACAAACAAAAATGAAACACCAAATTAAAATTGACCACATGATGCTTATAGTTTAGTGAGCATCGGACTGTAATGAGACTCTTGGGCTGCACTTCAAAGCAGACAGCATCAGGCTGCGGATAGCCGCGCTCAGCATGAATGTGAAGGGGCAAGGAGAAAAATGACTGGTTAATTTTCCTTCAAGGCACGGGAGAGAAGTTCAGGGTAAATTACGAGACGTCTGGATCTGTATTGGATTTTTTTAAAAAGGTATCGCTTTGTTAAATAACACTTGGTCAACAGCAAATTTTAATCCCAGATGTGTCCCTTCGAGTGTTTTGACGCCGATTCAAAAAATGTCTTTAATATTTTCTTTATAGTTTTTATCTCTGATTGAATAAAAAAAAAAAAAAAAAGTTGACCAGTGTAATTATTTTATTGACTCTGATTACTTTTGGCTCGATCGTAATATGGAGCTCGGCATGTTTAATTAGCATTTTCAAATCTGTTGCTCTCCCACAAAATTCAGTACAGCAATATGGGAACCCAATTAAGTCTCCCCGACCCACACCAAGACGTTGCCTTTGACCACATCGGTGATCTCGCAGTTGAGCTTGTTGAGCCGCCCATCCAGGATGAAGAGGGACTCCCTTGAAGGAGTCATGAGGTACTGGCCGAAAGTCCCGCCGCCCACCACCGCCCGGTTGCTGGCGCTCCAAGGCCATTCGTACGGTTTGATGGCCTCTTTCAGGCTCTTGATCATCTTGACCTTGCCGCTGTGCAGCTCCACAAACAGTACGTCGGTCTGGCGGCCGGAGCTGCCGAACACGTTGTACTGGTGGGCCTCGGTGAAGGAGCGCTGGAAGGCCAGGTCGGAGAGGTGCAGGTTGGTGTGGATGTCAAAGGGCTCCCCGACCTCGCCTCGCTCTGACACCGTCTGTAACCGCATTAGGCCGTGGCCATCGTCCACGGTGACGAGGTAACGGCCGTCTGGGGACGTGTGGGGCGTTCCGGTGACGTCACGATTCTGGCCCACCACGCCGTCCGTCACACTGTCCAAGATGACCTGAGGCTGCGTGGCGCCCGTGGAGTCGGGGCGGCAATCGATAAAGTAGTAGCCGCCCAGGTGGGTGTAAGCCGCCGACTTGGGGATGCAGTTAAAGTCCCGCAGGCTGATGTTCCTCACATAAGCCATCGTGTCCAAGTCGATCTTGTGCAGGACAGGCTCGTTTCGGTGAAAGATGAGGCCAAATCTGTTGGCAATTTCAGGAGAGACAACACAAAAGATTGAATCAATAGATAATCATGACATTTCTGTGCTTGAACCAGTAATTTTCCACGGCTGGACCAGTCGCCGCTTTGTTTTAGACTGAAAAGTCATCAACTCTTTGGATGGAGCGCAACCATATTTTGTACAGAGAGACAACTACACACTTGGGTCAAATACTGGACCGTTCATGCAGCTATTCATTTCATACCGCTTGTTGTGTCAAGGGTCTGCTTCAGACTACTATCCAAGGTAGTGTCGGCCAGTTTAGCACAGGGCAGATTGTGAATTGTTTACCTGTCGCTCAAAGGTCAAATATGCACCCAACACTTTGGATTGGATGAAAGGCGCACCACACCCAAGATGGATTTGAGTGAGAGAGATAACGTGTGACGTTTTGCTACGTCTGAACATTCTGCGCACGTATTTACGATGCCCCCAGGCTTAATTCTAATTACCTAGGGGTAACCGACATCAACATTCACCAGCGAATATACAGAAATGCATAATCCAATCCAGAGCAATAATGCTACAGGCTGAAGTAGAGATGATAATGCTTCGGTTTCTTTTTTTTCCCCTACATTTACATTTATTCAAGCAAACAGTCTGGTGCTAAGGAACATTAGTTATTGTCCCTGCAATGCGACACTGCTGCATCTGCTTATTTGGACCTGGTCCACAAAGTTTCTTATGTTGGTAAGCAGTTCTCCACCGGTGTTTAAAAGTCATCAACATACCAAAGACAGAATGGCACAAATTATCTCCATAAAGATCTATTTGTCTTACAAAGTTAATGACATGACTGATGCTAAAGGCGAACGTGACTCTGGATAAGTACACAAGGCACATTTTGGGTGTTTCACCGTTTACTGTCTTTGTGGTTATTTCATTGTCTCATTATATGTAAAGCGCGTTGTTACATCCCCAGCTGTTGTGAAATGCGCTATATAAATAAAGTTGTATTGTATGGCATGGCATGGTATGGTATGGTATCGTATTCCATTCCATTTCTTAATGGGCAAATCCCATCTTTGA
Organism: Syngnathus typhle; assembly: GCF_033458585.1. Classification (NCBI taxonomy): domain Eukaryota; kingdom Metazoa; phylum Chordata; class Actinopteri; order Syngnathiformes; family Syngnathidae; genus Syngnathus; species Syngnathus typhle. Next base: position 29,571,634 of record NC_083738.1, read on the forward strand.
ATTTATTTAAGAATATCTAATACAGACGAGCTCAGCGTGTTTTGATCTTCTCTTCATCAGTTCCCGGAATTTTCTGGATGCCAATAAAGCCACTGAATTACATGAAGAAGAAAAAGTTACACCCTGACTGATGAAAACTAGACAGACAAAAAACCGATTGTCTGATGTTTTCTTAAAGGTTCAGTCTCTAGTCTAGCCCCTGAGCGTCTTCATATTGAGCCCACCTCCATTGTCCCAAGAAGACATTGGCACAGAATGAAAGAACGGAACATCACACTCAGACGGTAGGCAAAGGTATGCACTAGGGATGCACCGAAAATTCGGCCACCGAAAATTTTCGGCCGAAAATGACCCAAAAGTGCATTTTCGGTTTTTGGCCGAAAGACCTAAATCACCGAAACAACACGGCCGAAACTTGTGATGACGTGAGCAAACAGCGCAGCCAGCACGCGGGAAAACGGGATAAGTCTGCGGTGTGGACTGATTTCACTATCTCAGAGAAAGACCCACGGATAGCGATTTGCAAAACATGCAATGCTGAAAGGGGTGCATCTGCAAAAAGTTTCTCCATGTCGGGTTTAATTCATCACCTGAAATCCAAACATCCCGATCGCCATTCTGAATATGAGAAGAAGGCGACACAGAAAAGGAAACTGACACCGAGCACGCCCACTCCGTCTGTGGGGGACGTTTTTGAAAAGGCAAGAAAGTTCTCTGTGTTTTTATAAGAGAACATATTTAATTTTACAGTCAGTTATAAGCCTGTAAATTATTATTTAATGTACACATGAGTTGGGTCAAGTTAAACATTTTATTTTATTTTTGAATTTTAATTTATATTGTGCATTGTTGTCAGTGCTAAATAAATATTTTCATACTTTCGTAACTGGTTTATTGCAATGCCTTGATTTTAGTGAGGTTAGTACACATGTAGCCATAAATGCTGTGGTTCTAATAACTGACATTTCTTTCGGTGTTTCGGTTTTCGGTTTTCGGCCTTGGTTTCCTCATTTTTGGTTTTCGGTTTCGGCCAAGAATTTTTATTTCGGTGCATCCCTAGTATGCACGCTTTTGACCGTCTGACGGCCGTCTCAATCTCGACATCGTTCGTCATCTTTTTATGGTGTTTGAACATTTAGCAGGTGGTGGGCACACACCGAGTGCATATTATCAGGCTCTCTGTCAAGGCGTCGCCAGGCAGCCGCTAGAACCTTTTATTTGTACAGATGGATAAGGGACATATTTATTAGGCTGTAAACAATCTTTTACATACACCGAATGCTGGTCAAATTCTGAATTTCAATAACGTTTAGGGTTTGCCCTCTTGGGTTTTGCATAAAACTAAATACAAGTGAACTGAAGCAACTGGGTGGGGGCGGGATTATGCAAATGAGTTGGTGCTGTGTCAGGATCTGACGGAATTTGGAATGGTTTGCTTTGACACATTTTAAAAAATAAGAAGCTCAAAAGGGTTAGTCAGTTTAATTTCACGTTTAGTTTTCTATTTTATTTTTTGTGGTGGTCTGTTTGTCTTAAGTCCATTTTACACTGTATACACAGATATCAGGCTCGCGATCTGAGAATATCGGATTCATTTACATTAGTGTAAATCCATCTTTTGTCTTCTGCCATAAGACACTTCTCGTACCTCTAAACTAAAACCTGTAGCATTTCATGGATTTTTGTCTGGTATTCAGGCCTGAGTCATATTGATTTTGAATAAAAGTGTCATCAAATGGTTGACGCACTCACATTGCAAATCGATCAGTGTTTCTGTTGGGAGCTCGAGCAATCCGCAACGATGGTCTTCAAATTCTTCTTCACATCACAAAGAGCGAACCCTATTGATTTTCTATAAATACACCATGCGTATTGACCACTTTTTCTTTTGTTCCAATTCAGTCATAAAACCAGCATGTTTCCTTCAGCCACAATGGCAGATGGAGCTTGATGTTTCCTAACACTGTTTTTGATTCATGGAAGCAAGTCATGAATTTAATTTTGCCACCACCGTGTTCATCACAAGATAATTTTGAATGCTTCGATTTGCGAACACCCCCAGGTAGAGACGGGAATTCTCCATAAGAAACGGTTTCCACATTACCAATGCGTTGGAATCGTTTGCTATTTTGCTAACAATTAAAAAAATACAGCCATGTGCAATTTTTGGAATGTTGATATTTCAACAAAGGGAGCAACATCAGGCTCAATTTAATGAGGTCCAATACAAAAATAAAAAATTCTGCCAAATGAAAAGTTCATCCAATGCCAACACATTTTAAACATTATTATGTCAAAACCAAAAGGTAAGCAGAGGTGCACTAAGTGTTTTTATTCTTTTTTTTGGGGGGTCACGCAGATTAGCGTTAGCTTCTGACAAGCGTCTCATGCTCGGGGACTTTGGAGTCACTGACACCTGTGAGAGGTTTTCAATTTTCCAAAAAAGTGTAACATCCTTTTATGTATATGTGACCGATCTTGTTCATCTCCTCTCGACACCAGTCAAGTCCATACAAAGTATTTGTATAAGTAATAAGAGCTACAGTCAACTTGGTTATCTAGGAGTGGGGCATTAATTGATTTTAGTCATTATTTGTGTCGTATTTGTCAGGGTGATTTGTTGCTTTACCCCCATGAATAGCGAGGGGGGAGCATTATATCAAGACGTACACACACAAGATTTAAAATAAGCCTGTCTGTACTCTCGACGCTGGATGCCTGGCAACGTAATTACACCACCTACCCGCTCTTGGCTTGACGGACAGGCGGGTAAAAGCAGGCCCGTTCGAGACGACAGCAAACAAACCACCTAAGCATTCCCAAGGGCCAACTTGAAAGCCCAACGTGTGCTTACGCACCTTAGGCTGTCTACCATCAGGCTGGTGGAGGGGATGAAGAAGCCGTCCACTCTGTCGAAGCGTCCACCCACCGGCTGCATGTGGACCGTGTGGTGGGACACCTTCATGCTCGCCTCACCGATCACCTGCAAGAATATTTGTGTTTTGTATGTGTGTGTATTAGGGATGTCTAAAATAACACATTGATGTCCAAATCTCTGAAAAAATACCTTTGCATTTGCATAAGTGACATCAGATTTTTGAATGAAAATGCACATCACAAGGGTCCTAATCCACCCAATGCCTGTTCCAAGTATGTCTTATTGACATTGTTTCTCTCATCCATGGGAACAAAGCCAAAAAGGAAAGTCTGAGATTTTTCTTTCCTTTACCTGCAGAGTAGGGAAGCTCTTCTGCCTGTCCCCCCAGCTGAGGATCCACACCTGGTCACGGGACTTGTCGTAGTGCAACTTGACAGGATATGGGTCAGTGCTGACTGTCTGCATCACACACACACGTACACACAATATCAGCCTTTCTGCAATCCCAATGGATTTACCTGAGTTATATAGTTACGTTGGTATTGAGACTTGGGTTAAGAATTGTATGCATAGCCTGCCACTGGAACATACCACCATCTGGGACTTTTTACTTTTCATTGATTCCCATTCTGGGTGCTGTTACATTGTTGGAGTCATCATTTTAGTAGAAATAAACTACAGTGTGTGTGTGTGCTCATGGAGGCAATGGGGGAGGTTCAGGTGCTTTAAGTAACAGCTGCTAATATAACGCAGTGGAGCTCAACCTCTGGGCGGCCTGAATAAATGAGCTGCTGACAGTTTTCGGGGGAGCTCAGCCTGCTTAGCAGCGGTGGCTCTTTTCCCCCCAAGAGGCTGGCGAGGCGTAAACGGCCGTCTGCAGGGGGTTGCAAAACACACCCAGAAAAAAATACTGACACACATGACTGCACTCACGGCCATTTAGTTTAAAACAACAAGCACGTTGGATGTTGGTGTGGGAGCCATGACAAATACAACACATTTAATAACAAGTGTACCGTAATTTTCGGACTATAAGTCGCGTTTTTTTCCATAGTTTGGGTGGGGGGGCGACTTATACTCAGGAGCGACTTATATACATATATAAGTTTTTTTTTCACTTTTTTGGGCATTTTATGGCTGGTGCGACTTATACTCCGTTGCGATTTATAGTCCGAAAATTACGGTAATGGCCTCCGTGTGGAACTGAGATGGGTCGCAATGAGATTTTGATGCAAAAGAAAAAAAAGAAAAGTTTTTAATCTTTCAATGTTTACTGCACTGAGGTTTTGGATGTGATGTCGTACATGACAGCTATACTTATCGATTCCGTAGCGTTTCGTTCAAACTCCGAATTGTACTGTATGTCATATTAGAACATAACATAGCTGATCAAATGTTATAATGTCTTCATGTATATTTCCTAAAATATAACATGTAAAACATCATCTATTGTACAATGATACATAAATAAAAATAATTATAGAAATAAAGCATGATTTAAAAAGGGACAACTTGTTTTGAAAATGATGAAGTTTTACAATGTAAAAAACAAGAAAACACATTTAATTGTAAAATAAAACTAGTAACTAATAGAACAATAAAATATTCTGAAACATACACAATTTAAAAAATATTAAATTAACAATATTTAAAAATATTTAAATACAAACGGAGTGCCTTGCACGCTACATAATTACATACATACATTTTTAATGGAGCAAGAAATATAGATTGGCAATCTCTCTCATAAAAATAATGAAAAACGTGTTACATTTTCCAGTGTACATGTAGAGTTAGTATTCCAGCTGTACTGCTTATTGCTTTAATAACTGAATGCATTTTGTGTGCTATTAATCATTGCAAGCATTGGCTTACCCAAACCTCCTTGGTTAGCATTTCTTCTAAATGATGCGTTGGCTTATCAAATTTGACTGCATACCAACTGTTTACTTAGGGACATTAATTCATGTTAATTGAGTGTTAACAGGTAAATTGAGTTACCTGGACAGCCTTCTGCGACTGGACGTCCACAATGAGCAAGCGATCTAACGTGGGCTGTGCCGCGTAAATAAATTTGTCCTTGACGTTGACCGCCGCCGACCACACACACTTCTGCACTTCGTCGTCTTCTGAGGCAGGGCACACTTCCTCCTACGCACACACACGCACACAAACACACACACACACGCACGCACACACGTGCAAGACAGTTTGCAGTTATCTTATCAACAGTGTTGCTGTTCCTTTCCCGCCTACTGACAAATGAGTTTTTTTTTTTCTTTCTAACGCATAATCCACACAACAAAGCTTGCACGTTCCCACGGATGTGTAGCTTCCAGGCCCTGGCAGCTTTTTGCCTGGCTGGCTGACGTAGCTATCCCCTGCCCGACCGTCTGTTCCAGACTCTGCGGGGCGATTTAGAGCGGCTGCCGGCCAGGAAAGTTGAAATAAAAAGGCTCCGGCTCCGGGACGTTGGAATTAACGCTTCTCGTGTGTATTTATAACCACAAAGGCAGTGCGGTGACAGGTGCCTTCCCGCTGGCCAACTTGTCTCGGTTAATATACCGCTCTTGTCTTCTCTAGTAGTGCAGTAAATCTACACCGGCACTAATGTTGCGACATAAAACCAATAGCAGTAGCAGCTAGCACTAGAAACTACCGCAGTAATCTATAATCAGATGCACGGCGGCAGCCACGGATGTTCCAAGGCAAAGAGATGGATTCAGATACACAGCAAGAGTAAAAAAAAAAAAAAATGGATCCCCATTAGTCAATTGTTCAGAAGTTATTTATGCGAAGGGAACATGAATGGAAGATAGCTCCAAGCTAATATGGTTATCTTCACAGCTTCACTCAGAAGTGGACTTGAATGTAAGAGCGCAGTCACGGCAGATCAAAAATCTATCTAAATCTAGGTATTCTTCCTCTTCTTTTCCCAGCATTCTTGTTGATGCAGCTGAGGGCATGCACGAAGGCGGCTGCAATGTCTCGGCACATTGCATACTGTACTTTGTGTGGGGTTGTGTGTGGGCGACTTAAATATGTTTGTTTTTGTTCTGTGTGAAATTCCCTTGACAGTCAGAAGTAGTATATCTTTCTTGCGAATTCATTAGAATCCTTAATGCAGCATTACTGGTCTTAATTCGCCTTTCCTCAAGTCTTCTTGTACATTGAATTTTAGCAAGATAACTCTCGGTAAGGCAAAACTGGAAGGTGTTGCCACATTTTCTACTGTAGCCTATGATTGGTTGTGAACGTAACCCCTCCCCGCCACAAAAAAAAATCCAATTATCCACAAAAGCGTCTCACCGGGGAGCGAAAACTTCAAAACTGTCTCTGCAACATAGAGACTTCCTGGAGGGATACAAAAATATCGTGTATAAAAATCTGACTAATCAGCAGTTGAAATTTGAATTTGTCCAAAATGCCTTCCTGTTTATTCTTCAGAACTATCGTGTATGATGGACGTTTGTGCAATTTAACATCGATCGGTGGAAGAGAGACCCAAAAGTACATGAAAAAAGCCCCAGTAAAGTTTCATTTAGCAACATGAAATTTTCTTCTACGTGTCTATCATGAATAGACCCTGAAAATTTCTCAAGAAAGGAAAATTGCCCAGAACAACACAGGGAATCTGCAATCTGGACTGAACGCCTGAATTTGGTGAATCCTGGAAATAATAATGAAACAAACGCTCGGCTTGACAATTTAGCATTGCCTATCCCCCCAGGATACCGGATTCAGGATGCAAGGGCAGCTTCAATTACCCTTCAATTTTAGGCTTGAGTTTATTACACTTTCTTCAGACAGGATAAACAAGTCAAAGCAATTTGGTGTCAATCGGTGAAACTAGCTTGTCCCCCCCGAGTATGGTTTTGTCAGAGTAGCAGCTTTTAGAATTCATTCAAAATGATTCAAATCAAAATGTCAAGTTTGGACATGAGATATTTTCATGTGTCTTATGATGGACATGCCAATTTGAATTTGTGGGTGGAATAAGTGGAAATTGTGGCCAGGCTAATTTTTGTTTTTTTTCTAACCGTGTTATTGAGTCTGTCACCTTAAGAGCCAGCAGTTTCTCGCTGGGCTTGATGTGTCTCTGTATCTCGCACGCCACCGGCTGGATGACTTTAATGCCGTCCTGGTAGAACACGTAGAACATGTTTCCGATACCAAGACCTGCAACAACAAAGAACGTCACTCGCCCGGTGAAATAGAAGCGACGCTATACACCCTAAAGTAAATAAGGCACTGTGGGATCATTTAATCCCTCTTGTCACAGATGGCTAATCCTATTACAGGAATTCAATTAAGTCACTTTAATGAATGCAGCCACGGAGCCGTACCTTCATCCCGCCACAGAATGTTGGCCACTGCCAGGCAGAAAAAGAGAAAGAGAACATTGAACATTAAACGCCACAATCAATAACATCACATTTGTGAGACTTTTATTGGAATGCTTGGGCCCCGCTATCCAATGCAACAGATAATTGAGTCTTCTGCTCGGAAATAAGGATGTTTGGTTTTAGACATCGCCAACTGTGTTTGCTTATGCTTACGGGAATCGACTTCAATCAACAATATCATTTAGCATGAGCCTGAAATGCAAGCAAAGCAGCAGGCAAGCCAGGATCGCTTTTTTTGCTACATTTCTCTTGATGTAGCATATAAACAACACAATACTTTGGGAATTTGACCTGAAACATTATTTTGGTTGACAGTTGTATATTTGGGATTATATCCCAGCAGTATGTTTTGCTCGCTAGGCGGCTTAGTGTTGAGAGATTATCGTTTGCTTGTTCCCTCGTTACTTATCACCGTACTTTCCAAATGTATTCAAGTTTGTGCCCTTAGTATATATTTAGTGTGAGGTGATATGGGTTACCTCAGATGCCCCAGGTGACTAAATCATTTCTCAGGCTAAGGTCATTTTAATGCTTCATTAACATGGATTAATGGCCCATCTTTCTGTTCTTAGAAGCAGCAGACCTCGATTTGAGATGGCTAATGACACTCGCAGTGCCAGACCAGAGCCTGAGAGCGTCTGATAGCTACCACTACCAGTTACCTCTATCATTATTTTGTCCGTCAGATATCTTCAAAGGGTGAGTAGTTTTACTCCCTTTCAGGTGATGGATTTTGCGGTGGTAAACCTTTTCTTTATTGTAACAGCAATACCTGCAAAAATGCCACTAAGTGACTGCATCATTTTTCGTTTCCCCTTCCATCACGTCTCTCAGGCATTTTTTTCAAAGGAGTGAGTAATTCCACTTTGTTGTAGTTATATTGGAATTTACAATTTTTGGGTAGTTCAATTCAAAAAGAGAGTCACGTATATCAAGCCAGCAAAATTATGTTTCACTGCCATGAAGGCTTTGCCTGTGCAGTTTTGGATGGAGTCGGACTTATTTCTTTCCTGAGAGTGAAAATGAGTTTTTGTATGAGGACAACTGTGACAGGGTCACTGTTGTGAGGAAGAAATGCAACGGTGATATGAACTCGGTTTTCATGCAAATTCAACGCTGTGTCCTTAATGCCGACCCTCTCTGCCTATTGTCTGCCAGTCCCTCCATCAACCCACTCCCGTCTTCCATTTTCTGACGGGCTGTCCAATTTGTGGGCCAATTGGCGCCGATGCTAATCTGTCCTCCAGCACTCATTCTCCCGTGGAACGGCACTGGCAAAGAGACAAAGCGGCGAGGGTCAGGCGTAATCGTTGCAAAAAAAAAAAAAAGCGCTTTGTCGAGTGTTACCCTTCCTGTGCACTCTTGCGAATCTTTTTCAGCTCATTAAAAAGCGTCACAAAAGTAACACCGTGTCGTCTGCAAAATGGACGGTGGACAAAAAAACTGGAGAACAATGGCGTTTATGCCAGGGATGGAAACAAAATAGAAAGAAAGCAGTCGTACGAAAGCCATATTGATGCTATTCATCACCCGGGGTCGGAAAGACTGCGGCTGTTGCGCGCGTGCGAGGGGCCCATATATCAACTTCAGTGTCCATATACTGTAGCAAAAACAAGCCGGCTGACGGCGGCGGGCAATCGTTTGGCTCTCTTGTGATAACTGTTTGTGCTGGACGCCAAAGTTTAGGGACGTCACGCCCGGGAGGCCCAGCGGCAAGGTTACGATGTGACTGGCTCACGGCGATGGCGACCCGGGACAGACCATTCACACTTTGACGGCGCTAATTAGCCCAGAAACAGTGTAGAGAAAGAGTAGGGGGGCAGGCCAGTCATGAGGTTAAAAAAATAAATGTGGTAATCAAATTTGGTAATCATAACTCAATCAATCAATATTTATTTGACCTCTGGCTTCATACAACGAATGTATAACTAAAGCTGTTGATATGGAATTAATTCATTAATCAATTTAAAGAATAAGTGGATTATTTTTTTTAAATTCATAACGTACTTACGATAACACTAAACCTCGATTCACTTTGGCCCGCAAGTATCGGATGCGCTCCTAAAATGTTTATCATTAGACTCTCTAAATATAAAAATAAACAAAAAAATGCGCTGACAGTGTACATGCATATGCGGCAATAATCTCCCCTCAACTTCCAACTAAATGTATGCTACTCCCTGAGATACAAATACATATTTCAATATACTTCCTCGGCACCAACTTGCTGTATTTATTGTGGGCTGCACACAATGTTGCTTTCGAGGCACCAAGGTCTGTCACACCAGGTAAGGAGTGCGTTTGAATGAAACATTGTCAAGGGCTACCTGTTGCCTTTTAAGGAAGAATAAGAAAAAAAAACACAACAATTTGACAAAAGGTTTTAGAATCAGGTAAACAAAATCTATATAGTAAGGGACTTCAAAATGTGTAGTGACTGCATAATTGCACCCAGTTGTTTCACAGTGTTGTTTTTTCATTGCTTTCCAGCCTGGTCTGTGCAATCTCAATATAAATAACACACTTCTTGCATCTCACTTCACTCAGCACTGAGCCAACAGTATGGATTGCATTGAAGCTTCTAACCATTGTTGTTTTTGTCCATTATCTGAGAGGCTGCCAAGTTAAATAAAAGTATTGAATTCATTTCAATGGTTTCTTAAGGAGATATATTGAATCAAGTAAAGGTCATTTAATACGTAACCAGGAAAAAATGTAGCATAAAAGCTCTAGTCCTAATTTTCTGGGTTCTATACAATACGATAGAACAAAGACGGATTTTATTTTTTTGCCATGCAACGCCCGACTTTTCAGCCCACTAGCTTTCCAAGATGCCGTGTTCTGTTCCCGTTGAGGTCATTTCTTATCTAACAGACCTTCACTGTGAGTCATAAAGTTTGATGGGGAGGATTTAGCGCAGTCGTGAGACCAGCCGGCGATCCACAAGCACTGATGTGCTGACGTTTTGACGAGCGGGGCTTTGCAATAGCCCGATGATGGCTTTAAAGTAAGCCTGCAATGAAATGTTTTTTTTTTTTTTTTAAAGTACCATAAACGCACCAAAGGTTGCACAGGTAAAACGGAGATGGTGAAAGCCACCAAAAGTTGCACGGGTTTAAATTAGCATAACTCAAAAGTCCTCAAAAGTTAAGCAGTACAAAGTCACACAGGGATGCAAATGTCGGAGAGGTCAAAATGCTACCTTAAATCCCCCCAAAGTTTTACATATTGAATTTAGACTAACTTAAATTTTTCCAAGTTTTACATTTTTCATTAAAAGAAGACAACTGAACCTCTTGAAAGTGAAAAAGAGTAAGAGTAAATTAAGTGAAAGGGTGTGTTCTGCATCAAATTTGCAGGTTCTCTCTTTGAAAGGGGCTGTGAGGGTCTCTACTTAATGAGGCTGAAAATGCCAGCGGTTATTTGAATAAGTCCAGTCAACATGTCACCAAACAACATTATTCCAAGACTACTTCATTGAAATTTAGGCGCTTTTTTCTAAATAAGGAGGGCAAGCTAATTAACTGTGACCTTTTATCAAATGTCACATGTTGTTTGGGGGTTTGAGAGCCGTTGTCGGTATGCCGTGGCGCTCCTTAAGGTAATTAAGGGTCCCAAACCACACACATACACACCACTTAAAGGAATTTCTTTTACGAGGGCCACACTCCAGTTGGCTGTCAATAAAGTACATTTGGGAGCAGAGGACTTATTTTCCACAGTCCGCCGTGCCTCAAACGGCAACAGTCTGCTGCTAACTGGCACAAAAGAGATGCCTTCCACAGTGTGCCAATTGTTTCTGCTTTGTCAGGCTCTGTCGACGCACTCTGAGGCTATTTGTTATTTTCTGTCACTGCTGCATGGGAAATCAAGGGCGGGCAGACGGGCGGACATCTCAAATGGACGTCTCCATGCTCACTTACAGGTTTTGCGCGCCGAGTCCTCTATGAAGAGCGAGGAGATATCCTCATCCATGCCTGCCTGGTTTTTAGCGATGCAGGTGTAAGCGCCGGTGTCCTCAAAGTGCACGTTGCTGATGTGCACCTCACTGCCATTAGCTGGGATGAGCAGACGCACACACAAAAATTATGCTTCTCTAAGTATTTTCCCAACATCTGTTCAGGTTAAAGTACTCATTCAAATCACCTTCAAATATTGTGCAGATTCAAAATGAGATGTCGCAGAATACTTACACGAGTTTAAAATAGCCAAGGTAGTGACCTTAAAGTCACCAAAAATTGAACAGATTAATTTACCATTAATACCCCAACCATTATGCAATTTAAAACAAGATGAATTTATATGCGCTAAGAGTTCAAATTGTTAAAGTAAAATGACTTTTAACTCACTTAACTTACAAATTGACAAAAAAATGCCATATATTGCATTGGTTGATAACACTATTGTAACTCCCCCCAGATTCAAACAAGACAAGTGCAAATCCAAACAAAGGTTTTTCTGGCTAAATTTACATGACCTGAAATCCCATCCATTATTACAGAAGATAAAATGAATCAGCCTTAGTTTCCCAGTTTCTTTTAGAAGGACTACTAAAAATCTAATAGTTGTGTAGGTTAGCATGACTCCCAAAGGCTGAAAGAAGGAGTGTTGAATAACACAAAACATGCATAGTTTTGACAGCAGTCAATGAACAAATTGCAACTATTAAACGGGCACAATGGTGAAACTCCCAAAAGCTACATAGATTCAGGAACAAATTAAATCCCTTAATCCCTTACTTTAAATCTGCCATAAATTGCACTGGTTAAAATCTAACGGTCTTCAATTACTTCAAAAATACGCACCAAAAAAACCCAAAACACTAATAGCTAATGTGTTAGATGAAAATAAAACTATTTTACAAGAAAGTAACTACCTTGCAGTGTAAGTTGCTTGGATAGCTTGGGTGTGATATTCATTCCGTTCTTGAGCCAGGTCAGCTGCGGCTGGGGGATGCCCTCGGCGTGGCATCGTAGGCTGGCGGTGATGCCCGGTTCTCTGGCTTGGCTCTCCGGGTACACTCGGATAACGGGCGGAACTGTGGGGGCATGGCCACCATCAGAATTTCAATGTAATGCAAAACTTTCTTAATAGGGTGTCATGAGGGATTTTAATCACAGAACTGTGCCAAATCCTGTAAATTTGAAATTTACAATCTAATTGAAAAAACTATTAGTATTCTATTAGTATCACCTTTTAAGTAAGCTTTAAAGTGCCGTATTTAGAGCACGATCAATGTTTTCGTTGTTTCCCCGCAGCCTTGGGTCTCGTACGATTGCGCGTATACAAATCACGCATATAAATGAGCGATAGAACCATTAAGAGGTCATTGACTTTTTTTCCTGCTTCCTATCGATTTCAAGCAACCTTTTGTTAGCAAGCAGACAAAGCACAACGTCTAGTACCTGACTTGGCTCTTTAAAAAAAATCTTTACCCTGTGGGAATAGCAAATCATCAAAATATACATTGTGAACTTTCAAGCAGGCGATATATTAATAATCAAATGCATTTATGCATAGGATACACAAGGGAGATTAGGTTTTGCTAATCCAGCTTCACGGAACATGTTTCATATTGAAAGAATTCCAAAGGAATAAGAGCACACAGTGTGAAATATTCACAAAAGGCCTCCAAAAATAGCAAAATCCTAACACACAACCCCATCTTGTCATCTTCCAAGCCTACCATAATCCTCTAATAATTTTTCTATTTTTTTGCTGAGAAGCCTCACAAAAATGTTTGTCTAGGTATCTAGGTGGATGGTGGCCTCCAGGAATGGCCGCCATCGCCATCTGGACCGTTAGGTACAGGCGGGCTTTGGAATGTCCCGTTGGCGTGTTGGCAGTCAGACACACATATGGGCCGCTGTTAACAATCGCAAACACAAGGTCACAAAACAGTTGCAATCCAGCTTCAACCCATAAAAAGGCACAAACACAATCTAGGACACTGACTGAAGGGCAGCATACGTATAAACGCAGACTGACAACATAGAAAAAGCGGCCAAAGTGTCAAAATAATATTTTCTTTATGTCTGACCAGATGCAGTTCAAACAATCATTTAAATTTCTGGTTTTAGAATTTTAGAGGATGAAGGTTTTTTTTAATTACTAATGATGATAAAATTATGTTCAGTAGTTTGAAAATATATAAAAGTAACTTATTTGGGTTGCAGATTTTTTTAATGTGTAAAAAAAATTATATTAAATTATACATTAAAAACAATTATTTATTCCTTTCATTGTGTGTAAAAAAAAAAAAAGTCCAACATTTTTTTATTACATCTTACATTCAGATAATTAGAAAAAAACAGTAAAAATTCTAAAAATTTTGAAGATTAATTTTTAATCCAAACAAACAATTTGGTGTTTGAGATGATGGAATACAAAAAGTCTTTTAGGGTAGGGAATTGTTTTTTGTCTTGTGGTGTTTAGAAACAATTACTCCCCATGGACAATAATTCACGTAGAAATAACCCATTCTAGGATCGAACTCTTTCATTAAAAAAACAACAAAAAACAGATTTTACTATGAACTGGTGCACTCGAGTCTGTGTATTTATGACGTGGACATAGTGAAGGAAAAAGCCTTTTCAAACACTCCTCATCTACCCATGCTTCGAGTTCCATACGTATGGAATGTAGACGACTTGCACTGCAGGCTCACTGCGACATAGCTGACAAGTCCTTCATGCAGCTCGCCGGCCGCTCGTCAATCACCCAGCAAGGCCACTGTCTGCGCACACACACACTGGTTTCCACGTGCGCACACACGCACACAGCGTACACAGCGTACACATGCAGCAGGCTGTTTTGCTCTCAAACTGTGAAATTCCAAGCAGCCACTTCAATCACGCAAAGAAGCTGGAGGCGTCGGCCGAAAAGCACGTCGTCGACCATGTACCTCTGACATATGTGCTGCCAATCACATGCGCGGCAACAAGCTGTGGCTAATGTGCGCATGCAAAAGTAAGGAGGCCATGGGGGGCGGGGGGGGGGGGGGGGGGGGGGGGGGGCTGGACAAGCATGCTGTACAACACTTTTCTTCATTGGAAATCAGATGAGCAACTAGCGGCCAGCGGGTTCTGAGTGGCCTCTTGATTCATCAATTCAAAAACATTCAATATGCGTTTTCCATGAAAAACGGAGGAAAATACAGGTTGTGGCAGGAACAATCCACACTATGAAAAATCATTGATTGTGATACTGTAATTTCCACTATATGTCTTAGCTCACTTAAAATTAGTCATCTATTGCACCACATTACGACGTGAGAAGGCCAAATCATTTTTGGGGCCATTTTGGGAGGTGGAAAAATGTACAAAATGAGTTGTTGCACTTTATGTTGGTTTCTTGTTCAGCAGGACTGGAATGCAGTTTTTATGCAAGAGAGCCCTTTGCACTGGGGAAAGATCACGATATATGGTTATTTTGTTTTTTGTACGAGTAATATTTCTGCATCCCCAGAAATGCACTACATCAGCCACTGTGTAATAAAGGTGCAAAACAACTTGAATTGCCATGTGTGAAGATCCCATATATGTATGTTAACAACGTATTTGGAAAATCTGTTCTGTTTAAAGTTTACATACATGTGGGAGGGCTAGTAGCATATAAACTATACAAAAAAAGAAGCGATCACAATCAAAGGGCGTTCATTGTACTGTATTTCTCGTAATATTTACGCAATAATCCTTCTCTGCTGGTGTTGTTACGGCAGCATACGTGCCACTGATGAAACATGGCCGACCATCTGGGGAAAATTGTTTCCGAGGGTGTCGCGGTATGGATAAACGTTTTGGTTGAGATGAATGGCAGCAGCCAGTCTGGCGTATGAAATGAACTGGCATTATTAAAATGATGTCAAATAAATGAATAGGCCCATGAGCGCAGACTGACGATACAGGATCTTAAATAATTTGGCTTCAGCAGCAGTAGGGATGAGGATTCATTCAGCACTAAGGATTTGGTTGCTGTTGTGGAATTGATTGATGAATTGTGCCTTGAAGCAAATGAGTCAAATAATTTATTCAAATACATATTTTGTAAGGCAAGCACACACACACACACACACATACATATATATATATATATATATACATACATATATATGTATGTATGTGTGTGTGTGTGTGTGTGTGTGTGTATGTATATATATATATATATATATATATATATATATATATATATATATATATATATATATATATATATATATATATATATATATATATATATATATATAGCTGCCTTGCGAGACCCCAACTATTCTAACAACTATTCTCCCTCATGCTACTTCCACTTCAACCTCAATAGTGTCCATCACATTCTCGTGCGTCGGTGGCAATGAACAGCGTTCCAAATCCACTTAGCTATCGAGCTCGCTTGCCTAATTGAGTTTCAGAAAACGTCAAGTCGCTTCGTCAGGAGGCAATAGCGTCTTCTAGGGGGCCCCGCAATGCGAAATCCATAGCGGTGATGTTAAAAAGTTCTGGTCCGGAATCAATTACGACTGGGATTCTTTGCTTTTCCCGGGCGCCGGGGTTTTCATAAACAGAACAATTGTTCGTCTCCCTGTAGTGTTTCAATTAACGGTCACAGCAATCGACTTGAATGAATGCTAATGAAGCAGCTGTCTGTCATATGTAGAAGGAAGTTTCCTCAACTCCATGCCAGCTCATTAGGAGGGAAAGCAAGTACTCCACAGCACACCCGTGACCTTTACCTTCTCCATAAAGAGCTCATTTCACTCCCAAAGTTAGCCCAATTAGCAAAGGAGCAAAACTCTTCACCTCATGGAGAATGAAGACCAAGTGGGATGAAAGTATACACTAGATCCTCCAACATTGAACACTATTGGTACTTCAAAATTCAAACAAAAGAAATGACTGAGCTGTCGCCTTTCGAGCCCAACCTATTTGGATGTTTTGAGGCCATTGCCAATGTTTCATGAGCGAGTAAGCTTATCCATCCATCCATCTTCTTCCGCTTATCCGGGGTTGGGTCGCGGGGGCAGCAGCTTCAGGAGGCACTCCCAGACTTTCCTCTCCCCAGCCACTTCATCTAGCTCATCCCGGGGGATCCCAAGGCGTTCCCAGGCCAGCTGAGAGACATAGTCTCTCCAGCGCGTCCTGGGTCGTCCCCGGGGTCTCCTACCGGTGGGACATGCCCGGAACACCTCCCCAGGGAGGCGTCCAGGAGGCATCCTGATGAGATGCCCGAGCCACCTCATCTGGCTAAGTAAGCTTATATCAGAGCTTAATGGGCAAAACGCCAGCTGATTCCTTTTATTTTGAAAAGGCTTGATATCGGCCAATAAAATCTCCTCCCAGCATAAAAGCTTTCTGCTCAGTGCGATTGTCAAGCCCGGCTTTTTTTTTTTACCGCAGGGATCTGGCAAAGGTGAGGCTTATCTTCCACGGCAGCACAGTAATTAGTAAAATGCTGCCGTTCGCCTCTGAACTGGAACACGTAAGAAGGAGCACATTACGTAACTCCAATTGTCGGCTCCCTCCAATGATTTACAATGCATTTTAAGAATCTGGTATTTTCTGGGTTTCAAATCTGACAGTGACTTTTGTTCCCCACAAACTAGCAGACTTTTCATATCCATCTGTCTTCTGTTCTTTGTAAGAAATTTTAATTAAAAATATTGCTATATGTTTTGGAACCACTCGCCAAAGCAAACCCCAAATCAGAATCAGCGATAGTGTTCTGAGACTGCCTTTTAATCAAAAGAATATCCTGGGAAAAGATACGTCGCAAAAACATTTTTTGGGAGGTCGGAATTTACAACAGCAGCAGATGTTTGGGATTCCCGTCGGAAAGCTTTCTCTTTGTGTAAATACCTTGTAAATCCCCTCCATAAACGTCCGGAGACTACTGGCGTATCCTTGCCAAAGCGCTCAGTTGGAGCTCAAAATCCATCTTTAAGTTGGCAAGAATGATGAATGGGCCATCTGCTACATGTGACGCCTAATTGATTCAAACCCCGAGAACAAAAAGTCGCCACTCCACACAAGAGGCCTCTTACCATCCACGTGGAGAACGTGCGTCTGGAAGAGTTTCTCGTAGCCGTCGGCGTGGCAGGTGTAATTGCCCATGTGGGCGGCGCTCACCTTGGTGAAGTACAAGGAGCCGTCATCGCCAAAGTCCTGATTGTAACAAAGACAAACGCAGCCAGGTGAAACCAACAAAATGTGCTTTTGGGTAGGGATGTATTACGCAAAGGTGACTTTTTAACGGCCTGTATACAAATAATTGGGTCTGGTAGACTTGTCACTCGTTACTTGAGCCTTGTGGTATGTGGCAAAATGTCGGCCCACTAAAATGGATTAAAATTGGGTGGATTCTTTGGCTTAATTCATATTCCACAAATGTAATATTACCACAATATTCAGATTAGTGGGGAGGTGGTGCATAGTATGTATAATATATATATATAATATATATATATTATATATATATATACTAAATAATGCGCTTGATTCAAAATGTTTAAACATGCAGTAAGGATAGCTACACAAGCTTCATTGTAATGTTTTTTTGTTTTGCTTGTATTAAATATTATCGTCAATGGTTCCGTTCCAGTCAGTGATTCATTTACATACAGCAAGAGAACCTGCTAAGCTCACTTTGAGAATCACAGCAGTAAATTGTGTACTTTCTGATTCCTTATCAAAGCAACCGAAATGTTTTGTCTGCCAATTTTTGTTGTTGTTATTAACAGTGTAAATATTCCCAATTGCTGCGGCTTGCGCACATTCTTCTAAGCTTACAATGACAAAAACATGCAACGAGGCTTTTGTCAGCAACACAACATAATGAATAAAATAACCGTAATGCACGTGAGGTGATTACTTCAAAGACATCCCTGAGCAAAACAAGCAAATTCATATCGGAAAGAATCAAGAGTCGATTTTGTCAAAAGCAAAACATTCCTTGGTGGCTGTATGAATAATTCAAACCGCTCTAAATATGAGGTAGATGAATTTTCTCGTCGCCCCCCCCTCTTTTTATCCATCGTTAACAAGCTCATTAGTTTGTGGTGGCTTTTCTCGCTATTAGCAAATGTTTGCCTTTTTTCCGCGCTGTTGTTTATGTTTACTTTTGAATTGAAAAAGCTCATTAATTAATTATGTTGCTGTTGGCATGCCTCGACCGGCGACGTGAGGATTATCTTTTGTCCAGTCGTCCATTTTTAGCGTTTATCCTCATACCTTGGATTGGCCAGATAGCTGAGGCCTGGATGACTTTGAGTGAGAGACAAGAGTGCGTGCGTGTGTGTGTGTTTTAAGAGACCAAGATAAAACATTTCTAAACCTTTAACTTGTACAATGAAAGTGAAATGACAGGAAATTAAAAAAAGAAACTGAGATAATGTGATTGCCTAAGTGTGCACACCCTCTTGTAACTGAGACTCTGGTTGTTGTTAGAATCAACCAATAAAAATAAACTGAAATGAAATATGAGACAGCTCACACCTCCCAGTGTCTCCGATTAACATGAAATAAAGCTCAGATGTTCTAGTCGGCTTTTCCAGACACTTCTGTCGTCAAAAACAGGAAAGTTCATAGGCAACTGTTGCTCACCTTTAGGGTTAGGGTTAGCATTATACTTGAATGGCTCCATTCTTTTAATTTCACTCAACATGGCGATGACTTCTAACTAACCCTGCACTCCATACAATATTTATTTCTCCAATGAATTGTTCACTAGGTACTCATTTAGGACATTTGGGATTTGTTCTACTTGAGGTACGTATATGCAAAACGTGTGTGTATGTGTACGCAGTGTAGTGAGGTTAAACTGTATTTTGAAGCAGGTTGCTTCTGACGGCCGTATTAATTATAGTCTCCGGAGGGTAAATCCACCTGCCCTTGTGTGCCCCCCAGCTATACGCGCCCAGTCAGCACAACACCGGCCAGCCCGACGAAGGTTCTACCGCACTGACTTTCATCCCCTCCACCCGTTCATTTTTCACTCGGCATGGTGACAGCATTGGCTTCGCGCAGCCTTCCTGAGGTTAAAACCTGCTGTCCATTTTCTTTTCCAACTGTAAAGAAGAACGCAACCACATAAATCAACCTCGCTTGTGTCATGAAGATGAGTGAGGCATTAGAGTCAGAGTTGACCATATTGAAAGATGTGCATGTGAATGTTGTGAATGCCCCAATCACATTTGTGCCATGTTTCAACTGGGGGGAAAAAACGCAAAAATATGATGGCAAAAATGTTACACAGAAAAAATAAATGACATATATAATCTATTTTAAGATCTAATAGATTTTAAAATAATAATAAATAATATATTTTTTAAATGTTGCTTTAATAGGATATTGAAAATACCAATATGTGCGACTGTTCACACTAAACAAACAAAACGAACATTGGACAATGAACCACATGTTGCTTCATCAGATATGTAGCAGCCTGTTCTCGTATTTTTTTCATTTAACTTTAACATGCAATCACTCCACAATGTGACCTTGTCAATTTTCTTTTGTTGATTTAAAACAAATATATATCTCATTTCACCAATCCCATGCAATCCGTAACTCTCGATCTACCAGAAAAATTTTGTCCACAAATATGCTCGAGTCTGCAACAATCAGCGCAGCTCTGCTGGGCTGATGGGCTTTGAGTGATGACGCAACAGCCAGCAATGTTGCATAGAATTATGCCATAAGCCACGTTTTCACAACGCAGAGAAGCTCCAAAGACTGCAGTCAATCAGTGCATGTGGCGCATGTAGCATACAAACAAAACAGGTTGCTTATCAGACATTAATCTGTGCATCCAACAACACAACAGCTCTGCTTAATGTTTAGATTTGATATGATAGTGCTTCTGTGTCATTGTTTGAAAACAGCTAATGTTGGCCAACCCTCAGTCATTGGTGGAAAATCTCATTTGTGGGGGCACTACTTATTATATAAATTGTGATGTCACAATTGTGTCAAATTCACCTTTTCAGTATTAGGCAACTAAGAAAAGTTTTACCTGCTTGTGTAATTTCACACTTGATGGGTGGGCAGGTACCTCGGGAACCCAACTATTTGTATTAAAAAGTCAATTTTATATAATAAACCCCCTTTAAATCTCATTTGAATGCATTACCTCGCGCTTCCAATACAAATAGCCGCATAGGACCTGTCACATATTTTCATTTAGCAGCCGCGACTCAGACACAAAGCATTTATTTTCCAAGTTTAGCAACCTCACAAAACCCCCTCGTACCTTCTTACTTTCGCCACTCACGTAAATCCTTCAGAGCGGTCTGAAGAAATAATCTATCTTGACGTCTCCGTTTTTGTTACATCTTGAGCTTTCTCTTTTTTTTTTTTTTTTTTTATTTCCTCGCCATAAAATTCTCAAAGCGTTATATAACGTGTGAAAATTGAGTGTTTAAATGCGTCACACTGCTTCCCGGAGTGTCGGAGGATGACTGCGGACAGCTGGGCGGCTCATTTGAAGGGTCATCAAGATTTAATGTTTTACATCGCTGGCTTCACTGGGGCTCCCTTTATCTACTGCAACGCTGTTGACTTTATTATGCATCACACATACACACACACACACAGTAGAAATGTAAAAAAAAAAAGAGTGAGGTGGTCTTATCTGGTATCCCCCCCCCCACACACACACACTGAGCTCACTGAGGCACACACACACGCACAAAGTCCAACATTGTGTAGTTGTTTTGAAACCCCCTTGGTATCAACCTTCATTTTCTTTTCCCGTCCCTGAAATCCCCCTGTCGTCCTTCCCAGCATATCTCAGAGCAGCACAAGAGCAAAAAACATACCTGATTATTGTCCAAGTCGCAATGCAAAGCACTAAAAGTCCCACAAAGTACCCACAAATGCCAAAAAAATACAAACGTAAATTATCTCAGTAATCTTAACACATTTCCCAAAATCCAATTTAGAATAAAACCATAATTGTGTAGAATAGTGATTTTTAGAGTAAAAAGTCAATTGTGTAGGTTTTAAATTCTAAACAATTAAATTCTAATTGAGCAAAAGAAAACAAAATGTATTTATTTACATTTTCACGATATTTGTATTTTTTCTTTAGTAAGTGAATTTAAAAAGTCTCAAACATGTCTTTAATCAATGTAGATCATGGTATTTTTGGTGAAAAAAAATACTGTTGTGTTTTGTCAGTGTGCATGTGGATATGTTTGCTTGTTTGTCTCTATGTAATGCCCTGTGACTGACTGGCGACCAATTCAGGGTGTAGTTTCCCTTTCGATGTCAGCTGCGATAGGCTCATTACAATTTGGCTCATGACGAATAGTTGCAGGGTGAAAATGAGTCTCAGTACGTCTCCGGTACGTCTCTGCATTAACTATAAAACTAGCCATTTATCTTATTGTTGTCATACTTACATTGATGTCGTCGAGGTTCAAGGCGTTGAGATACTGATTGTGCCTCTTCCACAGGATGGGCGGGCGGCGCTGGCCCGTGATGGCACAGATCAGCACGACACTTTGCCCCACTGTCACGGTCTTCGCCGTCACCCTCTGGCTCTCCGGCAGATCCAACAGGTACACATCTGTTGGCACAGAGACATGAATTCCAGCTTGTGTTTTGGGGGTTTCAGTCAAAACAGCCACGAAATCAGAATAGGAACGAACCTGCAGTGTAAATCCAAGCTGAGAGAATAAAACAATGTGATTATAAATGAACACAAGGTTATGTAGTTGCTGGTGTGCTACAGAGGCTGATCTAGAATAACAATATTGGTTTTGGGGTTTAATGAGGGAGACGAGTTTAATACTTTAAAAATCTGAATAAATGAAGAAGGGAATCGTTAGAAAGGTGTACTTGGACCAAGGCTAATCTTGATTTCAATCATGCTTAATGAATAGTGTTCTTGCGAAGACACGGGACAATTATCTCGAAGCAATTGAAGAATAATGACCATTTGCAAACACACTCCTTTTTTTGGGCTACAAATTGGACTTGAAGGTAACTGGAGCCACAAACCTAACCAACCACCTTAAACAAACTAAACCCTAACTACCTACTCGTAACTTAGAAAATCCAGAGTCTAAGTGTGTCTTTGGGGTTAGCTGCATTACGTTTACATTTTTAGTATTTCAGCTGTATAACTTATGTGTCAAAATGTGCACATTTACAAGAAAAATTAAAAGACAGCTGCCAAATAGTACAGTGAAAATATGAGGAATTGTGAGGGAGTTTATTTACAGTAAAAAAAATATATATATATAGTATGGAGTCATTCTCTATAGATACAAGAATGTACTGTTCCCAATAGTGGATGGAGGGTTGCATGGTGTCCAGCAATTGCATCAAGTTACTGAGTTGTGTTACGCAACCCCGTGTCTGAAAGAAAGCCTTCTGTAAGCTTTCACTCCAAAACAGACTCCATTAGTTGTGCTCCCGAAGGTGTAAAACCCAAACCCAAAGACCCCGCGTATTTCCGTCTTAACCTTCCATGTCTTGGCGACCTCGACCGACCTGCAAGAGCCCGACTGACCAATGGGAGCAGAGGGCGGAGAGAATGGCGAGGCTCACAGCTAAAACTGGTAATCTCTCACTTGGCCGACTAAAGCGCCGTTGAAATAGCAGCGAAATTAGGGGATTAACCACGCCCAGTGCTCCAAACCTCCATCACCTCGTTGTGAACTATCATTGTTGTGTTGTATGTACAGCCGTAATGATTTAAAGATTAATACCTTCGTGATGCAATACCAGTGATGGAGTTTTGCTCTCGTTTTATAATTTTATATTTTGCGTTTACAATTACATTTATATACAATATATATGCATACAAAACTTTAATAGAAAATAAATACTCAGTACTACAGTCATATTAGATGATTTGGTTAATTTTGATGTTCATTATATTTTACAAAATATTTTACGGTAAATGTAATAATTGGTAAAACAAAGTCGTATTATTTTGAGAAACACTATTTATAGAGAAACGAAAAAGTTATACGATTATGAGATGATATTGACAACAGTTGGACTATCATAGGAAAAAAAGTTCAAATTCAGCAACAAAAATGTGACATTTTTCTAAAGCTCCAAAAATAGTTGCGATAAAGATGTGTTTTTATTTTCATAGGTAAGAGTCAGAATTTTATGGGAATGTATTTAAAAGTGAAAAACCGGCATTATGAGATTAAAGGTTTTTTTTCCAGCAAAAATAGTCACAATTCTTTTTTCCGACAAAAAATTATGACCACACTCAATATTTATGAATTCAACTTCTGATTGCAAATTTTGTTTCTTACGGAACTTATCGGCAGTCACTCGTTGAATAAGTTGAATAAGTTAACACCCGACCGAATACCAAAGAAGTACATTGGTGTCAAGGAAATATGTTGAAGTGACACATTACGACAGAGACAATATTTGTATATCACATAAACCTGGATCGCTGATGGAAGTCACAGTGAGTGTTTGCTCCATGAACACGTTATTTTTTTCAAAGTCAAATCATCTCTAAGTATATTTGATTCATTTTCAAGGGAAATGTAAGATAAGCTTGAATGATACTCAAGTGTTTTGGGGATTATAGTTCCTGGTAGAGTAAAACTAATCATACAGGCAATCATAAACATCTTTTGGCAGGGTTAATTACGTGCAGCTTTTTACTATTCGCTGCTGTCCTCACTCCTTCATGGAGGATTACTGTAATTTTGTAAAAAAATCCCAATTTAAATTGCTTAGCCATTGTTTGGTCTTTACATCCTTTCTGCCAATTACCCAATCAGAACACAGGTCCAAAGTTGGTACTGAAAACCCTGAATTTGAAACTTGGGTAACTTTTTCCTCTTCACAATGTCTTGGGAAAGTAAAACTCATTCGACATTCTCCAGATGTGGAAGGTAAATACGCAAGGAAATTGGATCTGTCGTTCGATGAGCTATGGCCAATGTATTCTCCGCTTCTTCCCCTTGCAGACAGTGAAACCCGACAAAGTTAGACTCGTCCAGCTGCTGGCTGGTGGATCATCTGATCCGAAATCTCATTCCCATAATGTCGTCCTCTAACCGTTCAATCTTGTCGAGTAATACCGCCGGGATTCGCGACAAGCTACAAACTCCATTTGCAGCTGATCCCCAGAGGAAGAGTGCCTGGTAAACTTCTGGGAGGGGATTATTTTTTCTGACTGAGTTTTCCCTACGGAACATATAAGACAGGAAGCGTTAGTGTCTCCTGCTCTAGCCATATGTCTCGTGTGAAAATGTTTATCCTAAGATTTTATTTTTTTATTTCCCATGGCATTTGGGGTGAGCGTCATTATCCAGAGAGAATTTCCAACAGGAATATTGGTGTGTGTTTTGCCACAAAAGGACAACTTTTGTCAGAATGAAGCTCCTGAACTTGCTCGGAAATAGTTGCTGGGTACCAAGATGCCACAAGAATGCGCCAATGTACTTTTATTCCTTTGGGCTGGGAACAAAAGTAGCTTGTTGCATATCACTTCCAAAAAGACGAAATCTGTGACTGTTTGAAGCTCGACTGAATGTGAGCCTTTGGAATGTGAATCAAACAAGTGCAGTACTTTTCATTTGATATTTATTAAAAGAGTAATTGGCCCCCCTGTAAGATTTCCAGGCTGGAGTGACTCGACCTCCCCGGGGAAGGATCAACCTTGTACGACGAACCTGTAATAAGCAATTAAGGAGCGGGACGGAGAGATACGGCCGCATTTAAAATTGCCGCGAGGGTCACCGCATGAAGACAAATTACAGGTCGGTCGCTTAACCCAGCTCTTGCTCTTAGCCCGTCGCTCTCCTTCGTCGCCTCGTGGCTTTCGCAGCCAGGTCCATCAACAACCGAAGCTACCCACCAACGCTTGCACTTCGACGCCTCGGAGTGCAGATAAAAGCCTTTTTCCGCACACAGGCGGGGAATGGGAAAAAAGACGACAAGATCAGAAAAGGGAAGGTTTCTGTGATCTTAGACAGCTCAGTTGATTCGAGAGAGCTCCTCGGTTCCCAGAAGAAGAAAAAGGATGGGTTTCTGTTTTTGATGCCACATCTCTGACAAAGACAGAAACTAGTTGGAAACACAAGCACTCCCTTTTGTCTTCCCTTCTTGTATTTTGGGCTTTGATGAGGAGTCCCACGTCCAAATAAAGAAAGCAACACTTGCCCACATGCTGACGCCGTCTCGCTTCCACATTTTGTCCCCTGTTCCGAGCTGCTTTAATAGACAAAAGGACACTTCAAATGAAAGCAGACATTCTTCATTGGCTACAAAGGTTTGCCTTTGATACTTGCTTTTTGTTTTGCAACTCAATGTTGCTATTTGCTGATGAAAAGATGGTGGCTTGATGACACAGGTGACTAAGCCATTGATATTTTTTTGTTTTGTTTTATATTAGGAAGTGAGCCAACTTGTGAATGTTCAAAACTGTCTGCACATCCCATTTGACATGAGTAATGGCACTAATAACAGTCCTGATTCCAAATGACTAAAATTTATTTATGGTAGCTGAAACTTGACCCTGGGGGGTATTCGATCCCTCATCCTACGTGTAGCCGACAAATCGGATCCATGAGAAACCAAATAAATATAAATGAAATTGTTTCTTCTTATTTGTCTGACTCACCAGCCACTACCATCCCGACACGCATACGGTGTTGTCAGACTTTCACACAACTCTTAAATCAACAAAATATCAACTCGTTCAAAGGAAGCGTGCATTTAAATGCACAAGATCGCTTAGTGACTAATTTGTCCCTCCTCCCGCAAACACTACAAGCATACTAATGTCCACTTGCAATAATAAATAAAACTCTACCTTGTTGAATGGGAAACAGCTGCATGGCGCAGCTGATTTTTTTCCGAGTATTCCCTCAAGAATTATAATTGGACTCAATTTTACACTGCTACCTCAGCCACTACATTTAAAAGGTGCATTGTGTACAGAATCCACAATATGATGTGCTAAACGGCTTGACGGCTATTTATAGAGAGAGAAGCGGTTACATGAAACCCTCCTTTCGAATATTAACACTGACTTTAAACCCAACTTTGAATCCTCATTTGAATCCCAAACCTTGCATCCTAACTTTATCAGTGCCTTGAATTCTGACTTTGGAACCATAACTGAGATTTGAACCTATCTGGTGTATTCCATTTGAAATGTGGTGTTGGGTGGTGGGACATAATTTCTTATCCACAAATCAGTGAGCCATGACTCCGCATATTATTCAAGCAGCAACATTGATGTCATTTATTAAAATATGATGTGTGTGCCTGGTGGTTTTCTCCATGTAAATTTATTCTGGCGTTGCTTTGAATAATAAATGACGCTACTAAAGGTGTGCTGAGGCACCACTGTTAAGGGAGGGCCCCCAACAGGTGTCGTTATCATGTAAAAATATTGAAATTAACTTTGCAGAGTCCTCACAATGGTGTGTGTGTGTGTGCGTGTGTGTGTGCGTGTGTGTGTGCGTGCGTGCGTGCGTAAAATAAGTTGATGCAACTGGCAACATATTGACATATTCAAGGGAAGGCCAATAATTTTGTCTTGAGAGTTTCAGCCAAACAAGTGCTTCTTCAAGGCAACACAGTTGAGTTCCCATGGTTTGCAGTTTGGTCTTGAAGAGCTTTTCATACACACACATAGACACACACACACGCACACACTGGCTCACAACTTTGTATTGGCTGATAAAATGAAGGCGGCGGCCGGGGATTCTGCCGCCCCCTGCCACTAAATGTGTCACGCCAGCCAAATGTCAGATCCCGTCAAAAGATATCAAGGCAGGCTGCAAAATGTCAGATGGGAAAGGGAGTCATGAAAGCCATGATGATGGTGAAGAGGTGGAGGGGGAACAAAGGCGATGGAAAAATAGTGCACGCGTGTTTGCCTTCACCAAGCACCTGTGTGGCCCTAAACGTCTTGTTATTGTGTGACCTGCTTTCTTTTTGGCAAATGCTAAGCCGTCAAACTTGTTCAGCTTTCATCTGCCTGCCCCACTGGACAGATTCAATATACTTTGATGTAACGATGTGAGGAACTAACAGACTTGTAAAGTTGCAAGGCCCTTTACACATAGAAAGATATTGGACTGTTTTCGTCCAGATTTTTCCGTTTATTCCCAATCAAGCATGGCAAAAACCTGACTATGTATTAGATGGAACACTCAAAGGTTTCGGTCTATAATATATTAAGAAATGTGAATTGAATGTGAATCCATTAGGGTTTTGAGGTCAGCGGGCTCATGAGCCAGAGTTCAAAGCAAACATGTTGAATTGGCATTTAGATGTTATGCCGCATGGAAAGAGAATAAGATGCCAACAGAACTCAAGTCGGCACCAAGTGTAATTGCTTCTAAACCCAGGTTAATAGAAAACTATTCCTTAACTTTTCCCACCATACCTGTGGTCTTATAAAGCATTTCTATAATCTTTCTCTCTCGCGGTACATTTTTTGAATAATTTTAGCAAACTACTTTTATTTATTTTTTAATCCACCGGGGGCAGCAGCTTTAGGAGGGACCCCGAGACTTTCCTTTACCCAGCCACTTTGTCCAGTTCATCTCGGGGGATCCCAAGGCGTTCCCAGGCCAGCTGAGAGATATAGTCTCTCCAGCGCGTCCTGGGTTGTCCAAGGGATCTCCTGCCGGTGTGACATGCCGGCTACACCAGGAGGCATCCTGATGAGATGCCCGAGCCACCTCATCTGGCTCCTCTCAACGTGGATGAGCAGTGGCTCTACTCCGAGTCTTTCCCGGATGACCGAGCTTCTCACCCTAACCGAGGTTCTCCCCCTATTTTGTACCTAAGTACAAAATTCCTTTACAGTATTTGTAATATTTTTCCAAGCAGCCGCAATCAGATAAAGATGCTATTTACACATCAGGGTTTTATTCCCAGTGGTGATCGTTAAGGTATCCAAGGAAACGTGGCCAGCCTACCGAAGGTGGTGTAGAATTCTTCCCTGGTGAGGTGCTGGTCATCGTCCACATCGTTGTACTTGAACAGATCCAACAATGTACACTCGCCAATGTCCTTAGGCAGACCTTGGTGCTTCGTCACCTCGAGAACGGAAAGATGGTGTTAAGATGGCAGTGCTTTTCTTTTTTTTATTTCTACTCCATCAACAACCTCTGTCATTGCCCAATGAAAAAACACTTACTTATATGAGCATAATAACAGACATTGTGGCAAACCAATAATGTAGTTACAGTGACTTTAATTGCATTTTCACCCAGAGACTTAACATCTGTTCAGCACTGTTAATCTCTGATGTCTACAAACACTGTCTCACTAATTAATCTCATTTTCAAGACAAATTAAAAATGAAGAAAAAATGCATCAACTAAGCTTGAGAAAGGTGTCTTCAAAGTCATGTTGAAAAAATACACGCCAAACTTTTGCAACATATTTTGCCTTAACAAGCTTTCATTCCTTGCGTGCTGTCAAGAGAAGCACGGCAAGAATGTAAAAACATGTAAAAAATATGTTAATATTAAAATGAGATGTCAAGGCTGGCAGACGGTTACTAAGAAAGACACTGAACTCCAGCGGGAATACATGAAAATAGATCTGAAGAGACATTCTGATGGATAACAAAGCTAACCAAAGTGAACCTACCCTGAACTCCCTAAAGACTGAAGGCATTTAATAAAATATAATTGAATAACTGGATCAATTCCAATAAAATTGGGAAAAAAAGCATCTTTATTCTCATAAGATTAAAGTTTTGCTGTGTTAAGAAAGTCCCATTTTTGTTGCAACAGTATGACTTGTTTTTTAAAAAATTAAAATAGTAGGTCAATGCTTTACTCGTAAGATGTTGGCTTTTATTACTTAAAATTCCAGCCTCAAAAAACAAGTAGTCCTATTCTGATACTATTACACCTTTTTTAAGATTTTTACATTTTAATTACACCATTAGTCTTGTAAGATTACAAATTTTTTTCTCAGAATTCCTACTTTCTTAGAAATACTACTAACATTATTGTTATGTCTGGAAGTTCTAATGAAAGGTCACAACTTCCACAGTTTAGTAACTTCTCCACCTAATATAATTTCCTGTCATTGAATTTAAATTAATTAAAATAATTAATTTACAAAGGTTGAATCAAGGCAACTGGACTCTTCATATTGGTTAGATTCACTGTATGTTTCTTGTTTTCCAAAAGTACTCAATTATGACTTGGTCAAACAATGTCAAATTCAAATTTGGTGATTGGCTAAATTCTAGATGAGGAGTTCAGGTACAAAAAATCTGTGTTTATCATCAACTGAAAATGAATGGACTGCTCTCCATTTACCTGTGAAAGTTCGCTTGCTGAGATTTGCCCATTTCTGTCTGCGTCGAAACCTCTGAACATTGCGTCGACCAGCTGCTTCCTGGCGGCCATGTTGTCCTTGCGCCTCCCACTCGCCACCTTTGTCGTGGCATGTCTTTTGTCGTACACGTCCAAGAACTTGGCCTTGAGGCGCCGGAAGTCGCTCAGTCTGCAGCTGTCACCTAGAAGGAGAGAAAAAACTGGCGTTTAATTGAGGACTGAAAGGTGAAGCAGTCCACTCACTCAGTTTAATATGAGTAGGTTAAAAACAATGAAACACTCTTTATCGTTCAAACTCGGAGCAGAGTCACTGTCAGATCTCCGGCGACATCTGCTGCTGTCACCACCTCAATCCAACATTGGGGAGATTTTTCATGAATATGTACTTGGAGAGCTTTTTTTTCTGCCAACCTTTTATTTTTACTCCGAATTTCCGTGGCGTCATGAGATAAAAGTTGTAAGAGCAAGTAAACCGCATTTGAAATATTCAGTAGCTTGAATGAGATCCCTTTAGTAAGGACAGCAAAAATGTCATTTCAAATAAAAAATATTGTAATCTATAGAGGACAGAAAATTGTAACAAAGATAACCCAAGTAAATATAAAATGCTGTTTTATAGTCTGATTTGATTTATTAAGTGAAAAGAAACTATTGAAGGCCAGTCTTACTAGGAAACCCATGTTACCGATCCGATGATGCGGAATTAAAGCAAATCGTCAAGGAAGAGCTGGTCAAAAGAGCTCCACAGAGATGTGCAAGACTCATTGCCACTTATAGAAAAAGCTTGATTTCACTTTCACTTTTCACTTGCTGCTGAGAGTGAACCAACTAGTTATTAGGTTTAGGGGCAATCCCTTGGTCACACAGGGCCATGGAGGTTTGGATTTTTTGCTTCTCTCTCCTAATAATGAAAAAACCTTTGTTGAAAAACTGCAATTAGTTTGCTTGTGCTGTCTTTGATTAATGGTTAAATGTGTTTAATGATAAGAAATATTTAAGTGCGCAAAAACAAAAAATAACACATTTTCACACTACTGTATATAAAGTAGCAACTGGCTGCAACTGACAACAACCACCCAAGGCGTTATTGGAAAAACAATGGTTTGAGGCACCATAAATAATAAATTTTTAAAATTGAACTATGAATAATGTGGCACAAATGACAAGCAAGAAGAGGATCCCCCCGTCTGCTTTAGTTTTAATAAGATTAAGAAGAAACTGAGAGATCTAACCCACAAGTGCTCAAGAAGACGTTCAATGTTTCAAGTCACGTGTTGAGTTTTCTCCTGTGTAATGTTCTCTTCTAATGAGTATAGTACGGAACGCCGTCACGCTGTGTTTCTGACTGGACACAAGTCTTTGCGCTGTGAAAGGAGTAAAAAGTGTGTGGTGATGCCTCATCTATGACAGGACTGTTGTGACATCTCTTGACAAGCATCAGCATCAGACAAGCCGCCCGCTTCGCAAATGGCACAATGAATAAAAGATAAATGGCTGTCGGCGGACCCTCGGGAACGTGAAGGTCACGGCCGTCACGTTGCGGCGCACACGCGACCACACGCTCAGGCTCAGAGGTACAGTACTGGCCACTATCACAAGCATTTCTTACTCTTAATGCAAAGGGAGAAATAGACAAATGCGTGATATTGACACAATTGTTTGCACCCTAACAGTATTCTGCAAAGTTTAGAGCGGAAACTCAGCTGATGGACAGCTGCGTTGACAAACGGTTCAATTTACAAACAAAATTTCTGATGACCAATTTCCTGTAAATATCCGCCACATCCTACAATGCAATGCAAAAGCCACATTGCATTGTTGAATATGGCGGCCATTTTGGTGAACAGAAACCGCAGTAGAATAAAAAACGCAACAATGTGCAGTAATTTGCTACAAAACGAGTTTGGTTTTGTTTTTGTTTATTTTAAACGTGCTTTCACTTATTTCTATGTTGGTATAATAAAACATCTTTTTAACTGTGCGAAATGGGTTGCCATGGAAACCACCATCAAAAATGTCCAAAAATGTCAACTTTTCTAAAACCTAAAATTACATTTTTCTTTTCATGTTACAGTCCAACCACCTTTTAAAGTACTGTGGTGACCCCTGTAACACCTGTGAGTAGTTTCAAAGGGATGATCAATCCAAAAAGGTTGAAGGAGAACAGGTTGCTGCTTGCTTTAGAAAGACTCTGTTTTGTGTGGAGAGTAGACACAACTTGTCTTTGTCTCCTCATCTCATTGTTTATCGCATATCCACAAAATAAGTAAACGTTAATTGTTTTATTCTTTTCTTAAGTCTTTTTTTTTTAATTAACTTTATTCTTGTAAGACTAAAATAAATTTTCTCATCAAAAAAGTTTCTTTTGTGGCATTGTTTTATTCTTATTTTCTCAAGGAAAACCAACTTTATTTTTGCAAAATCTTTTTGAGTCCCCCAAAAAATATATTAAAAAGTATGATAGATATATGCAGCGGATATTTATGTGTGTATGGGTACATATAATACAGTTTAAATGTAATATATATATATTGTAATTTAATTGAGTAAAATCTTTGAAAAGTATTTCCTTCTTTGTAATCTGCAACGTGACAATGACAAGGCAGTCCATGTCTTTTTTGTGATGCCTCACACAGGCCTTCTACAATCAAAATCACACCTTGTTCTTCTATCTCACTCACAAATAAAAAAATCTGTGGCTCAATAGCCGAGAACGAAATGCGAGTCGCGAACAGCACATCCTCCCGTGGCCTTGGCCGCGGTCGTAGCCGCTCCCACCATCCATCAGCATGGTGACAAGCGAGCTGGCCTCAAGCGCAGGTCACTGATGGCAATCTTGAAGGGCGAGTGCGGGCCGCGACACCTGAGCTTGGCAGTAAACTAACGTATGACGCCATACAGTCACAGTTCACTTCAAGAGCACCGGTGTCTTATCTCTTTAAGGCTAGTGCCGGACCGATAAGGATATTTTTATAGCGATGCTGATAACGATATTTGGCAGAATAAAATTCTTGTACCTGAATAAATGTCGATTGATTAGGAGCTTAAGATCAGGGGATGCTTTGAGAATAATTGTCAATTTTTGTCTATGTGAAGCCCTTTGAGACTGCTTGTGATTTAGGGCTATACAAATAAACTTGACTTGACTTGACTTGATTAATATAATGAATGAAAAACGTTCTTCAATGTCCCTTAACATTTACCCAAATAAAGAAGTGAATTCCAAGCAGAATATGTTACTGTTTTACAATCCTTTTTGTTAGTTTAACTACGACTGAGGGAAAAATCAGTCGATCGATTTTTGTCATGAATTTCATTTTGTGGATGGGAAATGTTTGAATGTCATTACCTTCATCTTGTGCTGTAATCAATTAATTTGGTTTTAAAAAATATATACACGTTTTGAAAGCACTAACAATAAAATGTTCAAGTCCCAATTGCAAGCCGCTAAAAAGTTGGGAGTTTCTAAAGATTAAATGTACTGATCTTCAACATTAACTGCAACCAAAAGTTAACTCGAACCAAACTGGGCAGTGATTGTTTTACATACCACTAGTGGGCGCCCGTGCACACACGTTGAGAATCGCAACGGCACGTCGTCATTCGTTCTTGGTTTCTCTGAGATGCCATTTTAGGTGATCATCCCTTTTACCATGCCCTTACTTCATTCATTTTTGCGTAACAAAATTCTATTTTCGATTTTACATCAGCCCATTTAGGCATTCAACTAGCTAAGCATGGATTGATTACATCCTCTGGTGACTTTAGTACTAAATGTAGAGCGTTACTCGGTCAGTAGCATTAGTCGTGAGCAAAAGTGTGTCAAGTTGACTTGTTAATGACTGTACTTAATCTCGCCCCCTTCAATCAATTGTGTTCACTTCCATGAACACCTAAGCAGCATCTATCACTGCGGATTTTACTGCATGGCCTTATAAAGCAGCTCAGACACCATCAAAGTGTGTTGATTACTATAAATAACCTTTATTGGTACTTGAAGGAAACCAAAACAACTGAAACAAAAACACCGGCATAGCACTCAGGTTCGTGTTGCCTGCGCCACAAATAACAAAATGCTAGCTTCTCTGCAGGGAAGGAATCATTCCTGGGATGAGCTGTCACATGGTCGCTGCTTGATTTAAAGCAGTGGTTCCCAAACTTTTGCAGGCTGGCGCCCCCTTTGGCTCCCCAGTGAATTCCTAGCGCCCCCCTCCTAGATTGTTGTGAAATGCTGTCAAACATATTTCCGATGGTTTTCCGTTTCTGAACATTGTCTCGGAGTGACTGAAAATATGCCAAGTTTTTGTCTGCTTTATCAGAGTGCATTTTCTTCAAATGTTCCAAAAGCCTCGAAGGTTTCATAGCTTCATTTGAAAACACTCTATCACACAGTAGACACATTGGTTGCTGTTGGTTGTGTGGTGCTGCGACAAATCCATATTTCAGATATTCCACACTATATTGCCGACACTTCTTTTTTGTTTGCTGTACCAAGGCCATACTTTATTCTGGAACAAAAAAATAAAACCATGTAAAATACAGCATTTTATCGCATTTCATAAATAGGCCTACTTAAAGACAAAAATGACAACATTGAAGGTATGAAAAGCAAGTTTACCCTCTCATGTATTCATTTTCTTCCATTTATTCACAGAAAATGGTGGCGGACGTGATCTAAGGCAGTGGTCCCCAACCTTTTTTGCGCCACGGACCGGTTACATGTCAGAAATATTTTCGCGGACCGGCATTTATATAAATAAATAATACATTTATATAAATAAATAAATAATACATTTATAATATCATTACCATTACGTTGAATTGGTGGGAGCACTGAGTTTGTTTCTCAGAAACGAGCCGGTCCCATCTAGACGTAATCAGAGACAATGACACCCGAAGTGATTTAAGGTTTGTCTTTTATTGCAGGATGCTTGGTCTCCATGTGTTGAAGCAGTTTTGAATGCTTCACTGCCTGGTTAGTTAGCCTGTCGCCACATATTAGCTTTGCGGGCTCGACTGGGGAAACATGTCACGTGACCGGGACGAGCGTCTTGACCTGAATTAATTGATCGTCGATAAAAAAAAAATTCTGTGCGGCTTGGCGGCCCGGTACCAAGTGACCCACGGACCGGTACCGGGCCGCGGCCCGGTGGTTGGGGACCATTGCCTTAACCAGCTCAACACAACACAACACGGCGCGTTCTGGCGAGTCCCCAATTTCATGTTGACTTGAACTCAAGATGATGTTGACCGCCAGAATGCGGTTTTTATTATAAGATAAAATTCTGAACATTACAAGCTTGAAATTACAAACCTGAGCTTTTGCTTTTGTAGCTATGCTGTCGTATCTGACTGGGCCAGAGCGGCGTGCGTGTTGTGTACAAATCGACTGCCGCCCCCCTACCGCCCCCCTACCGCCCCTTTCTTCCTCACCGCCCCCCCAGAGCTTTCCACCGCCCCCAGGGGGGCGGTACCGCCCACTTTGGGAACCACTGATTTAAAGGCTTAATAAAGTTCACCCCTATGCTGGACAAGCAAGGGACTTCGATGAATGCTATGCAATTTAACCAGTATTTTATTAAAGTGCAACAAAGAACTTAGAAAGTAGAGTTTCATAAAATGAGAAATTCAAAATGGGCTTGAGCGATTGCAGTAAGCTCTGTTGGCTTTTGCAACTTTACCAATTTTTTTTTATCTCTATAAGCTTAATCAAGACCACAGTTATGATGTTTTTCATAATCATTTGAACACAAAATTAAAGTCCCCCTATTGGTTTCTGGCGTACAAAAAGTGGATCACTGTTGCAGGCAAACTGGCAAACACGATTATCAAGACGTCTCTTGAGGTTGACTGGTAATCCTCTCTGAGAGAGAGGTGAACACACACACACACACAAACTCTCATCATCACCATCCAATCCGATCTTAAGTGATGTAATCCCATAGATCTAATGTGCCGCATGTGGCATCCTCCTCAGCCTTCATCGATCGCCTCCTAAAGCCGTCGACTTGACAAAAAGGTGACGCTAACGGGAAGGGTCGCCGTCTCAGCAGCCTTGCCTTTTATATTTTATCACCTCTGCCGAGGCGGCTTTGTGAGTGGGGTTACCACACTTCCTCAAATAGAGTGAATACTAGCACCTGGAGAATCCTGTGACTTTTTGCGGTGTTATTGGAGATTCTGTCAGAGTAGACGTTGAACCCCGCCACTTGTTCGGCAGTGCTACAACATAAGCCATCTGAGTGAATAACTCATGTATATTACTTTTGGGTGAATAAAAACAGAGTTGTCATGTGAATTACCAGCTCCTCAGGTGGACTGCTCATTGGCACGTATAGACAACGGACCATGTACGCCGAGAGAAAATTTTGAATCATCTTCACTGAAACTAACATGCATGTATTTGGAATGTGAAAGGAAGCCAAAGTAAAATCCAGTCAACTCATTTCAACTTCATTTATACAGAATACTACAATTAGTTCTAAAAAGCCATACCTACGTAAATAAAGGCTAAACAAATAAAGAAAACCAAAACCGCCAAACTAGAAAATTTAACATCTGCGTGGAGTTTGCTATGGCTGCGTTTGAGCCAAATATTCATCACGGTAAGCTTAATTACAATTTCAGTACATTTCAGTTATTGAAAAACATTCTTTGTACAAATATACGTGTATGGGGCTTTTTTTCCCCCATTTTGTTTGAATATAACATACTATAATGGAAGTAAATGTTTCTGTCATTTCTATATTAATCATGGAATTGTGGCTCATTGAAGTCATTTTAGGGGGTCTTTGTTCCAAAGCCAAGTCCTGAAGGACTCCACATCCTGCCTTCCTGGAGTGCAGCTCGTAGATAAATTACTTTGTCGTCCTCCCGCTTGCCAAGTAGGCGGGGGACGCGGTGGAACTGGCTGCCAATACGGCAGATGACTCCATACATCAGCAAACATTTCGATTTCCGACCATTCATCCGGCAAGACCAATGAATGCACCTCCTGGACTCCAATATTTGATGGTCCTGTTGACCTGGATACGTCTAGCCAGCTATCTAGCTATCCATCTATCCATCTATCATCTTTCTCTTACATTAAGCCTCTTTGAAACATATACAATGCATGATAGTCATGCGTCAAATGATCATGAAAAAGCTTCAGTATAATGACTAAATATTCTATTGCACAATGTAATCCTTGATAATAATTTGATGGATTTGTTCACATTTTAATTAAATTACTTCATATTTTAACATTCAAGCCTTCATAAATCAAAGCCTATTGTATCGCTGTCAATGTTATTCTTAGTGACTCGCACTTTTTGACACGGTCTCCATGGAGATTTGAACTCCTGCTTTGATATGAAGGGAACTTTTAATATCTCCTAATGATGATTTTATGAGAGGTATAGGTAAGGTCGCACTTGGGTTCTAGAGTGCAGTTTAATTACACGGGAGGAAAGTTCTACAGGGAAGGTTGCGATGGGGACGGTGTGGAGTGGACTATTCATAGCTTTGATATGAGAAGACGCCCACGGTACGATGACCAAGTCAAAGCGCTCTTCCTCCTCCTCAAGTGTGTGGTAGCAAAGAGTCCAGCAGTGATACACTTAAGTGTTTTTAAAACAGTTTACGTCAAAACAAATGCCAACAAATAGCTCAGATACAACAAAACACAAACTGGTGAACAAATATTAGAACAGTCATCTCTCACAAATTACATAGCCAGAGGTGAATGCAACTCCATTTCGTAACACCCCCCCCCCCCCCCCCTCGCTAGCACAATGAATACATACAGAAATATTAAATACACTACTACTCTTTGTTTGGTTTTATCGCGGTGACACCAAACAAGGCATGTTGCTTCACTTCAAGAAACTAAGTCTCTAAAGTCACACAAAACAAGAGTTGGAAGCTCTCTATGGAATGACGAGTTCATTTCGGTGAGAACCAAGAGTAATAGTTTTGATTATTCCTTGATTTTTTTCAAATACCGGATTTTCCGGACTATAAGGCGCACCTAAAAATAAAAAAAATTCTCAAAAGGCCGACAGTGCACCTTATAGTCCAGTGCCGCTTATATATGGACCAAATTCCTAAATTTAAACTGTCCCGAAGCATTGTGTCATGAAATAAATCATAAGTGGTCTG
This sequence comes from Syngnathus typhle, assembly GCF_033458585.1. Classification (NCBI taxonomy): domain Eukaryota; kingdom Metazoa; phylum Chordata; class Actinopteri; order Syngnathiformes; family Syngnathidae; genus Syngnathus; species Syngnathus typhle. The sequence continues at coordinate 29,609,357 of NC_083738.1, forward strand.
CTGAAGACTATGAATCCTGAATCAAAAGGACTATGGATCATTATTTTGTGATTATAAAGTAATTTGCTGAGTCTGAAGTTGAAATAAAAAAGATAAAATGGAGAATGATTTGATTTGGATTATTATTGCATTAATGGTGCGCCTTATAGTCGGGTGCGCCTTATATAAGGACGAAGTTTTAAAATGGGCCATTCATTGAAGGTGCGCCTTATAGTCCGGTGCAAAATGATATTTAACATCTCAATTGTAGTCGTAGCAGCCGTGGCTAACATCAGCTTGTTTACACTGCTAATGCAAGCTCAGCTAGCACTGCTATTTTCTTAAAGCTGGACATGTTTTTATATGACTAACATGACTATGTACTTTCAATATGCTATGATGCATGGCCATGTTTAAGAATCACACTCGTCAGAATCATGATTGTGAGGGTATGTGTCTTTAGTCAGATACTCAAGTAGGAGAGAGGTTAATGAAGGGAAGCGGCATTCAAATGTTGCTGGCAATTTTACCACTGCAGACTCTTCAAGACACTTTACATTTTGACACTTGTATGACAGAGTTAATACTGTTAAGAATATGATTCAAAACATTGCCTGAGCAGTAAAATCAAAATCCTACGCACATTCAAATCCTACACAGAAGTTTCCTTTTAATGAATGTGAGCGCATGGATGTCATGAATGTCTCACTTGGTGCTTTGGGGAGGGAACAATAATCCGCGACGCTTAATCAGCCAATTTGTCATATGATTGTTGGGGCTCAACGCAAGGAATAATGGGCTCCTTCCGCTCCCCGTAATGAACATGCAAATCGATACAGCGAGGTCTCAAGGCCGGCACTATAAATAAGCCTATTGATCATGTGCGCACATGCACACAGTCATCGTCTAACCTCCATCAGCAATAAGATTACAGGCTTGTCAGATTGAGATGTATAGTGTAAATGATTTAGAATGATTTAGAATGCTATAGTATGCGTATTTTCTTTTGCCAGCAAGTGCATATCAAAGGCGTGTCGAATCTATGCGTGAAATAGTCATTGAAAAAAAATAGAAGAGCAAAGTATGAACGATGTACAGTGAGGAGTGAGGGATGGGGCTAAATTGTATCCTTATTCTCACAATCTTTATGTTGGTCAGTGTGCTGAGCTTTTCAGGGTTGTTCCACATTCAAAATAAATAGAGGATTTTAACCTGTACACACATTTCATTTCTTATAATAATGTACATTTCATTGCTAACCAGTGCCCCACCGTGCCGCCCTGTTTTGATTTTCGATTATTTTTTATAAATATCTACCTTATTTATTAATTTATCATTATTTTAGATAATAAAGAACTACAAATATGTACAGTACAATGTGAAATCATTGTCTCACATTAGACAACGCCTGCAGGATGACCTCATAATTAACTACCGAGTGCCAACAAGTCATTAAAGGAGAGCAAGTCATCTCTCTGTCTCCACTGGGACAGACAGACGCCTTGTTATGGCGGAGGCTCTCCAGGGGACTCTGCTTCTTGTTGTTGATGTTCTTGTTGGTGCTGCCAGGGGTGTTTGAAGCAACACGTTTGTGGAAAGATCCTAATTACTGCTCTTCGTCACTTTTGTTGTGGATGTACAGCATGTGCATTGTTTGACGCAAACATGCAGCATTCAGACATGTTCCCATTCGTACACATACACCTACAATCTACGAGGGAAAAGACCATTCACATCGATGAGAGCTAATAAGATGCCTCACCTCAAATAAACCCTTGTCATCTCCACCCTTAAACTGTAGTTTTACCGAATAAAACTTGACTAGTGACAAATATCACTGGGGGGAAATATTGCTGATTACGACATTGCCGTCTAATAGACACCTTTTCTGCTGAGTAAATATATGCCTCGAGGTATCATGTTATCCTCGCATCATGCCTCAATCACTTTGGGAATGAAATAAAACACAATTGTGTATTTGATGAAATGCTCACCTCACCCTTTTTTGTTTTAAACTGCAGTTTTGCTGAAACGGAATGGAAAAAAAGCCTCCCACCTAATTGATGCCCACACACTCCAAACTAAGTTTTGCGTAAATCCAGTAAACATATTGACAATCACTGGGTGCATCAGAAAAAAAAGGCTCGCCCTCAAATAAACGTTTGTTTTCCTCTCCAGAATAAAAGCAGACGATTTGCATCAACCAATGTAACTTACACCTCCCATCTCACCCGCAAGGCGACCACGATTGTGAGTGATGCGAGTCACCCCGCTCACTCTTTGTTCGAGCTTCTGCCCTCTGGGAAGAGGTACAGAAGCCTGCGCTCCCGCACCTCCAGACTCTCAAACAGCTTCATACTCCAGGCTGTTAGGATCCTGAACTCGCTCCCCCGTTCTGCGTAGCGTCCTGTACTTTCACTGTCTGAACTGTCTGAATGCACACTGGCTCTTATTATTTATTATTTGTTATTACTCTTATTTATTGTTTGTGCCTTTTTGTTTTTGATGTTTTTTACTTTTGCGCTATGCTTGCTGGCTCCGTTATTTATTGTGTTATCTGTTTATTTATTATTTATTCATCACTCTTACTATTGATTGTTAGAATTTTTGCCTTCTTGTTTTTATATTGTGTCGCGTACATGTATGTCTATCGTGTTATGTGTCTCGTCACCGTGGGATAGAGAAAAACGTAATTTCGGTCTCTTTGTGTGTTGTGACATGTGGAGAGATTGACAATAAAGCTGACTTTGACTTTGACTTTGACTTATAGTTGTATTGATATCATATCACAAGAACTATGTGCATACACACTAAATACTTCCCCTCAAATAAATACTATATTTTCTCTCTCCAAAATAAAAAATGTTCAAACGAACAATTTGATGTTTGAACAAATATCCAACTCTCCTCAAATGAACTGTTTGGCCCTCCACCACTTCTTCTGTTTTAAACTCATTTGGCATAAACAATTAAATAATACAGCAGACATTCACGTTAATCAACCATATGAAAAAAATACGCCTCACCTAAAATCAAAGGTTTAGCCCCGCCCCTCCCTTTCTTGCAACTTAAAATAACCCAGACCTCGCATCAAATGTATATCACAGCACAGTGTGATAAGGACTGTCCTGATCTGGTGACATCCTACCCCTCAACTAACTCGAGCCTTCCGTCAACACAACAAACAAAGTCTTGTGTGACTGTGCTGCAACTAAACACTTCCATCCTTTCAACATAATATTCCATCTGTAATTCCACTCTCATATAGTATGTTAATAGCTCACCTTGTGTATTTATGCATGGCTTTCAGATTACAGGCCATGTAAAGTAGGAGGACTGCGGATATGTAAATTCCATACAAACGCCGCAGTACAAATGTCTTGCGATATGCATAATATGTTGTTTTGGGCATTCTATCTTTGCGACTACATGCTGCTGCGAGTTATCTATTATACAAGCAAAGCACATCTGCCTCATTGTGGATTAAAACATGATGATTTATTCATCTGGTCACTATCATATTTTTGTAAAAGGGAGTCAGCTTGAGGAATTGGGAGCGAAAGCACGTACGGATATCAAAACCATGTTTGCTGCGAGGTGCCTGTGGACATTTTGGATTGGGGAGAAGATTTGTACGCTGCAGGGATGGAAAACATTGAGTGAAAGTGCTCCAGTCAAACACAATTTAGCAACATGAAGTTTGGTGTACTTTCTATCATGAGTGCAGCCATGAAAAAAACGAAAGTCTGCTATTTTCAGGGGTGCATATAAACATTTTGGTGTGGTTCTCATATAAGCACCAGAGGTTGCACCGGAGCAGCAACAAGAAATGAATTTTGAATACAATCGAGTTAGCGTGTTGGTGTGGTCCTTAGCAACCGTTTGAGTTTTTCCACGTGGCAGCTTCGAGGAATTAACTTGCCCAACTATGACTTGTAATATGAGACTGTGTGAGACAGCTAGGTGATTTTAAAACAGATAACGGCAGCCGTCCACTGCCCGGTCTTTTGTGCACCACAGACCATTTTCACGTCTTTTGACGGACTGCCAAAGACGCGTCGCAACGTCAACGAGATGAAGTTTGATGACTTAATGCCATTATGCAAGAAACTTTTATAACTGTGCAAGGTCAGAGTGAAAGGTTTTTGTCTGAGTATGGCCTCACTTTTGGATTGATTGATTGACAGCCGTACCGTTCCATGAGCGTTGGCTCATATCGAGAAATTTTGTGTTGTGCTAATCCAGTGCTTCTCAATTATTTTCTGTTACGCCCCCCCTAGCAAGAAGAAAACTATTCTCGCCCCCCCTCCCCACCGTGACTATCCTAACTTGTCTTGTAAGTCGTAAAATGTTGCACTGTCGCAAACGTGACAGAAGTAACAATGAGAGCGCCACTGCCCCCTGCTGTAGTAAACGCGCAATTACACTTTATTCTAGTACTGCCCAAAAAAAAGCCTGTTCCCCAGGGTCACGCGCCCCCCCAGGAATAGCACCGCGCCCCCCAAGGGGGGCGCGCCCCACTATTTGAGAAGCACTGTGCTAATCTAACGTTCCAAGTGCATCGTCCCGTCTCTTCCTACTTTAACTGCAGTTAAGCGTCACCTCGTAATGTGTTGTTTCAGCAAGCTCCATAAAAATGCCTTTGACCGGCGTGTAAAGTCACATCATCAACTTTACTGGAGCATTGCCATTTTATCCAGTCCATAAGTCAGAAAGGCCCAGAGTCGGCACTTTTCTCTATCTGCATGCCAGAATTGGAACCTACTTCCAACAGTACCAAAGATTAGATGGGAAGCCAGTAATGACGTTTGGGAGGTTGCCAAAGAGATGAGTGGAGCAGCTGAAGTTTGGCTGTTGATCACTTCTATTGCTCTTTGTGTGTAATGTTTGTGTTCTACATTGAAAAGTCAACTTCTCATCAAGTTCTGAGGTCAAGCTACAGCTTTTTATCAAGTATATTATAACTTAACAAAGCAATTGAGACAAACTGAAAAGAAAGTGGTGATACATATAGTGACGAATTTAGATGACCAGCCCCCACGTGTTTTTGTACGATATCGTGCAGTTCCAGTGCAGGCACTTCCGCATGACTTTGCATATTGCCAAGTTTCCCCATTTAGCCAAATCCTCAGTTGCATCACCTCAGTCCAGATCAAATGGTTTGAACTCTGAAGTTTTGTGCAACTTTAGAGCTATTTTTCTTCTTACGTGTTGGAGTCAGATTCCAAATTGTACAACTCTAGGGATGTTCCACTAGTTAAGTCCACTACTTCAGTTTCAAAATCATGTCATTGGTGAGCATTTCAGAGCTAAGCCATGACATTTAGGCACGGAACTGTCAGGATACACACTTCTGAAGCACCTCATATCACCATATTGCCGGTATTAGCAAAAATCCCAGTATAATCCAGTCGGAAAGGCAACCGGGATGTTGGATCAGCATCTGTAAAGGTTACTATTCGTTGCATACAATACCCCGCAAATCCCACATATCCTTCACAAAAGGTCACATGAGCTCCTACCTTTGTAGAAACACTCTTCGCCGTGAACGATTTTAATCCTGCGACGTTCCGAGCAGGACGCGCGGTGCAGCTCACAGTGGTTGGGGTAAAGTTTCCCGTCTGAGCCGCACACAGGCTTGTAGTGAGGTTTGCAATGCTCCAAGCAGTTACACTCCCCTCGACCCATCTGCGGATTGACGGAGCAACGGCGGCCCAGGCCGCAGTGCTCGCATGGAGGCGGGTCGCTGTGGTGGTTCATCAAACCTGGAAACGCAAAAGGGATGAAACAAACCGCAGATGGTCACAAAAGGTAAATCTACCTAATACCCACACAATCCATAAATAACATACTTGGTAAACCAAGAAATTGATTTAATATCAAGCATTAAGGGAGCCAAGACCAACTTCAAGACTTGAGAGCAGAGTTTGAAGGGTTTAGATTAAGATCAAAGCTCGAAGGAGAAGAAACCAAGTACAAGATTATCATGGGTTGGGATGCGAATCATGGCCAACACTTAGAGGGCTTTGAAATTCAGGCTCTCAGGCTTGAGCCAAATCAAGAGCCAAAACCAAATTAAACTTGGGATTTCAAGGAGTCGAGAACAAGACATGGTGTTGTGGTGTAGTCATGTTTAGTCACTTCTCATTCTCATTTATTTATCGATGAATGATTAAATATGTAGCGGATCAAACTAACCCATGAACATTTTTGTTAATATAAGTCTTGATATTGGCAACACCAAACATATTATTTCAGACGGATCAAATAGAAGCGCTTGCTAAAATGGCAGGCCTCAACCGCTGGGCGTGCTTGTTGGCGTGAACAAACCGATTTGGAAGCTCTGGCATCTTCCTAATACACACACAGGCACGGACACATTGATATACACACACACACACACACATACACGCATACACACACAGAGGCAAGCGCGCTGTGACCTGAATGGAGACAGTCAATTTGCCACTTTATTAATTTCCGGCGGCTCTCCTGCGTAATGATTATTCCACGAATTTGCGCGCCGCGGCAGGGGCGAGCGTCCTGTGCCACCGGCGGGGTCATTGAAGGGCGCCCTCATTTGTCCCCCGGACGCTTGTACGACCATCTTTTTGTTGGACGACAACAGGGAGAAGATTCTTGTTTCCCCTATGACCCATGATGTTCTATAATGCCCAAATATTATCGAATGAGATTCGATACGAGAGATACAGTTTTTGTTTGAGAACATGATGTGCACACTTGTGATTGACAGTCGCCACCAAAGGTGTATTATTCTAGTCCTATTCGCATAATTATATACACATAATTTTATTATTAAATATATCATTATCATGAAAACCGGATGCGCTCGAGATAACAAGATGGGTGGATTTGGAATCAGCACAAAAAAGAACTCTTGAAAGGTTTACTTGCACCAGTGTAATTTGAAACACTAATATCAGTAAACTGTCCTAGCATCTAACAGTAGAGTCAACGTCAGAGATGCATTTTGACTGTCAGACCTGGCTCATTATAAATGTAATGTTACAAAACCCCTTTTTATTGGTTTGCTCACCAACACACCCCTAAGAGGACATGCAGAAGAACACAGACAATACCATGACACTTTTACAGGTCTCAGCTGGAGTGCACAGCGAGTGTATTTTTAGCACACCTGTTGTCATGCAAAGATGGACTAATGTATGCACGGGTTTCATTAAATACGCCACCGGCCGCAGATTTTTCCCTCCCCCACTTTCACGGAACCAGCACGGTGCCACTTTGCTGACAAAGAAATGATGGAAAGATGTTTTAGACTCAGCAAAGACAAACGTCAAGCCGAGATGGAAAATGCGAGGGGGAAAAAAAAAACACCCTTTGCTTTCTCACCCCCCTTCACACGGTCCCTCCCTCTGCTAATTGCTGCACCAGTGACAACACTTGAACTCCTGCTGGCATAAACAAGTCGTGAAGATTTTATGAGTAGCTATTTGAGGCCTAAGAGCTTTCTCCTTCCCTTCGGAGAAACACCACTAAGTTGCTTGGCTTTGAAACATTGATGACTTCTACCTCACTGAGTCTGAGTTTTATTATTTTATTTATTTATTTTTAACGGGGGAAAAGAAAAATCTGCAACTCTCCATTGGGTTTAGGGTCAGAAAATACTGGAGTTTGCGTTCACTCTGGAGCTATTCAGTTGTTGGGTTTCAAAATGCTTTGGTTCATGTTCACATTAAGGCTTTGAACAGCAAGCAAACTCAAATGTTAATAATTTTCTTTTTTTTTTAATCGGTAGACGCGGGCAAACATTTTTCAAATGTGGCATCGTTTTTTATGTTAAAAACTGGTGAATCCAAGGGAGATGACCTCTGCGTTTTGCAAGAAACCCTGATTGCAAATTAGGTATTTATTCCATAAGTGGATAATGCACTCGATGACTAAGGCACCACTATTTGGGGAAATGAGTCTGCTTAAAAGAACAATGCCTACTTGTATTAGACATCTGATTTATATGGTAAAATCATCACTTATTGTTCCTACAGGGAGGTATTCCATTCATGGCAAAACATAAAATGAATTATTTATGCATGCTGGAGGCCATGAATGAGATGTGTTCCTCTGTTTCAAATGTTCATTGTTCTAATTAGACTAATTGCCTTTGTGCTTTCCCAAAAATTTGTTTGAGAAGATTAGCCTCCAAATGTGTGCAGTATCACGCAAATAAGCTTTGTTGCATAAAAGCCATAGCAAATAATGAAACCTATTAAAGGTTGAGCAAACACATGCGCAGAACACATTAACGACAAGCATAATTGGGTGAGGCACTATTTCTTCCAAGACTAACTGCGGAACAGCAGTTGTGTAAACAAGAGCGGTCGCCTTTGCAGAGATGTCGAAGTTTTCAGATACTGTGTTTTATCAACACATTAACTTTCTTTGAGTGAAATGACAAATTTACTAATTGTGTTGTCAATTATCATAAGAAGAAATTAGACTATATTTGATGAAAAATATAAACATAACAGACACATGATTACTTTGATTTTTTTGAAGCGTAGTTACAGCACAGAAAAAAAAGAGATAAGATGCGCCATAATACGGGGCCCAGACCAAGCGGGGGGTTTCCCGCATTTCCACAGTATGCAACCTTTTATATGCATCTGCTCGCATACACACATAAATTATGGTTGAAAACATAAGTGGGTAAAATATAAGACAAAATGTTTGGAAACTACAAATTCTCACAACCTAAATGAATAAAAAAAAAATCAATATATATTATTATATATATTACATTAATATATTAAAACTACAGAGCAATTGGTCAACAAAATACTGGTACACTAAAAATAAAAAAATATATACAATATACTCAAAAAAGAAAAAGAATTGCCAACATACACAATTACGTAGTACACAAAAAACTGAATGGAAAAAAATACAACTTATTAGATAATATAAATAGAAAGAAAAATACAAACATGTATAACAAAATACTGAAGAGAAAATATGAGGCAAAATATAAAAAATACAAAAGTATTTGAGAAAATAAAAAACTGAGAAAAAAAACCCTGAAAAAATGACAAACCTATTAAAGAAAAGATTTTCTGAAAAGTATTGCTTGAAATGGTTCAACCTCTACTTACGAACGCTCTCTCGGCATACAAATGAAGGTAATTATGCTGGAGATGAAGGCTGACGGATGAAAAACGTGCCAACGAGTCGCCGAGGCGTGTAAACAAGATCTCATCAGAGGATGTGCCCTTCGAGGCCACGTTCCGACGCGAGTAAGATGCGTCTTTCAACATATTAGTCACATTGATTGTCTCCGGCACTGCCATCACGGTGGGAAATATTTCCCGATTCGCCAGGCACAATCTCCAATTACGCCGCCGCGCTTTTGTCACGCGGAATTGTGCTTCTTCTTCATTTCAAATTGCTACTTAAAATCAACAACGAATTTCAAGTGCACCGCTCAAAAGGTCCATCCATCCATCCATTTTCTGTACCGCTTTATCCCCACGGGGGTCGCGGGCTTGCCGGAGCCTATCCCAGCTGTCATCGGGCAGTAGGCGGGGGACACCCTGAACTGGTTGCCAGCCAATCGCAGGGCACTCAGAGATGAACTACCATCCGCACACGCACTCACACCTAGGGGCAATTTGGAGCGCTCAATCGGCCTACCAAGCATGTTTTTGGGGATGTGGGAGGAAACCGGAGTGCCCGAAGAAAACCCACGCAGACGCGGGGAGAACATGCAAACTCCACACAGGGAGGACCGGAGGTGGAATCGAACCCGCACCCTCCTTACTGTGAGGCGGACGTGCTAGCCAGTGCGCCAACGAGCCACCCGCTCAAAAGGTATTGATTAATTTTTTCCAAAGCACGAGATGTGCACTTTGTCGGCTGGATATTGTATTAAATATCGCCTTTGCCTTCACACAACGAGAGATTTTAGGGGCGGGATCATTTAAATCAGTCAGACGATGACGTCGCATCAGGCCATGTTGGGTTGGTTGGTGGACAGTGAGCCAGCTTTTGGGTGGTCTGCCAAGCTAAATATTGCCTGAAATTGATGAGTCAAGAATTTGTGACGAGCTCTCGTTGCGGGGACTCCAAATTAGCGAATGCGGCTGCCATTTTTTTGGGTCTGTCATGCGACAGCCAAATCTTTTTAGTCCTGGTGCACGCCAAGAAAAAAGAAGCGTATCATTGGTCTCCATTCATCTTGCTCGGAAGTATCACCTCCACCATGACGATTCTGATTATTTGAATGCAACCTTTCAATTTAGTGTATTGGATATGTCTAGATATCCTAGTAGATTTTTTTCAATGAAGAATTCAGGATTCAGTTTTAGAGATGCCGCCTCTGCTGTAGTTTATCACACACACATAAAGGCTCTGTGAGCCACTTACAATTTTTATCAAAACTGAAGACGGTTTCTGTTACAGTCCGTTCGATTGAATTTTCTTTTATTTGCAACATATCTTTTCCAGCTATACAAATACTACTTCTGCTATTAATTTCACTTTGTGTGATGAGGTAATAATGACTGCACGTGTGTCATTTTTGCGTTTAATCATACTATTTGCTGTCACAATCCGTTCTTACGTGACTGAAAGGGTAGGCATTTATTCATCCATACATTGGCCAAGGTCTTTGCTCTGTGTTTAGAGGATTTTTTGGGTTGTTGTCTGTGTGAACTCTACTGCTTCATTTTGCTGTGAAATCCCATCTGAGAGCTGGACACAGCCTGTAAAACGGAGACATTAAAGCTCAATTGACCTCACTTGTGTAATCATCAGAAGGCGGCGAATGTGCGTGAGGTGAAGCCTGAATTATTTATGACTTCCTCCTCCTCGCTCTCGTCAACGTGGCGGCTGCAAACGAGTTGCTGAAAACAGACCGGAGTGAGACTTTCCCTCCGGGCGTGTTATGCGCAATTACTACCACGACCTTGTCGACGTCCGGTTTGGAAGGAGAATCTCATGCTCATTTGAGGACATTTTGACAATATTTGTTATTACTTTTTTATGCAGCCCGGTGAGGAAGGGTGGAACTTTTTTTTTTTTTTACCTGATCAATTAGCAATTGTAACGCCTGTGCTGCTAATCCACAAAATATAGATGGAATTCACGCTGCTGCCACTACAGACTTCTTTCCCATGTTTACGCTTCCACCTTCCTTCCGTAATGTGTGTGCACTCTTCGATGAAAACAAGGCTCTAAAATGGCCACTTCGGACGGATGGAATTTTCTTTATGTTGGTTTTCGCGCTGGGATCATTGGGCGGAGTCGTACGTTTGCACATTTGTGCACCATTGTGGGATGGAAGTCGTCTTTTCCCAGTCAATTAGCGCTGTCCCTTATTTGCATAACATTTTGAAAAAAATGTATATACTGTACAATATTAAAAATTACACACACTCGTCCCTACTGATGCACAACATAATAGCCATATTTCACCTAAGTGACATACGTTCTTTTGCTAGGGATCGAAAAGGAGTGAGGGAATCACAAATTGAAAACTTACCCTTCATCTTTACGCTCTCGGTGATTCCATCCTGCAGGATAAAGAAAAATCGGAGTTAAAATAAACCATGCAAGGTGACATGGAACATTTTTCCTCATTGAATAAAATAAACTTCTACTGCTATGCTACATGACATATAATAGACACAACATACTAGCTGTCATATCATTATAAATCTGAAGTCGATTCTAATGCAACAGGTGGCGCTATAAACAGTAAATCCAACAAAGACCATTTTAGCCAATGAGACACGAGAAGAAAGACTATCAGACTCAATAAACACCAACAAATTGGGACTCGTCGTATCTGTGTCCAGACGAATGAATAATCGCCAAATATAATATAGTTAATAAACACATAGCATGTAAAGAACAAATATATCAAATAAAAAAAAGAAGTTAACATGCATATAATAATAAGAAAAGATAGAACACGGATTCTCTAGTGGTACTTGATAGAATCAATGCTTAAGTCCATTTTGGTTGCATTTAATTTCAATATATTTGTACTTTTTCTCTCAAAACTGTTTTTAAGTAGAATTTTTAATTAATTCCTAAATGCTACACGTTTGAATGAATGTTAAGCACAGCATTACTTTTCAAACTGTGCAATGATGTTGGCTTACAATAATATAAAATATACTTGGAACAAAACATATATTCAGGTGGCACTTGCCGTAAAAAAAAGAAAGATTAAAATTAATGTAAAGTTAATTCATTATTTAAAGAGAAAAAATAAAATAAAAAAATAACTAAAACTGTGAATAAGTTACAAAACTTAAATAAGAGGACAGTATACAATACATTATTGTGAGATCATTTGAATAATGTCTTTATATTTAAAAAAAAAATACACTGAAATGGCAAACATATATTTGAATCCTATGTTTCGATAAACACGGCCTTGTTGTTTCCCCCTTTCTTCAGCCACCATTTCCCAGTAAAGACAGGGCATGAACATCGAGGAAGCAATCTTCCAAACAACTCCGCAGGCAGCAATTTTTGTCACAGTGAACCTGATTATTCTCCACAAAGGAATAAAAAGCTCAGTCACAAGACCGTGGAAAGTGTCTTGGGGAAAGAGGGAGTGGTGCATTTAATGCTGCTGGAAAAGACAGTTTGAATGCGGAAGAAGCAGACATAAATATTTGATTTCTGCAACATTTGTTCTTGTTCTTGCTCAGAAAACTCCAATCTGCCTGGCTGGCTAGCTGGCTGGGGAGGTGTTATGAAGAACAAGATGCATTATGCAACAGGTCAATAATCAACAGCCACAGATGCTGCTTGCTGAAAATGCTTGCTGAAAATAGCCATGGAAAACATCAAAGCCCACGCTCAACAAAAAGCGATTAACTCCAGCTTGATATGATTCATGACATTCGAATGATCCACTGAAATTACAATGGGATTCATTTAAAAAATGATTGGCTTTGATTATGAAACAATTCTGTCAAATTACGAGATAATACATTTTAGGCTACTCTAATTACGATACAATATCCTTTTGATGACGCCAAAATATTTTACTGCAATGAGATACAATTCACTGCAATCGCGATATGAAAAAAATTGCCTCGATTACAATGGGATGTATCGTTCGCTCCATTTACGATACAATTTAAAATTCGATTCACTCTAACTACGACACAATTCACTGCAGATACAACATGATTCAATCCAAGACTGACACAATTCTCTCTTGATACAATTAACTCCAATTAGCATATGATATGATTCCCTCCAATTACAATGAGATAAAATACAATTTACTTCAATTCTAAAACAATAAAATTCATTCAATTACAATACAAGGCAATTTGCTCCAAATACGATACGGTATGACTCGCTTAATAATACAATTCACTCCAATGATGATATCATGTGATTCACCCCAATTATGATTTGGCAGTCCCTATGATTCACTCCAACTGTACAAGCAATGTTTTTCTTATATATTTTTTTATTTAATTTAAAGCTCTACACGCTATTTTTAAGGGCAATGAGTGCCGATGACTTGGGGGTCATAGTTTGTGGCATCCATCCATTTTCCTTATTACTTTACCTCACGGGGGTCGCGGGCGTGCTGGAGCCTATCCCAGCAGTCATCGGTTAGTCGGCGGGGGACACCCTGAACTGGTTGCCAGCCAATCGCAGGGCACACAGAGACAAACAATCATCCACACTCGTACTCGCACCAACGGGCAATTTGGGGTGCTCAATCAGCGTACCATGCATGTTTTTGGGAAGTGGGAATGGGAGGAAACCAGAGTTCCCGGAGAAAACCCACGCAGGCACGGGGAGAACATGCAAACTCCACACACGGAGGACTGGAGGTGGAATTGAACCCGCAACCTCTGAACTGTGAGGCGGACATAGTACTAACGCAGTATCCCAGTTTGTGGCATATTTACACTTAAATGTATTCATTTAAATTCATTTATTAATATGTTCAATCGTAAACAGATTTTAGCGGGTACAACAAAATAGTAGTTGTCTCAGAAGTTGATTAAATGGGAATGTTCTTGCAAGAGTAAATTAAAAATCCAAGTTTTTGATGACAAATGTTGGATAGTTACTTGCAGTGAAGGGTGAAATGAATACCTCTCTATTTTCATTTTAGTGGGCTAAAACAGCTGAGCACAGCAGTGGCCACCTGTGACTGCATCTTATTCCTGCCTCCTCGCTTGCAGTGTTGAGCAGCTGACATTTAGCAAAGATCCACAGGTGGAGGCGACATTAGCCCAAGCCTTATTTGCATAGGATACCCACACACACAATTCACACTCATTTTGTTTGAGTGATTTTCCTCGGGGCTCCTGGGGGCAGTGAAGCAGCTCGCCTCCCACCTGTAGGGGGCACCATTCAGCCAAACCCCTGGGTGACCACCCACATCATCTCATAATGTCTGACTATCTCTTTGTAAACATTCCATTCCGAAGTGCTTTTTTAGATATACATATACTGTATATAAATCCCCAGTGTTTGGATTTTGACCAACCTGACACGTTTTGTCTGTAATAATTATCAAAGCACTTTAACAAGACCACCTAATGATTTTTACCAAATGTCTTTTTTCGTAGCTGTACCTTTTGTATGAAAATGGGTGGTTTCTAATTCTATTTCAGCTTTGTTTTTTTGGCCTCTTCATCACAATCCGCCTCTCCCTTGCGGACCTAAACACCCAACCCCAACCCCCCACTCTATTCCATCCCCACTCAATCCATGTTAATCTGGATTAGCTGCGTAGCCCGGCCAATGCACGGCCGGCAGTCTGCGGGATTTTGCGCGAGCACGTGGCTGGCCCTTTGACTCCATTTTGTTTGTGTTGACGTCATTGCATGGTGTATGAGAATACAACCAAACACCAGAATGAAAATGATTCATAGTGTTTTTGATGGAAACATTTTGGTAAAAGGACGGGAATTCACAAAAATAACAATCTAATCGAGTTCTCCACTGTTTATAAGTGTGCAGTCGCAGTGTGGATTCGATCTTTTTCAGAAAGTCTCACATTAAACTTCCGAACAGTGAAAAGTAATGACAAAGCAGCTCTGTCACAGTGGCACATTTTTCTTTTTGATTGATGAAGCATCCGGTGAGTGATGATACCGCTATTAAAGGAGATAAAGACGGATTTTTGTTGTTGTTGCTAGCTTTAGTGAGGACAATATATTTTTCTGCTACAAAGCTACATCTATCTGTATTTTTGAATGACAACTGTTGGGACAACATTCAAAAATCCACATCGATTAAATTTGCTGTTTTTAACCCTCTTGCAAAACAAAAAAAGTCTAATATTTGCCTTCAGAGAAATCGAATGACACAAGCTACTTCTATTTCCTTTGATTGATGTAGTATGAGTGATGGGACTGCTATTAAACAAGATACAAGCTCTTTTAATGTTGTAGCGAGCATCTTTAGCAAGCAAAAAATACCACAAAAAGGTCTGAAAAATCCATGTGGGTTTTGGGAAGCAAACTGTTTGGAAAAGGGCAAAATCTCTCAAAAATCTCAGTCTATTGATTTCTTTCTCTATTGATTTGAACTTTGGGTTTTTTTCTGTTTGATAAAGGTCGAAATCTGTCAAAAATTACAGTCTATTCATTTCTTTCTCTATTGATTTGGACTTTGGTTTTTTCTTTGCTGCTTTTTTTTGTATTTTTGCTCTTGCAGAGAAAGTCTAATATTCAGCTTCCGATTTCTGTCACTATGGAGAAAAATAATGATACAGCAATCCTGTCTGAGACACACCTTTGATTTATGTAGTATCCAATGAGCAACGGCACGGCTATTAAGTGAGATAAAAGCCGATATATGGTGTTTTTGCTGGTTCCTTTTGCAAGTGCAAGCTTGTGTACGCCTCATACCACAATGTTGGACAAATCCATGTGGTTTTTAAAAGCTGTTTGGAAAAGGGCACAAATCTGCTTTGGGGGTTTCAATCATTTTTAATGATGGCTGTGATGCTTTTTTTAATCATCTTGCTGAAAAAAGTCATTCTCTCCCTTGATTAATGTAACATCCAATTAATGATGCCACTGCTTAATTAAGGTATACAAACCTTTTTTATGCTGTTGCTTTTTATATATTCACATATAGAAAATCCACGTTACTTTTTTTAATTACCACTTATTGCAAAATAGCAGAAACTATTCTTTTGTTGACTGTATATGTGCTGTTTTTTTTTTTTGTATAACACATTTGAGAAATCGCCAGGGACTGTCAAAATGTGCATCAATCAGTGTCACAGCCCCTTACTATTACAGTGATATTTCCCCTCATTAGAAAATACATGATATGAAGTTTTCTGGACTGGAAAGGGTGACTGAAATGGATTCATATCATTTCCATTCATAATTTGAGGTACATGTCTTTTGAGATAGAATCGCAGTCGCTGAAAGACTTCTACTCGTATCTCAAGGCACCACAATATTTGAACATCAGAGATGCTGCCTTTGCAGTAAAAGTCCATTATCTTAGCTTCCGATTGATATTTGTGCTGAAAAAAACGAATGACTCGGCAGTCCTGTCCGAGCCGCACATTCATTCCTTTGATCGATTCGGTTTCCGATGACGGATGGCACTCCTATTCAGCGAGACAAAAGCAGAACATTCTTTTTCTGTTGTCGTGCGTTAACGCACAATAGCATCGCTTTGAATGCTTGCCTCAACTGCTGTCACGATGAATAAGTAACTGAGAAAGTCACTGATTTGTTGGAAGTGGCAGAAACGGATGAACATTTTGATCTTGTGTTGTCTTTCTTCCATGTTATCTTCGGACTCATAAAGAGTAGGCTTGTCAAAACTATGTGGGTTATTTTCTGTTATTCTAACGTCAACTCTGTAATACTGTATTAACCCTGTGATTATGCGGAGAAAAAAAACTAAAATCAAAGCAAGAATTAAGCTCTCAAATCAAGGCAAGATATTTCATGGTTGTTTTTTGTCTGACAAGAGCGTTCTTCTGATCTGGCAGCTTTTGCAGAATTCTTTTGCTTCAAGCAGTTGTTTGATTGAGATGTTATTATTGGTTCTGAATAGGTTGAAATACGAAATACAATATTTATACAAGTGTAGGTAATGTGCACTGGAGGGATTTTTTAGGCTTTTTGTTTTTAGAAGAGTTTTTCAGGTTTTACTGGCAGATACTTTTTTTTTTCTTTTTTGTCTTTCAAGTTGGAGCTTGCAGCGATATAAACACTTGTTACATATGTTAAACTGACAGTAGAATATTATTAAAATCATTTTGGGGGAAATCATCACTCTTTGGCCCCATCTTATGCATCTAATTTATTTGTCACTATTATTTCTTAACGTATTATGTTGTGAATAAAATATACCAATCAGAGATTCTAGTAGAGACGGCAGGAGTGACCAAGTCGTTTGCATTGCACACATCGTCGTTCATTAGGGCTCATGGGGAGGCACAGAAGCACTCAAGGGATAGGATGTTGGGATTTGAAACACAGCAACCACGTGCGCCCACGTGAGTGTTCCATTCGGTTCACCAGATAAAGACTCTCAAGTTTTAGTTGATTGTACATTTGAAAAAATATCAAACCGGTCATTTTTTGGTCTTTGGGCGTTTCGTTTGGCCGAAATGCCAGAGGGGGAGGAAAGAGTGGAGTGAAGCTAAATTTAAATCTTGCTAGCAACGTCATACTCCAGTACCGTACTCGTATTCCACTAATACATTTTCATTATTCTAGGTACGTAATTTTAACTTTGATCAAGTTAAGATCCACTGGTCCATGGCACGACGATTAGGTGTGATAACAACAAAAGGTTTTTTTCATTGCCAATTGCTATCACCACGACATAGAAATTGATAACACATCGCCGATCATTCAGACAGGAAATCCAGGCATCTAATGGTAACCATACGAGGTAAAACAATACCTTATGTCGGAATCTCAAGACAGGCCGATAGGGATGCAACCCCTGGTCATTGTTAGGCCTCCCGTCTGCGAAGAAGACTGCCAGCGCTGCCAGTAAAATGGCTGCTGACCACCATCCGACCGCCGCCATTGGTCTTGTCCTGTTGGGGAAGAACAAGCCCCAAAACATAATGAGCAACGTCACCCTTTTAAAACGAGGCTATCAAATATGGTCTCTGTGATTAGATCAATTACGAGGAAAAATAGACGCGTCGCCAGGAGTTGAATTTTGGGGGAAGACAACGAGACAACGGATTAAGACAATTACAGCAAGGCCTTTACGAGTTAATGAGGCTTAGATTCCACAGTCGAGAGCAAACATCTTTATTCATACGAGTAACTCAAAGAATTCACTTTCCGCCTGTCCTCAAAGAACCGCTCCATTAGTCATCGCGCTGAGGCAAAATAATGTTGCAAGTGTGAAACTAAAGTGTGTTAACGGTGGGGAACGAATATCAGGTCATATTGCTAATCAGTCAGACTCACGAGAGCTAATATTTTCTAACACTTGCGCATTTTTTGCCAACCTCTGCCCGCATCTTATAATGAAAACTTGAACGACTTAAGGCCACTCATCTGTCAAATAAGTAAACCTTTATACCAGATAATAAACCTCTAAGGAGGTGAGGCACATATTTTATATTCGAAAAATCAAATAGCATGCACCCCTAGAATGAAATAACAATGATTTTGTCCAAATTTACTCCAAAATAGACTTGAAATCTGATGATAAATGAAATTGATTACAGAAAGTTTGATATTGTCTTAATCATGCTCATTATAGGCTAAGAAGAGTTATTATTATTGCGACTTTTGCCAACTTTTTCTATCACCCTTGCCAAGACTAACAAAATTAAATTTCCATACGACATACTCATCTCAAGTTTCGATGAAAATTACATAAGCGCATGCACACGCGCATACACTCACATGCACACGCACACACACTTTTCACTGGTGTTAGCACTGCTAAGCTCTCCATCTCGTGCTTAGAAAAGCCAGATAGCATCTCCGCCCTCTCCTGTTCCTGCATGCCCGACGAATGGAAGTGACATGCTTGCTATGTGGCTGCTGATTAGCACAGAATTAAGGAAAAGAGCATGCTTCAAAAAAGGCAATTAAGAAACAACTAAAAAGGTAATAAATGATACAAGCAAACTTGCTGCTTTGGAGTCTTAAAACCTTCACAACACTAGTTATTAAGTTGCGTCTCCGTGGGGTGAGTGTTCAAGGTGCTGTGATAATCCGCTGGGAATAACCGTTTGAAATCCAACATGAAGCATTTTCAAATGTTTGCTGTCAGAAAAGAAAAAGAACAATGTTTTGCCTCCAATTGCTTCAAGACCACAACCTGGAACTTGATAAATGATGTTTAAAAAAAAAAGGACCATTTTCTAGTTGTAAGAATTAAAACAACAACAATTAAATGTTTGGTCATGAGTGATGTTGATCTCTTTCATTTTTATGCACAGTAATTAAGTTGAAATACAAATAATATTTAAATATGAATAAGTTCAAATCAAAATCATGTTTGAATATGAATAAATTTAAATAAAAATAATGTTTAACTAATAATACAGTTGATATAATATTCAAACACAGTTTATTGTAATTTTTGTGCTTTGATTTTGAAATACACAATAACAATATGTAGTAAAATACTAATTAGTTGTAATTCTCATTTTACACTTTTTTTCCAACTCATTTGCCTTCTTATCTTCAAACAACAGAACAATAATACAAAGTTTTCTGGGGAGGGCTTGCGGAAAAATGTTGTGAAAGTTCTCTGCTCGCCTGACCGACTTGCACCTTTATCAACCACCGGCCTCGTTCTATTTCCCGCCGTTGAGGTGCATCCCACCCCATCGGGAGTGGCGCATGCAGCTGCTTCTTCTCCGCCTCGCTGGAGCCGCAATAGCGGAGATAAAAGTGAGCCGGATTACTTTTTCTCCATCCATATCGTCTCCTGGCAGCGGGCCAATCAATCTCTTTGTGTTAAATTACTTATTAATGACGCCGCTCTTGGGCTGATATGCACACACACAGACACACAAACACACACACATTCACGAATAGTTTACTACAGTAGATCCGTTAAAGTTTGCCACAAAGGTAATACAATTTGGACTTCCAACATTTCTTGGCTTGTGCTATTTGTTTTTTCTTTCTCCTCAGAAGAAAGTTGCGGGTTAAATGTCATCAGATTTTTGTCATCTCTCTGCATCTGTGAGCTTTATATAACTCATTCCGAACTGCTTTGGTGACATTTTTTACAGACAAAATCAAGAAAATTCAAAGGATTCGCAGTTTAGTTCATTCTTCTGTCTAGTCGATGTGATTTTGTTAATTTGATAGCAAAGTATTTAGGACAAGTTCATCTGTGATGGATTCCTGGAAATAAACAAAATTGATTATAGTTAGCCTTGACTGATTCAACCCATTGGGTATTTTTGCGGGTCTATTCATGAAAGACATGCCGACCAAATATCATGTTGCTTTGTGAAATGGGCTTCAGAGGGTGAAGAATTCCAACGTGTGTTACCCAAAGTTGTAAACTGGCTGCCATCCATTGCACACACACAATAACAAAAAATCTTAGCAATTTTGGATTGTCCATCTATCTACTACACATGGTTCAAATTACTAATTGGACAAAATCTCTTGACTTTAAGAGCCTGGACATGGGAAAGCTGAGACCAAGATGGCCACATTAAACTGCTTGGTGGACTCCTTTTCTCACCTTTTGAGGTGTTGTTGAGACTTGTTTGTGGGTTTACTCATGATACACATGTCTACCAAATCTTGTCACACACAATGAAACTGGCCATGGTGGCTGAATTTCAAATTTGAAAAGACTTTCAGAATATGATAGGATCAGAACAAAAACGTTGATGCTTCATAATTTTTTGGTGTCCATCGGTCTAATATACGTGGTTCAACAATGTGGTAGCAATTGGAAAAAATATTTTGAAAGACACCTGGAAATAGCAAAAGAACACTAAATGATTTACTTCAAACCAAAAAATCCTGTCTGCTCAGTTATGGCTTTTTGAAACATTTTGTGGCTCTACTCATTAGACATGCCTATTAGATTTCATGTCCACATGTTAGGACAAAAACTGCCTCCCTATGTCGGTTTAACATATTGTCTGTACACAGAAATATTAAAATTTGGCAGCAATAAGACACATTTTGTCACGGCGGGTTTCTGTGAAGGATCGCTGAAAATGGTCAAAATGACACTAATATGACCATTTCAGGTCAGAATGGCTTCTTGAGACGTTTTTGTGCGTTTCCGTTTGACTGACATGCCTATTAAACGTGAGCGAAACTTGCTCCAGGGGCTTGAATTTTGAAAAAACTTCTGAGTGCTGCTACCCAGCCAATTTTTCTTTGCACAAAGCGGGCTCAGGCTCAAAAGAATCTTGTTCAAATTTGAAGGGATTAACTTAAAATGTCAGCATGAGATTAATTTGCAATAATATCCGATCCAAAATGCTACTGTCCTTTTTTCAGTGCAACCTATTTTCTTCTCTACTCCACAGAGTAGCATCTGTGTGACATTTTTTTTCCAATTAGAGTACAGGGGATGTTTCATTTGAATAAAATTGCCATCCAATGTTTATTTTTGGCCCATGCCAAAGAGTCGAGTGCGCTGATTCTTAAAGTGTGGGGCAATGCGGGCTACCTCTAGTGGTAAGCAAAAAGATCAATGAAATATAACTGAAACTTTTTTTTTTTTTTTTAATACAGTACAATGCATTTGTTAAGTACAGCTAAGTCATATTCAACTCGAGTGCAATATATTTGAAATGAATCTTTTAGAAATATATTTAGGACAATTTTGTACTGTTTTACATAAACTTGTATGTGTTATTTTTTAACATTTAAGTACAGACTTTTTTTCCCTGATATTGAAACTCCGCATAATGTTAGATTATTTTGATTATATTTGGTGATACTTTAAGTAAAGTAGTTTTAGGTAGCATTTTATGTAAAAAGTGAGAGCCACTGGTCTAGGTTCAGGCAAGTGTGGTCAAGGTTGGTCCTGGCAATGTTGTGACTGTCGATCTCACAAAAGTAAAACTCAAAAACATAACTATCAATTACTTGTACGTATTTGTTTGAACTTAATGAAATGTCTTATGGGCTGCTACACTTCATCTGACTTCTATCTCAAAAGAGACACCATACACAGGCTATTGTCCTGCTGAGAACAAGACCGCCCATCCACTTCCAAAGTCATCTGAGACTCATTAGTGCAGTGCTTATTGAGCGATGTGAACTCTCGTTACCCTGACCACATTCTCATTTACACTCACCATCTTCCTATGAAAACTCAATGATGACACAGATATTGTGTGCAAGGGAGGGAGACATGACCTCACTTGGACCACTGAAGCCTGTTGGATTAGGGGACGTATTATGGACATTTGACCCCTGTTGGGGACAACCGATACAGAAAATGGATGGACTTTTCTTGTCATAATAATAATAATAAATATATACATATATGTATAGATATGTATATCATAAAACAACAAAAGAGGGACAAACTAAAAACAACTTTCATTTTTCCCCTAGGTAATTCAACATATGTATAAAATGAGACAGCTGAGACATAGGAGAAAGTGGAAAACGCAGGAGCAAGAGACCCGGGGCAGTCGGGGGGGCGGTGCAGGTGGTCTCGTTCATCAAACCCACATATGCATGCAAGAACATATACCCCAGGTAGCTCAAAGCTATAGTACACGGGCTGATGATTCAAGATGTATTTTTCTCTGCGGTGTGTTAGCACAGCAATGCTCTGTGTGTGTTCAGTCCAAACATGGCACAAGGATGTTGTAAAGCCTGACAGTTCCTCAACATGCGCATAACAAATGAGGGTCAGTGATTTCCCTGGGGGTGTCAAAGGTGGTGCACCTCTTAAAAAGTCTGGAGCAGGTTGAAGAAATGACAAGTCAGTTGCCAAATATTTGCAGCCAATTTGCTATGGCGCAGAGAACTCTTCAGCCAATGTTGATCTTTTTCAGCCCTCTGAGGCCACCATACTTTAGTTTTGTTTGCAAGAATAGGTCAGCGTAGGCCTCATTACAAACCAAGTCTACAGCAACCAGGATGTGATCCATGAGGTCAAAGGTAGTGAAGCACGATACAGCAATACATTTTTCATACAGCGTCCGTATCGAATATCATTAAGCTGTGCAGGGGTTCCTTCTGGTCAGGTGGCTTAAATTCCTGGACAACAGCAATAGTGTGGGTCTGTTCCAAACCTCAGCCCACATTCATGTGTCATTTTTTTGTAGTTATTACCAAAACAAAAGATGTTGTTTACCGTCAGCCTGCAGTTTCAAGCTGTTCAACCGCTTTCTGAAAGATTTATTAGTCATGAGAGGAAATATGGTCCAACATTCTCCACGGAGCATTTTCTGCTTACTCTGCCGTGAAATGAAAATTGTATGGATGCGCCATAAAAAGTAAAAAATAAAAAATAAGGAAACAACAAGAATGTTCAATTTAAAAAGCTTTTAGGGTGACAATTGGATTACCAGACCCAGTGACCTAAAGCTACATAAAACACATAATGTGGTCGCGTCGTGAAAATGTCAACGTTTAAACTATGCAAGATGGCCCTCTTGAAATTGCTTCATTTCTTTGTCATTATCATAAATCACCACTGTGAGAGCATTACCGTCACCAAAAACTCAGATAGCACTTTCAGAATGTTCTGAAAATGTCCCTCAATATGGAATTGGGGGAGGAATGTCTGCTGTTTCATGGCTTAAGGCACACACAAAATTCTTAAGTCGGGCCCAAAAAGGACACAGGGAGTCAACTAATTGAGGGTCATTTTTCAACCAGGTGTACAAGACAGACTGTTAGTTTTGGTCATTGGATGTGGGTGGAGTATGGGGAAAATTTTGACATCTAACAAACTCTCTACTGACGTATCATAAAACAGATTAAAAAAAAAAAAAGCCGCCCCTCAAGTGAGTTTCACTTAGTAATAGGCAATTTGGTGAGCACATCTATCATGAGGAGACCAACAAAAAAAGTCTCAAGAGGCCATACACTGAAAGACACAAGAAGTTTGCCTTTTGGTTGAAAGCCACCATATTGGGCATTTTTTTCACATTTGTCGAGGTCTTTCAGGATAAATCTGTCCCAGTGATCAACCACATGTATGTGACGGATGCAAATTTGCAAAGATTTTGTCCAAACAGAGCATAGTGGCAAATTTTGATGACTCGCCATAAAACGTGAAACTCTAATAATTTGACTCTCCAAGCACCAAAGCCTGACCAAAAAAGAAACAATAACAGTTGAAATGGAAATGTATCACTGCAGGCAGCTTTAATTATACTTCCTCCACTTTTGGATTGGCAAACTCCACACATTTGCCTGCCCGTGCTGCCAGCATTGGCACGCGCGCTCATAAGGGAGGCAACGGTGCACTCATTACATCTGAAACGACTCCAGTGGTGCAACTTTGTACACTTTTTAATAGGCCCGCCGAGTTGTGTTTACACACTACTTGCTGGAAGAATTGTCCCTTCAGTCCTTTTACCTGGACGCTGAGCTCACCAGAAGATCATCAAACATCTTTAATTGGATAATTAACATGTAAATATTGTATTAATAGGACGGGATCGCTCAAAAGCAGAAACCTACGTTATTGCTGATTACTAAAGACATAAAATATAAACTTCCTTATAGTAGATTTGTTACTTACATTGCCAATGCCACAGAACAAAATATTCTGTGACTCTTGAAAGACTAGCCAAAATGCTCTAAATGTGAATAAACGGTTGTACATTTGCTTCTGGAGGCAAACAAAAAAGCAGAATGAAGTGTTGTGCTCTTTAGCATGTTTACCGTGCACTCATAACTAGCACTGCTCTCACTGTTATGTTTTTATATTGTATTTCCTGCTCACTCTTGTTTGGAGGATCAAACCCAGTCTGAGGCTTTTTGTCTTCAAACGAATTTCTGAAGCGTGGAACTCCGAGTGGATTGTTGGATTGTTATTGCCAAAAGCTTGTTTAATAGAGACGGCCGAACAAGGCCCATTTTCCATGTTGGGTGAACTCCTGCTCCATGTCAAGGCTCTTTTTTTGTTTTGGCAGATGTAAGATGGCTTAAAAGATGATGTTGGGTAGGTCACCAATTGCTATTCGCTGCTGCTCAAACATGCGCCATCAAATGCCAGATGTGTGTGGAAATGCAACAAGGGGGGTGATAAACTACTGTGCCAAATAGCGGACGCTAACTATACTAACTCTGTAACAATTCTCTCAAAGTTAATTACTAGAATCACTTGTGGAATTTGTTTCCCATATGTATATAGGCACCGTGTTAATAATTCATAATGTTATGATGGCAATAGTATTAGTTTTATGAACACTTAGACCTACCACACTACTGTACTGCATTGCGATTGACAGTGACTGCCTGTTTCACATGCTTTACAGTGAAAATAAAATATTTACATAACTCTGTTAAATGACAGGGTTCCAATTTTAGATACAGTATATACTGCGTACAAAACATATGGGAGTAAGCACATGCCTGCCTCCATTTAAAGTATCTCTAATTAACTCAGAATAAATTTGAGATAAACAATCTAATTGCTTTGCCTTTTTAACAGTTGTTTATAGCTTAATGCAATCAAACAATGCATAACACTTGTTTAAACACAAATGGTGCGGCAACACATGTAGGCAGATGATATATAAACTCTCAGGCATCATTTAAACCGTTTTGTCTGCCTGACTGTGTTACGCTGTCACCTGGTGTCTGAGTCGCACACTCGAGTCGGCACCACAATGATTTAATCATAATGCATTATTTAGTATTTAATTCTTTAAATTTCTAATTATGTTATGATTATATGTTTTTACAAAATATATTGGTAGAGCGTTCTTATCCTTAATTTTATTTTTTATTTTTTTTAAACACACAAAAAAATTATAAAGTTGATTTTTGGGTACCGAAACAGATTAATAACATCTTTATTCAATCCAATAGGAAAAGATGATTTGAGATCTGAATTTTTATGTTACAAGCATAGTCACGAACCAAATTAATCTTATATCTCCAGGCACCACTGTGTATATAGTTCATTATGACCCCAGTAGGACTCAGGGTTTATGTTGTCTATGAGAAGTTAATCTGATTTAAACCACACACACACACACACACACACACACACACACGCATGCACACACACACACACACACACACACACACACACACACACACGGACTTCAACTACCATCTGCTGCAATGATTAAAACACTCCCAGAGCGACATCATCAAAACAATCAAGTGACCCCTTAAAACACACTCATGCACATGTATGCGCACACGCACTGACACAAACACCCACAGAAGACATATTAATGCCCCCCCCCCCCAACAAGATAAAAACAAAAGTCTTAATTCCTGTGCGCCAAAACGGTGTCACTCAAGGATTATAGCCCCTACCCACCCCCACCATCACCATCACACACAGACACGTACAAAGTATTTGGTTGATAAATGAAGGCGTAGGTTCCACATATATCAGACGTGTCCGATTATTTGACACAGATATAACTCACTTCTGAAACTGCAAACTAGTAAAAAAACAAAACAAAAAAAAACCC
This sequence comes from Syngnathus typhle, assembly GCF_033458585.1. Lineage (NCBI taxonomy): Eukaryota > Metazoa > Chordata > Actinopteri > Syngnathiformes > Syngnathidae > Syngnathus > Syngnathus typhle. The sequence goes on from NC_083738.1 coordinate 29,635,935, forward strand.
CATGTCTTTACCTGTGTGTGTGTATCCACGCGTGGAGAATTTAAAAAAAATAATAATCCACACGCGCAAAATTCAAAAAGAAATGCAAGTGAGCACTTGCAACAATCCAACCGGTAATTCCCAGTAACAGTGCGGTGTAACGGAGATCCGTCCGTGTAGTGTAGTACTGGATGGACAGCTCCCAACGAGAAGCAGCACGGTTGTGTGATCTCACCTTGGCCGCGCACTGCTCGCGTGTGCCCCAGCAAATAGGGAGACGGCGAGCTCACCTCCGCTCGCGTGCACACCCCCACCGGCGGGTTTGCGCGGAGTCACGCGGGGAGAGGGAGGAAGGGAGGGATGAGGGGAACAGGAGCCAATCCGGAGTAGGCGACACAAGCGGATCAGGCAAACTGTCCTTGAGCAGGATGCTGCAAGAGAGAGAAATGAAACAGTTGGATTATTGGCTGAAAATAACATGGACAGGACTTGAAATCAATTAGATTGTAGCCACAAAATAAATGTGAAGTGCACGCAAAATAGTAAATTGTGTCTACAAATTGAGCCAGTGAGAATAAGAGTAGGCAGGCTCACACTAAAAATGTTAGCACAGGGGTATCGAACACTTTTATTGCGGGCCCCTTTGTAGTTACGGCTTCCCCCAGAGGGCTTTTATGACGGCGACACTAAATAAATGTTTAATTGTCTCGTATTGTTACATATACACAACGAAGTGATAATTAAATAATTGTTTGTCAATTATTGCTCCAATTACTGTAAAAAGGGTCACAAGAATATTGCAAAATCTCAATGTTAATATTTATTACACGTGCCAAATTAAAAATGTTGTCCAGATTCCAACAATGATCACGGAGGTTGACATGATTTGCTTTCAAAATAATGCTACAGTGGGCCAGATCTGGCTCCCGGGCCTTAAATTTGATAACTGTGATGTAGTGGAAAAATTCAATGCGATGAGAATAAAGTAAAAAAAAAAAAGGTCCTAAAATTCACCTATGAAGAAAACAAGTGGCTATTGTTGTATGCGCTTCGTCACAAATGAATGCAGCTGATGTAGGACAAACACGGAAGAGGAGGAACAGGAGAAGAAGCTCCCTTGACATTCCGTGCACGTGTGAAGAAGACGGCCCGGTGGCATCTGGGTTTATAAACCAACGGCAAGTACATGTCACACGTTGCCAATTCATCAAGTGAAGCATTAATGTACCGAATGCTAATTGGATGAGATGTTATGCAAAGTTGACGCTGACATTTAGTGTGTGCGTGTGTGTAGGTTCGTGCATGCATGCGTGCGTGTGTGTAGGTGAGTGTTGAAGATTTTTCTGTGAGCAGTCTTGCGTGTCACCTTTTATTAGGATTTAAATCCATAGTGTTTCAAGAAGGTTGTTTCAAGACAGGGTTCTGTTCAAACTGCTGGGTCAAATCTAACCCAAATTGGGTGGAAGAGTTAAGACAGAGCTGGTTCCAAAAAGGATCGAGCCAATCCCGAGTTCATCATAACCAGGATTAGGATTTTAAAACAGAGTAGCGGTGAAAGGTAAGGTTTTAAATTGCGGTTTTGTATCTGTCTAGTTTTAAGACTAAATTCATGTTTCATGGTAAGTTTAAGGATTCAAGATAGGCTAAATTCACTGTAAGGATTTGAAGAAAGAAATCATGGTTTTGATCATAGATTCAAGATAGGGTGAGGGTTTCAAATAAAGTTTATGTTTATGTCAACCTAGGATTTGTAGAATCTGAAAACCGGATTAGGCTTCAACGTATGATTTCAAACTAGGATTTAAAGACATGTAGAATCTGAAGACCGGATTACGCTTTAACGTATGATTTCAAATTAGGGTTTCATGACCGGATTCGAGTTTGAAGTGTTTGTTTCTAAACAAGTTTATGTTTTCTAGGTACGGGTTCAAAGCATGATTTTACACCAGACTGGGGGTCCAAGAAAGGGTTTCAAGACAAAGTCTGGGTTTCAAGCTATGGTGTCAAAGGAAGGTTTCAAAACAGGTGTAGAGTTCTAAACCAGAGTAAATGCGTCAAGGTGGGATTTTAAATCATGGTCTCAAGAAAGCTTTAGGGTTTCAAATTAAGGTTTCATGGCCAAGGTTTCAAAGTAAACACATTTCAGATTGAAATCGCGAGATTCAAATTAGGATTTGAAGACAGGATTAGAACGTCAGGTTATGGTTTCAAGAAAGGGTGATGTTTTCATCTGTTGTCACTTTCAACCTCAGCTCTTTGGTGTCTCTCTAAATATACTTTGGTTTTCTCCACTGAAATGTTCCAATGCGGCTGAGTATTTTGCATTTGAGAGTGTTTCCTTCTTTGTGGACGAGTGAGAAGTCAGCGCTAATGGAATAACTCACCAGGGCATCCATAATGCAGCAGCCATTGATCTGAAAGCCTTTGTCTGTGCTCTCGTATCAAGGACCACTACATTCATGCCACAAAGTACTGAAAACGAAACTTGGCTGCAATGGCACACACTGCTTTTCACTTAACATGCGTGCCAAAGTCATTACACAAATTAGCATTGCAAGCCTGCTGTGGCAGGGTTAGCGTTTCAAGCAAGGGGTTTTGGTTTCAAGGCAGAGGAAGGCTTTCTAGGAGCATCTCAGGACAAAGTTGGGGTCGTAGGTCAGGGTGTAACTCTAGAATGGGTCAGCCTTTAAATCATTCAGAAATTGGGTTTCAAGAAGAATTTAAAGAAAGGGTTAGTGTTTCAAACAAGGGTTAGGGTTTCAAATTAAGGGTAGAAACCTGGGTCATGGTTATGTTTCAAAATAAAGATTTATGTAATAGTAATTTCCAAAGTTGGCCTATCAAGGTAAGACTTAGAGACAGGTTTACGGTTTCCAAATAGGGATTGAAATTTGAGTGAAAAGCTTCACAGATATACGTACGTAGGCCAGCACACACTGAAGAATGAAGCCGACTATTTTTTGATTGAACTTTGCTGTGATTGAAAGTGAACAGCTGAGCTACCCCTGACTGTGATCAAAAACTTCTTCCAGAAGGACAAAAGCACAACGCACTTCAACGCTGATCCATGTTGGAAAAATGAGCACTGTGACCTTGTGAAGTGCTCTTAGTCATACAGGACGGTGTTTCCCGAAGGGAGTGTACTTGGACTGATCACAGCGGGAGAGAAACAAACCCAAAGAGAAACAAACCCAAAGGGAAACTTTGCTTTGACGTAAAAGACAGGATGAGGGTTATTTTGAAAGAAAGTCAACAGGGGGTGAAAATTTAATGAGCTCTGCCAAGTGTAGCGTTGGCACTGGATGATGATCAAGGTGCTGTGGACATAAGCATGACATTTCTGATGGTACTCTTGATGTTAAGATCCATGTGTGGGATGTGGGCGTAGCTAGCTAGCTAACTCAACTAAACTTTATTAATGGAGCACTTTAAAAACGACCACAGTTGCATTCAAAGTACTGGAACATAAAGTCAAATAAAGACAGCTAAAATTTTATTCATTAGACATGGTAGTTGGGGAAGACCGGTTAGGATGAATAGAATTAAAGATGTGTGGTTAGGGGTAAAGTTAGGGTTGTTCAGATTACAATGATTTTAAAGTAGTTGTGAATTGAAGGGGTAGAATTTGCATCTGCAATCCCACAAAAGATGATTCGATACGATTCTCAATACAAGATACGATTAAAGGGTGCAATGATTTGAAAATGTAGTGTTTGGATTTGTCAAATCAAACCCGACTTTCCAATTCAAATTGTTTTTTGTTACACCCCTTGTAAGAGTAGGAATGGGTGTACAGAATTAATAAATCGATTGAAATGTGGTGAGGCTTTTTAGGATTCAAGTTTGGCTTGTTATTGGAGGGTTTCGGATTAAGGTTGCGTTAAATTACCGTTGCGGTCGTTACGATCGGGGTTAGTGCTAGAGTTATATTTGTACAGCATATTGTAATTATGTATTTTATTTCTATTTTTTAAACTAATATCGTTAATGCTTGCACATCTGAGAGCTAATGGTGACACATCGGGATTATCCCCGGCACTGGAGAGCCGTCTCAGCGGCCCTTTCCAACTAGCATTGATATGCATGCCTGCATTCTGTCCATATTGCCATCAGATCTCATTATGCAAAGCAAACGAACATGGCAGCTTCGGCACGGACTTTGCCTCAGCGGGGGGCCTGAGGGCGGGGGTTATCTTTCATAGCAAATGACTGCGTGATGACAAGCCTCATCCCGTTTGTATTAGCATTCCCGGTGGGCTGGCGCAGGTTGTGCTAATGTTGTTTTCAGAGACTGTTGTGTAAATATTGACATTTAGACAGGTGACAGAGAAGAAATGTCTTGATGATGCAGGTCAGGGTGAGATATTGGGATGCCCATTTTTAAACTAATATAGTCCCATAATTCCTGAACTGGAAAGTCATGTTGATGTGTAACAACAAAAGAACATAAGACAACACAACTCCAGTGAGAACTCAGAGCATTAGGTTACATTATCTTTTATACCATGAAACTGCCAATAGTGTCAAACTATTTGGCTTTAGAGAAGACCAGAATAGTTATGATTAAGGTATGTGAAGGTTGGGGCGATGGGTTGGAGTGGTTAGGGTCGTTAATATATGGGTACTTTGGGAGGTTGACTTGGAATCATTTGGGGCCTTTTAGAAAGGTCATGTTTGAGCAAACTCCTTCTAGAAAACTTTTCCAACCATCTTAAACCCGGGTGTTTCGTCTAAATATGTTTGAGGTGAAAACTTACAGAATCCTTTCTATAGTGCCACACGCTGTTGCCGTGGCGACGTGCTGTCTGCAAAGAAAAACTGGGCGAAAACTCATCAAAAGGGTTATTGTCCTTTGTGCCTGCACCAATTTGCCAGTACCCCAAAGTGACTAGAATTGTTAGGACCCTTTTATAGCCACTTGCAGCTCTAGTTTGTGTTGAGTTTGTGTTCAAGTTACATATTACAAGTTAGAATTCAAGGTGAAGGTGCTAAGAGTTGTTGAAAACTATCCAGGATAAAAGCAGAATTTGTATAAAGCTTCACGGTCAACCATCAAAGATTGTCGGCAGTGTCATTTGTTCTATTCACATACTGGCATTTGGTTCAATAGGACAACAATAGGAGAAATAAAACAAGCATTCAGCACTTATTACATCCGATATTTTTTGTTTATACTTGAAAATGTCAAGGTTTATTTCAACATATATTAGAAGGTGGAACATTGTCTTACCAGAAAAATGTCTTTCTTTCTATTTCTAATACCGAGGATCAGTCGTCCCACTGCCAACCTGCCTCGACAGAGATGAGCAAACGCTTTCTGAAGAAAGAAAAGAAAAAAAAACTCAAAAGTCAAAGAAGCCTTTAAAACATGTCCTCTTAGTTGTCTTTCAGCATCTCACTCACTTTCTCTCTGATCCTTCATTACATGTGTGAGTCAAGCATTTTCAAAGGGTAGGAGTTCGGAGTCAGACTGGTTAGAGTGAGGGTCTTTAGAGTTAGTGCATTGTTTTTATTTTATTTAATTTATTCACCAGGCTATATTAAGGCATATACATTACTTTCTCTCCGGGATCAGGGGTGCCGCCTCACGTGAACGTGGAATAATTCCAAATCTTGATCCTTTGCAATTTATTTTTTATTTTTATTGTTTCTTTGCACACGCGGGAAAAAGCAAGACCCCAATAGTCACCCGCGCAGATGCTGCTGATTACCTTCAACTTACCGCCAATCTCTATTTAATCACAATGGCACCCTCCTGTGACCAACACCTTGGGGAGCGGCTTACTAATTGAAACACGCTCACGTTCACTCATATTTGTAGGGCCATAATCGTTACCGAAGGTGTTGCAGGGTTTTAAGTCCCACTTCTGACAGTAATACTGGGTTCGGTTGTACTCTATGCTAAAGTCAGTGGTTTCAAATCCCTATTTGGGTCAGGGGCATAGTCCTGGGTATATTTAAATGGTGGTCTGCGGTCTAGACCTATTCAAGGTCTTATATGTGGCCATTTGCTGTTACAGATCAAATATGTGCGTGCGTCCCCATATTGGTTGCAGACTGGACCCATCTATATTCAGGACGACTATATGACCACCATGAGCCAATCAAACCACTTGTTCACTCAAAGTGGGAGTGATGATTCAAGGATGACTCGGATTTAAAGTGACTCGGAAAAGTATTTTTGAAAATTAATGTACGGACCAGTATTTTTTTTTTCTTACGGAATGTACGTATTTATTGCTCCCGGATTTATGCCAAAGATGTTATTGGTTTCAAATTTCGCTTCTGACAGTAATTGAAGCCATGGGTTTGTATCTCTTCCAAAAACGTTGATGGATTTGAAAGACACCTCTAACACCAGTTTATGGGTGTGATCGTTGTGGGGTCATTGGTTTTTGAATCAAGCCGAATCAATTTCAAATGCTGTGTTTGTGTTTGAGTCACACTTCTGACAAATTTTGGGGCAGGGTTGTCTATCTAGAAGGCATTGCTGTTCTCGACCCCCATGTCTGACATCATCTTTGGAGCAGCTGTATCTATTTTTGATTTTATCAAGGAAATGTAACTTATTCGCCAACGCTTTTTCCACATTACGGACATAAGTCACAATTCATCAACTTAAATATGTAGAAACACATTAAAAAAATCGGGAAGATGTTTGAAATTTGCCCAAATTAAAATAAAACCATAACCCAAACTATTATGTGCTTAGTCATCATTTCTACTCAATATTTTTTTACAGCATCACTTAAGTACTAATCATTTTCAAACATCTACACTACCGGTACAGTATTTCTAATTATTGGCATGATCAGGCTGCGAAATTGTGTTGTGACATCAACGAATGCCCCAAATTAATCCTTTAAAATAACTCTTTTAAAAATTATGCTGATTTAATAGGGTCCTGATATATTATGCATAACAATTAATCTTGTTGCTTGAGCCCACATTAAACATGCTTGTTTGATGTGTTCAAGACTTTACTTTTCCTACTGGCAAAGACTTTTAGTAAAGACCCATGAGGACATCTAGTGTTCACTAAGGTTAACCCATTTAAAGAGCTGCAAAGAAAAAATCCATTTAAAGCTATGTCACATGTATGACATGGAATAAAGTATTGGGAGAACTATCCACAATTAAACACGGTCCTCTCCGTGTTTACCTAGCATCAGACCAATATCAGATCTTGCTAACATCTGCTCCGTATTTACTAAAAATGAATCATAACCTTTCTATCACCGATACTGTATGTTTTTCATACGGCCCTCTGAAAAAGAAAAAACATAAGTACCATATGTGTCATGCGAAGAAAATGAATTTGACACCAATGTTCTAAAGCCATAATAACAAACAAAAGACTGATCTTTTTTTGACAGCGGTCTTGTGATGGATCTCATTACACTGTGCAAGTGTACCTAATGTTGCGACAGGTGTCACCACTCCTACGACCAGGGGCATAACAAGCAGTCTGCCGCTGTCTTCATTAATGCAAACTTGGGGTTCCTGTTGTGGGCGGCAGCAAGGCTAACTTCATGTTTGTTGACAGGCTGGGTGTCAACGTGTCACCCGTGTCACTCATGTCCCTGCGCCTCCTTCAGGTGCAGCCAGCAGACTTGCATTAATGAGTGTCTCGTTTCTGGATCCAACACACCTACTTAGTGCTCATCTGTTCTGGAGGAGAAAACAACCCAATTCTTTTATTGAGGCAAACTATTTTACAAACCACTTTATTTTGTTGAATTGCTACTTGGTACCACTCAAGTAAATGATATCTACTCGAATCATCGCTTGATAATTAATCTGTACGTCTTTTCAGGGGCAACATTTTTTCATCCTGTGGGCTACATAAGACTGCACACTTCCTAATTAGTATTAAATACTCTTAATATATTCGATTTATTTTTTTATATATATAACACATTTGAATGTTTTCCGCTCGTAATGAGCTAGGATAGGCTCCAGCACCCCCACCCTTCCCAACCCTGGACAACAGGATGAGCAATGATAAGAATGAATGAATGAATGAATGAATGAATGAATGAATGAATGGATGAATGGATGGATGGATGGATGGATGGATGGATGGATGGATGGATGGATGGATGGATGGATGGATGGATGGATGGATGTGTTTTTAATGCATGTATCAAAGATCCACTATCCTAACGCAACAACAACGGGGTTGAAAACAGCAACAAAATAATCATTTTCTCTGATTTTTGTTTCCAGTGTAAAGGGCTCTTTAGCATAAAAATTACCATCCAGGAGGTCACGCGTAGTGTGACCAAGGCCCCTATTTACTCAGTTTGGGAGATATGTTATTTTACGTCCTTTTCCCGAGGTGGTATCTTTAAACTACATCTTGATTGCTACTCGGCAACAGTTAAGCACCAGATAAACTTTCTCTCTCGCTTATCATTTGATTACTATAATTGATATAAAACCACTTGCGCGTGCATACACGGTAATCGTAAAGCGTACGAAAGCAAAAGTAACAGTGTGTCGTGAACGCATCTTCAATTCTGCTCCACCAACCTGTTGCCGTCCAAGGGAGCCGCCTCCTCTCCTCTTTCTGCTTTCCCTCTTCGCCAGCTGCCTGCCTCTCCCCCGGCTCACTCCTTGGCTACTCCACCAGGTAGACGCATGGCTGCTAATAAAGTGATAGTTTACGGTGGGAGAGGCGCGCTGGGCTCCAAGTGTGTCCAGCATTTCAAATCCAAAGGATGGGTGAGTGCCAGTGAATGAGTTGCTAGCAGAACACGCTAACGCTGCTAACTATACAGCTAGCCCCCGGTTCCACCGAGTTCAAATAAATAAATGTGTTTCTTCTAACTTAGTGGGTTGCCAATATCGACATGGGTGCTAACGAGGACGCTAACGAAAACGTCATTGTCAAGTTGACAGACTCCTTCTGCGAGCAGGCTGGCCAGGTGGGTGATGACAGATAGCGAAGAGACGATTCTTTTAGTTTATACATCTAGACATTTCATACACTTCTACGGAAACTATTAAATTAATCGTAAATAGTAACATCCTATTAGTTTGTGTGGGGGACTCGAGCTGTCGTGGTCGCGTTTGAGTGACCGGCAGGTGTTGCGTTCAAGTTACCTGGAGAATGTATGTATTTTTTCTGGTCGTTTGTTGCGTTCATGGAGGAGCGTGCGTGTGTGGTTTTTTTTTTTTAACTCGCCTGATCAGGCTATTTGTTTGGTCAAATACAGCAAAAAGGCAACCCCTCAATTGTTCATAATGAATGGTAGTACAGTATAAACAACGAGAATTAGTAGTAATGTCAATTACTGCTAACATTCGCATGTGAACAAGTCAAACAGTGAATTCACTGCTTTGAAAAACATCCTTTGTTGATAAGATGCCTTGTGACCCAGCGTCATCAGCTGACACAGATTTACTAAAAAAAAAAAAAAAAAAAGGTTACTAATCTCCCCCTGTCTAGCCCTGGAGAGCATAATGTGTTTTTGATGTCTCAACAGATTAAAAAAATAGAACACTGATTTATTCTTAGGTCACATCAGATGTGGCGCGCCTGCTTGGAGAGCAGAAGGTGGACGCCATTTTGTGCGTCGCCGGTGGATGGGCAGGAGGAAACTGCAGTTCCAAAGGTAAGAGGTTGCTTTGAACAAGCAAAACTGAAACCAAATAAAATCTGGTTCAGAATTTTAGTGAATTTTAGTACATGTTAAAGTACTATGACATCTCTCCAGAATTAAATGTGTATCCTTGGTCTCTTAAAAACAAATTTGTGATGAATCTTGGTCAAGAATTACTGCAAATTAATCACACTTGACGGGTGGGCAAGCACTATGGAGACCCAAAAAGACTTTTAAAGAAGCTCTGACATGGGCTGGCAACGACAACAACCATCCTCTGGGCGCCCTACTAATATATCAAAACACATTTTTTTGCAAAATTTCACCTTGTTGTAGAATTACAGGAACCAGCAGGAAGCTCTACTGGTAACCTAGCACTAGCCAAGGCGCGCCTGTTCTACATTTTTTGGCTCCACCTGTTCCACATGTTATTGTTTACATTGAGTCTTTGACGTCAGAACGTAAAGAAACATTGACGCATGCACTCCCTTGCAGGAGGTCCACTCCACCGTATATTTTCTAAATGCCGCTCCGCGCTCACGTGAACGAGCGTGTCTGACTACGACATGCGTTTGCAAACAGCAATGTATTTTTTCCTGGTAAATAGTGGAAGTGATCATCAAACTTTGGTGACATTTCCCGCCTATATTTGCTGGCATAGGCTTAAAAAGCTTGGAAATTTTGCTTCACACATCTGTCCTGGATTGTTTCTTAAAATTGTGACTCATTTGGATGAATTACCTCATAGTAATTTGGCTATGAAACCGGTGTCGGCGGATATTTCTTCCATCTTCTTGGGACCGCGCTTCTAAAATACAAACATTTCCCTTGGACACAGGTTTGAGATATTGTGTGTCTGTTATGACTGCATCATATTTGTGTGGTTTTTTTTTGTCCTTCCCACTTCAGACATGTACAAAAACACAGATCTAATGTGGAAACAGAGTGTGTGGACCTCCACCGTCTCCAGCCACCTGGCGGCCGTGCACCTGAAGCCAGGAGGTCTGTTAACTTTGGCAGGCGCCAAAGCCGCTCTGTCAGGAACCGGAGGTGAGGTCCGCTTTTGTGTGTTTGTGTGTGTTTACCCATTCTCATCCACGTGAGTCTATTGATCTGTGCGTGTTGTCCCCCGGCCTGTCAATACAGATGATGCATATAATAGAAAGCACTGTAGGGAATCGACTCTCCTATCAGAAGATGTGCCGATAAAATGGATCTGAGCAAGGGAGAAGAAATGGACAATTCCTTTGCTTCGTAAACAGAAAGTCGATGCTCTGATACGCCCGTTTGTCCATCAGCCGGCATGCTGACCTGGCCACGACCCAATCGCTTCGCTTCGATCACTGGCAAAGGGAGGCCGAGTCAATATTTAGAAAGTAGCAGGCTGGAGTTCATGTGGAGAGACTGCTGCAAACTTTTGGAATGTATCGAATAATCTTTTGAACTTTTGAACTGAAGTTATTGAAAGATTGTATACATGAATAATATAGCATAAAAATTACTCTGTGCCGACGAGCAAGGACTGTCAAGTGGTGCTCAGATTGAAGCTCAGAATGTTTTAGCCAGTCAGAAACCAAAAGAAATTATTTTCAGGAAAAGGCACAATTATAGCAATTAAGACAAATCAGGTTACCTGATACAGAACTATAGTCACTCTGAGTATAATGTTAAGTGTAAAACTAAAATAATGTAATTAATATAGCATTGAAATTATTGATAAAATACACATTGATGATTAACCCTCAGAGTTGAAGATAAATTCTCCCAGCCTTATTTGCATAGCGTCTGAAAAGTAAGATTGTGTTTAAAAATATGTATTCTGTAGTCTAATACTTTTCTGCACTCTGCCAACCAGACTCCCCTGTCGCTTTAGTGACACATTGGACACATTACAGTATTGGCCATTAAAACAGATTGTACTGTAAAAACAAACGAGCTCATTAGGTCATCGTCAATAAAGCAAGGAGATTGAATCTACACCCTGTCTGATAGTAGCAGAAGTCCGCGCTCCCAGGGTGACCTCAAGTCCGTTGCATCCGTTCTAGCTTGGCTTCACGTTGGTAAGGCGCATGGAGGAAAACTCCCCTCATTCTCATTGGTCCATTCTTTATTGGCGTGACCGTGCCAGACGGGAATTCTTGGAATTCTTTGGAAAGCCACTACTTTAGTGCAGCTGCATGCTGCAGCTAGAAAACATTCTCATCCAGCTACTTTTGTCCCCCCCCACCTATTTCCTTTGTTGACCCCAAGGCATGATGGGCTACGGGATGGCCAAGGCCGCTGTGCACCAGCTTTGTCGGAGTCTGGCAGGCAAAAACAGCGGGATGCCTTCCGGCGCTGCTGCTGTGGCCATTTTGCCGTAAGTCCTCAATTGCTATGTTTCGCAGGTTGTCGTGCCAACCTTGTGTTTTACACTTAATTATCATTGACTTTCCAAACAAATAGTGACTGTCGAGCTCATAGCCTCTGCACCCCCTTGTCAACCTAACCTAGGTGTGTCAGCTTAATTTGTTAACTGTGGAACACACTTAAAATCTGTTAACCAAAAAAAAAAACCAGCACCTACCAAGGCATGGAAACAGTCCCTAATATAGATGAAGTTGAACTGCTCACAGTGTTCTACTGGTATTGTTCCATAATGGTGTCAAATTCAGATCATCTTGAAAAGTATCTGATATTAATTAAACATAACTCAAATGTATTTTTATGGCATTAAACGAACACGCCATTTTCTTTCTTTTATTTGAACATTTGCAAAGACAGACACCGCTGTGCTGTGATTAGCCATGTTGTCCATGCGTCACAGACGGACCGATAAGCAGCCAAACGAAGATAAGCAGCAGACAATCATCATAAATTAGGACGCGAATGGCAGATCTCTGGTGGGCCTGTTTTAGCTGAATGGTTGTGTCCTGTTGCACCATCATGGCAATCTAGAATCTTTTTTTTTTTCTCCTGATCTTCTATCTATCTTGCATTTGGTTGCACCTTCCACCGCAGCGGCAGCGTGCTAAGAGGTAGCTGTCACACGTGTTTTGCATTAGTCCAATGACTTGCATGTCTGCCACTTTTCACCCCCACGCGCCAACTTTCGATCACATGACCGATGCCTCCTGGCATTATAAGGCAAGCATGTGGTTTCTTGTGCGACAGCTTTTTCTGTTCTTCTATGGCCACAACATTAGGCACACCTGCACATTGCAGTCCTCAATTGATCCTCAATTCTACCACTACAAAAGTGATATTGCTCGATTTTAATTGACTGATATATATTCTTTTTGTCTCATTATTGTGTGAGTTGTACAGAAAGAGATTTCTGATATTGGGGTTGCCTCTTAGTTGTCAAGAGGCAAAACCGCACACCGCTGTTGAAATGCAATAGTTTTGTGACATAAAAAATAAGACTAAGATAAATCATTGCAACACACCGTCCACCATTGTGACCTGACATGCTTAACTCATTTGAAATAAAAATAAAAAAACCAAATGAAATCCTTAGTCGTAACCAGGGATGTTGGCTGCGTTCAGTTCTAACCTATCACATTTCAACTCATTTCAAATTCCAGTCAGCGAACCTGCCACAAACTACAGTGCCTCTAATTAAACCTAAATAAAGCTCAGCTATTATAGTATTATTATTATTGGGCGGGGAAGCATTAAAAACATTTAACAAATGTATTCATGTCAGAATATATTGTTTTCTAATATAAAATTATTTTTGTTTGTATTTCTTTGTATGTTTTCATACTTTTTCTCCACCAGACATGTTTTCTAACATTTGTATTTGCACATGATGATGCTTTGAGTCAGACCCAGACACTCGCCCAGCTCCTGATTGTCATCTACCTCCGTTTCACAATAGGGTTACCTTGGATACGCCCATGAACAGGAAGTTCATGCCAGATGCTGATTTTGGCACATGGACACCTCTGGAATACGTTGCAGAGTGAGTATGAGTTATTATAATACCACTAACCTATCACTCATTATAAATATCTATTAATTATGGTACAGTAGACATTTTATTCTGTAGTGTTTAACCTCCTTTTTTACACATGTACGAAGGTCAAGTAAATTAAAATATGATTTAAGATACAGTGAGAACGTTAATTAAGGTTTGATGTTAACAATTTTTCATTTTTTTTTAACATAATGACATTATTTCCTAGGAGTTATTTTGAAATGAGAACAAATACAGATGCATTTAGACAGATCCCAGACCTGTGAAAAACCTCATGGGATTATCGGGGGGATTAGATTGAGATTGGATGAGGGTCGATAATAGAAAAGAATCCGCCCGGCGGGGGAAATGAAAAGTGATGGCCATCGTTTCAAGCATTCTATCTTTTTTTTATTTCTTATTAGCACGATAACCTTGCATGTGATGAACGTGTCAGAATTTCTCACATGGTGCGTTTGACCGTTCTGAAAGAGTTTGCATTAAGCCTCCTGTCGTGATCATTTCTGAAGAACAGCAATAATGTCCAGTTATGAGTTTTACGTGGGGCTTGGAAATAATCCAAAAGGGCTCAAATCAAAAGGAATCAATTTAAACATTGGTTATGTATTCTCATTTATAATATATTACAGTGACAGTGACTTATTTTTAAGCATATATGAGAGTTTATAATGCTATTTATGATAGATTTCCATTACCTCCCATGGGGAATAAATGTTTCACAACCCCACTGGTCCCTATGAATGTGTGTGGAGGTTTCACCATGATACAAAATCCACTGTTGGTGTTTGCGGCCATGTTTTAACCTTTTCTCACATCTTTCCCCCGCTTCAGAACATTCTTCAAGTGGGCCACGGACGTCGACAGGCCGGTGTCTGGCAGCCTCATGCAGCTGCTCACTTCCGGCGGTAAAACTGAGGCCGTGGCGGCGCCATAGAGGACGGACAGACGGACCGCAGCAGTGGCGACATTGTCATCGAGGGAGAATGGAAGATAAGGATAGAGAGGAAGATCAGGAGATGATGGTCTGAAAGAAAAGGGGGAGGGGTAAAGAGGTCAGTGTTAAATGAAGGATAACAGCGCCATCTACCTGTGTATGTTACTATTGCTGTTAGGCAATGGCTGCCTGTCAAAAACGTGATTAAAAAAATATATCATAATAAAAGAACCATTGTGATATTCAAAGGTGGGTTTTGGTGTGAAAACATGATGGGCCAAAACATTAAGTGCACATAATGAGAACCCAACAACTTAATAAAACGTAGCATCCACCAGATGGCAGTGTTTGACAAGAGTCACGCCCACATGCACGGCTATGTGTTTGGGCATAAAAATAATTTACACACTGCTCTGAGCTTGCCTCCCTCTCACCTTGGCGAATGCAAATGCTCGCTTGCATCCATTGCATGACCAATAGATTATTCCAACGTGCCTGTTTTCACTTGTGTGCACAACAGCAGATCGTATATTCAGCAGCAGCAGAGTAGGGAGGCGAAAACTCATAAACAGGCGCAGTGTTAAATTCTGCTGTTCCTCAGGCTGCCTGCCGTAGGAGCGCACGCGTGGCTGTTGACAAGCTCGCCGCGATAAATCACCGCCGCTGAGGATTAATAGGAAGAAGCAAAAGCGGGGCCCGGCTCCCCGGAGAAGCTGATATGTATTTATTCGAGGTGGCGGGATCATTCACAGGCGTGAGCGCCTTCTCCCATGATGCCTTGCTGTTGCACCCAGTGAGTCAGTTCTGCCTGTATGTCACAGACACGGAATGGTGGGGCGATGAATTTGACCCTGGGATTTTATGGCAGTGTGGTGTCTGTGTGGAAGGGGATGCTGTGCACTCAAAGGTCAAATAAGTAACACCAATCGGATTAAATAATGAGCCAGCGCTGCGTCCAAAAGTGGTGTTTTTCCTCTTCAAAAAAGGAGAAAAAGCAAATGACAATAATATAACTTGGAGAAAGTCCCCTTTTGTTTACATTTTAAGGTAACTCATCATTTTTTATTTGTAAATATAACTCAAAAATAAGGCAACGACTGTTACTAAAACACATTGACCACATCATTTTACCTTGAAATCTGATCTGGGCCCATTTTTTGTTTTTATTATTGTCCTAATGAAACAATGCACAAAGTGAAAACAAAACGTCAACATGAGAAAATATGAATGTGACCCGTTTTCATCAGGCTCTTCCATGAAAGCATATATGGGAGATTGCGCTTCACACTTAGCATTATTGGCACCGGGGGGGGTCGAGGCTCTCAGTTTTGGGCGGCCCACTTGTAATTCATTGTGTGCGTCAACCACTAGAACCCCCAATACAAATGCCCCCCCCAGCCATTTCCCTGAGGTGTATTTGTTGATTAAAACCTTCCATTGTGTGTGCATATATGTGAATACACCTGGCACTGGGTGCGTTGTTCCTATGTTTGCATTGTTTCCTCGTCAGCTCTGATCTGGCAATGATTTCCGCACATATGATGCAACCAATCACCATACGGTTGCTAGAAAAGTTGTGTGGACGCTATGTAATTACCTGGATTTCTGCCTAAATTGCTCATAAAATATGATCTCATATGATGATCACATAAATATACAGGCTCCTGAAACTGATCATTTTAAGTTCTTATTGGACCCACCATGTGCAAGGTGGAAAAAGTATGTGAACTCCTAAGAACGGCCGACTTCTCGAAGTACTAATTGGAGTCAGCCAACCTAGACTCCAATCAATTTGGCGAGACTGGAGGTGTTGGTTACAGAGGCACTGGAGTTTTTCTATTCTCAAAAAGCATTAAAGCTTGCAAAGAAAATGAGAAATGCAGTCAATATGCATTTTCCATGAAGATACAAACATGTAAGTCCCCAAAAGAAAAATGTTGTACTTAAAATTATTGCGATCATTTGCGAATCCGCAGGTGTCCAACTCCAAGTATCACAGCATTTTTTCTATCCAAATACATTTCACTGCTTGTACACACAGATTTTGGGGTTTTGTAGGCTGACCCCATCTGTACCCCCGAATAGCGGGGGTCCACTGTAACTTTGAAGTTGAAAAACATACACGCACACAAACTTTCTGTGTACATTCCATTATCCCACAGCACCAGCGACGGTTATTTCTGTATCAAGCCGCCTTTGCACAAAGCAGCAAAAAGTTTGACATGTTGCTGCTTGCTCTGAAAGGCCTTCCAAAATGTAAGAAATGTTAAGGACTTCTTCAATGTTCATTTGTGCTTTTTACATGTGCCCGTTTGTGTCAAATGATGTTTTGTGTGTGTGTGCGTGCGTGCATGACAAGGAGGTGCCCTACATGTGGAAGCCATCGAGGTGACGCCAGATGGTTGTGGTTATTCCTCGGCGGTGGCGGTTCGTGTGTAACCTGAGCTTGCAGGGGAAGGACCTCTCTGCCTCCTGAGGACCAGACGCCACATGTGTTGCGTGAGAGTAAGTCAAGGAAAAAAAAAAAAGCCCAGGAACCCCCACCTGCCTCTTGGCTTCCTGGCAGTCTTCCTCTTCTTCTATGCTGTTTTTCTTGTTGTGGTCAACTCAACACAAACCCACCCAGCCTCCCAAAAGACCGAAAAAGATGACTGGTCACAAATATAGTATGTTAAATATGTTATACATGGATATGATCATAGTGTAATACATTATTCTAAGGGCAGCGTGGCGCTCAAAGTAATGAAAGCATTTGCTGTAGAAAATTAATATTATTCTACTGTAAAAACTATTTATCGGTGGATGGATGGATTGGAAATGTCTTTTTATTTTATATATTTACACGATTCCTTCTAAATGAAAGAATTCATGGAAATAATTCATAATGCGTGATCAGCCGTTGCGACCATCTGTAGTTGAGTAAATAAAAAGTTCCTATAAAAAGAAGTTTACTCAGGTACTGTACACCATATGGACTAAGGTATTGGGACACGCCTTTTAATCAGTGTCCTTTGGCTACTACATACAGTATTGTTTGCTTTTTTTTTTTTGTGCGTAGGGGGGGGGGGGTGTAGTTAATACTCTTATTGACCTCCAGATGGCACAAAAGCCTCAAGTCAAGTGTACTGTAGCCATGCCGTGGCGGCAATGTAATTAAAAATTCGAGTGATAAGTTTGTGATTTAATTAAGCGGCCCTGAAGCCAGCGACTGGCAGTGCAAGGTCGGTGTGGATGTTGAATATGTCTCCCCCCCCCAACCCCCCACACTTCGACTCTCCTTCCCCGAGAAAGGCAACATCAGGTTGGGAGTCTCTCAAGTTCAAGGCAGCATGAGATGTGGAGTGTGAGAGAGAATCCATGTGAATGAATAAATAATGTGCTGAGGAGGAGGAGGAGCACCTCAACCTCGCCCTTTGGTGCATGCTGGGCGTCTTCATGAATGCAACCAAAAGTTTTACTCTACTAGAAAATATATATATTTTAAATACTTATTTGTGTCACTCGCAGCTGTGTGTGCGCAATGGCACTGCTTCAAACAAAAGATGGTTTGGTTACTCAACTGCAGATGGGTAAAGGCTTTTTTTGCCTTTATTAAAATAATCTCATATTTTTTCCCTGCTCTTTGTTTGAACTTACCTATTTGGTATGTTTCTTCAGATCTTGATGCCAAGGGTTTACTGAAGTGAGTTTAAGCGCTTCATTCAAACAAAAGTGTTCCTTTGCTCCTGTCTTGTGGCCTCTTGGAAAGTGGTACCTTGAGAGTTTTTCAAGATAGGAGCCACCGTTCGACCGATTGTTTTTGCTTCGCAAGACTTGTAGAGACAAGTGTAATAGTAGTGACTTCAGTTCACTTCTCAACAAGCAGCAGTTTGTAGATAGTAATCCATTTTCTTCAAAACTAAAGCAACCACGTTTAACTACAAACCACGCTCAGTTTGCGCTAATATTGACTGCTATGTCAAAGGGTACATCTTGAGTCAAGCCCTAATTCCTACTGGCTAAGAGGGTGTGCACACTTGTGCAACCACATCTCAGTTGCCTCTCAAGAAATTATTTGAATTGTTTCCAATTGAATGCTACAGTTTAAACAGTAGGGTACAAAAAACAATGGAAAAAGTTGGAATTATCGCCCTTTTCTTCATGACCTCGCTACATCAGCCAGGAGTAAGCCAGCTTGGAAGACAGCCCCCCCCCCCCCCCCCAATGGGCCTCAGGCTATGAGCACTATACATGACCTTACTCCTCGGCCCCAGACCAGCTTCTCCTCCTCGCAGCGTTCTTATACTTTCTTAGTCCAGGTCCAAGCGAAAGGAGGAAGGGAACCATAATGGACTCGTTATATCGTGGCAAGGGGGGAAGGATAGTGGGGGCTAAACGGCAGTGTTGGGAGGAGGGGGGAGGACATCACATACGACCCACCTAATCACATCTGACCCGTGTGAAAAGAGAGAAAGAAATCTGTCAGCTTCTTGTTCCCTCTTGTTAAGAGCGCCTCGCAAAGCATGCACAACATTTCTTGCTAAAGCACACGCACAACAAGAAGCAAAAGGTCAGTCTGGTGGTTCAGGAGATTTGTAAAATTTTGTGAAATTGTGAGTTGAGGAAATGACTGGGATTTTCTTACCAAGCACGTCTTTAGTAGAAAACGGTCACGTAATGTTGTTTTCCCCCTAAAAAATATTTTTTTCTGTCAAGCTGATAGCTTTACTTTTAGGAAAAAATTGTTCTTTTCAGGAAATGTTGCACCTTTTTCTTGCAACTTAACAACTTTGTACTACTTCTAAATATCACTGCTTGTAAAAGTCTGACTTTTTCTAAAAGATTTCAACGACATTATTGTAAAATTTAAACCCTTTACTCCCCAAAAATGAATATGCGTAACTTTTCTCCCCCCAAAAATGCCACATATTTCTTGTAAAATTCTTGGCTTCTTCTCTTACAAATTACAAATTTACAAAAAGCTTCTACACACAAACACACACGCACACACACACTTTTTTTCTTATAACGAAACGATTATTTTCATGATGTTTTCTCTTGTTAGTCCCTTGTTAGTCTCTTGTTAGTAATGTATATACACGATATATGAGTATATATGTGTACCGTAATTTTCGGACTGTAAATCGTGTATTTTTTCATAGTTTGGGTGGGGGGGCGACTTATACTCAGGAGCGACTTATATATGTTTTGTTTATTTCACAAATTTTTACTTGATCATCGACACATCACTTACTTACAAGTATAGTTGACCACTTCACATGTTATTTTTAGTATAGTTGATCACTTCACACGCTTTGATATCTTTATCTTGAACATATTCAAAACATGAAAAATAGAGAGAAAAATCAAATAAAGTAATTAATTGGACGATTGATAAAAGACGAGAAATTTGATCGATGGATTTAATGATTTGGAGTGACACAAATGGTTTGATAATATTGTTGTTTATGTGATAGTTATTTAAAATATAGTTTAAGTATCATTGTATGGGCCTGTGGAATAATTTGAACTGCGGCGCGGCACACGGCATTGTTGACAAAGGACGATCGATGGATTTAATGAATTGGAGTGACACAGATGGTTTTATAAACGTGTTATTTATGTAATAGTTTTTTTTAAATAACTGAATGTTACGTCAGGCCCGTTCTCAGCTCCTCGTTTGTGTTTGTCACGTTAGCATACCGTATCGTTTAGCCTGTTGTTGCTCGTTCATGTCTGTTCTTGGTGTTGGATTTTGTTGAATAAATTGCCCCCCAAAATGCGATTTATACTCCGGAGCGACTTATATATGGGGTTTTTTCACATTTTTGGGCATTTTATGGCTGGTGCGACTTATACTCCGGAGCGACTTATGGTCCGAAAATTACGGTATATATATATATACATATATATATATACATATACCGTTTTTTTCCGTGTATAGTGCGCAATATTTTACTAATTTATTGTCCTAAAATCTGGGGTGCGTATTATACATGGGTACAAAGAAAAAAAAAAAAAATTTTTATTTTTTTATTTTTTTTTATTTATTTTTTTTTTTTTAAATAAAGTCATGGTACAACAAAACCAACAACAGGACTGACCGACAAAGTCGTGGAACAAAAAGACAGGGTGACATTACCAAAGACAGGAACAGAATGACAGTAACACATGCAATGATCCAACGGTGAGCGAGGGGCAGACAGGACTTAAATACAAAACACGTTACATCGATTGAGGTGACACAGGAAGAGCGGGGTGACACGAACAGAAACTATGGCAACCTAGACACATAGCAAAACTGGGGACGAGACATGACAAATCTCCCCCGAAATAAAACTCACCTTTCTTCTTGTTTGTTGTCAATCGCGCATCGCATTCAGCCATCCTGCCCAACACACTTAGTAAAATTCATAATTGACGACACATCGTTTGATGCGATGGTGCAATCCTCGATGGTGTGTTATTGTCAAATATTGTTTGTTTTTTAATCTCCATCGCGGACCGGACGTCATACGGAGGCCGCCATTACAGATGCGCAGAACGGTTGCGCAAGACACGTCAGCTATATAAAGAGCGAGAGTTCAGTTCTCCACCTATTAGTTTCAATTCACAGTTTAATTAGCAGTTTCAAGCAGCAAATAACAAAATGCGTATTACAGGTAATATTTTATTTCACAACACTTTGCCTTGTTCCTTTCGTCTCTGCTGTTCATTTCAAACACGCTCCATACGACCGCAATGCTCTTGTATCAGACGCTCGCTCGATCACCTGCTAGTTTGCCGTCTGCCACAATGTACCCTACACAAATCCGAAACATTTGTTGCGGCTCCGAGTCACGACGAGGGGCAAGTTTTGGTTTCCAAGGGTGTTTTTATTCCTCTTCAACGTCTCTCCCATACAGAGCCGCCGTGTGCGCACGGAGCGCGGTGGTGCGTTTAGGGGCAGTCGGAGAAATCAACGCCAACAAAAAAAATGACATCCAGCCTAGTTAAGACCATACCAAAGACTTTAAAAATGGGACCCATTGCCTCCCTGCGTGTGTGACGATCTTTGGGACTTAAAAAAAAAAAAGAAAAAAAAAAAAATTTAAAAAAAATTTAAAAAAATTCATAAAAATTGGGTGCGTATTATACATGGGTACAAGCTTTTTTCCAGCATCAGCATGCCATTGTTAGGGGTGCGTACTATACATGGGGGCGCACTATACATGGAAAAAAACGGTATATATATATGTCTCTGCTTGTGATTTAGGGCCATACAAATAAACTTGACTCGACTTGACTTGACTAGACTCTATATATGTGTGTGTGTACATACCGTATTGGCCCAAATATAAGACGCCCCTGATTATAAGACGATCCCCTCTTTTTCAAGACTCAAGTTTGAAAAATGACTTTTCGAATACCAGATTTAATTTTTATACAGAAAATAATTACAGTGCGTCTGAAACAAATGATTATAACAATATATTCAAGAGATAAAGCATGTTATTTTGCCTCATTCAAATCATGCAGAATCTGTCTATCACATCTTAATATCTGAACATTTAAATATGTAAACTAAAGTGTATTCTTATTTGTAAACGAATAGCTTCTGGTTTTCAAAATGTAAATGGCGGGTCGCATTGTCTACTTATGTGTAAAAATACAGATGTATCCTAAATATTTCCATAAATCTCAGTAATTATTGTACACGGCCCACTACTGCTTTCAGTGTATTCCAGTGTTGTTACAGAATGTTGTCTGTAGTCTTGCTGTTTTTTTTCCCCCCATCTCAGCAAAAAGACACAACAACCTGAGTCTCAGAGCCAGTGTGGGCGGAAACTGCGGCGGGCAGTAGCCAGTCAAATCCAGGTCAGTGCTGGGGGGGTTGTATGGGGAGGGGGTAGTCTATGTAACAATAGGCGAAATCAACTCTGTGTCCAAATAGAGACTTTCCATACAGTCAACACGATCTGACCAAGTTAATCCTCTTGAGAGCGGCGCAGTCGCCTCTTAGGACAGATTACGCACACGCATGCACTTCTCCGCTGCAGCACATCTGTCCTCCTGTCCGTCTTTCGCTCTCCTGTCAATCAATACGTCTGTCTGTGTACAACGCCCATTTAAAAAAATGAGGCCCCAAACCATAAAACAGACAATGGGGTTCCCTTATTAAGACTCTGGTCGCTGTGGAAACCATCTCCCAAAACATTACCCGCACCGCCCCCCCTCCATCCCCCATTTTACCCCACCCTATCCACACACACCGGCCGCCCACACACACACACACACACACACACACACACACACACACACACACACACACACACACACACGTGTTCCTCATTTACATCCTGGGTCACTAAAAGGATATGCACGCACTGGTTCAACATGGATTAAAACATCAGCGTTGGCCCTTTAGAAACATGGCCGCCTACATGTATTTTTGTTATGCATCTAAAATTCAATTGAAAACTGTGTTAATATGTGACAGTTTAGGTGAAAAGCCTTCACTTGGTTCATCCCTGCCCTGTGCATTTTGCAGATGCGGGTTTTTGATTTGTGAGAAGGTATCTTGTAAATGAAAACTGTCAGAATATTGCAATTTTTATTTGTGACATAATGATTTTATTCTCTTACGACCATCTTTTTTCTTTCAAAAGAAATTCTACTTTGTTCCATAATATTACTACTTTTTTCAATAAATATTGTTTTTGTAACTATGGCACTTTTGTTTAACAACAACAAAAGATTTATACCGTATTTTATGAGATTTTCTTTCCAATAAGATAATTTTCTCTATTTGTGGAAGCAATATTATTCGCTGAAACAACTATTCATGTAAAATTGCAGCTATTTTTTTTTTTATTAAAACAACATAGCATTACATAGTCTTTAAGTTTTATTTGCGAAAGATTAAACCATTTATTTCTAATAAGGTTGAGCCTTTTTTAATTGAGGAAAATCTGACTTTATACCTGTGTAAACATTACACTTCTTTTCAATGGATGACGGTAACTTGGGGTTGGCTACTATTTACATAGGTGGCAGACCATAGAAGAACTATCAAGCTCACAATCTGTCATTCATTGTATTTTCAGTCACATCATAATAATATCATGAGTTGATCTTTAAGTTGATCCTAATGCGTATTAAAACTTGATGTATGTAGACTTCCCAATCACACGTTTAAGTCAAAGCCAGCTTCCCTCTTGCGTTCCTAATGAGAGAATATCTGGGAATCACTTTTGTCCTTGATTAGCCATGTTAATTTATGCAAGCTGCCACCCTACTAATACAATTTTGGAATATATAAGTGTGCCTCGCGCTGCGGTAATGAGATATGCCAATAATAGTATGTAAATGTGCTGAATTATTGAATAGGCATGACTGAGGGTTTCTTATTAGTTTGCATGTTTATCTGCTCTCCTTTCCCCCCAAAAAAGAAAAAGACATCAATTTTTCAGTGTACCTCAAACCAATAAGTCAATCTAATCAAACACAGAATCAAGAATTGAGCTGTTGAGATGCGTTTGCATTGCATTTTAGGGGTGGCAACGGTTTGGGTACAAAATTTGGCAAGGAGTGATTTTGGCCCGAGTTGCCTCATTAATAAACCCATGACTGATCTGTAATCAATACAGTTTAGCAGACGTTCGCCGACAATTAGCGCTCAATGCGCATTTTAAAGACTCACCAGCCATTGGTGCAGGATTCCTCAGAAAAAAATATTTTCTAAATAGTTATATAACAAAGCAATACGATATTTAAACACTTAAACCCCAGAAAATAACTATAATACGAGATATAGTACCTTATAGGAGAACATTCATAATCGCATTCTTACCCATGAAATGTGCATGCAGCACTTCTCCCAGATTTATTGAAACAACCATGCCCCACCCACTGGCATTTGCGCCATGGAGACAGAAAATAAGTCCTAGAAAACTTTACGGAGAACTGAAGTAAGGCGCGCTTAATGAATGGCTACGTAACATGGTCGCCAGTGGCATCACTTTTTGCTACGCCATTGTTAGTCCATGATATAAATATAAAATGTTGAATAAATATTGCTGAAAAAAATAATAGATATAAAGCGTTACAAATAACGTTACAAATAGAACAAATATTTAAATTTACAATAAATAATAAAATGGATGAATTATGAATTGCCACAATAAATGCATACTATATTTGAAAAAATAAATCACATATAAGATAAATATTTAAAATATTAGAGTCAGAGTCAGCTTTATTGTCAATTCCTTCATGCCATTAAATACATACGAGAAGTATTACCTATAATGAATAAGAAATACCTAATGATTAATAAATTAATATTAAATATATAAATTGTATGCAATTGGCTTGTTGCAGTAAAAGTCTTTTTCCTGTCTTTCTTCTCCTCTCCCTCATCCTCCCTCTCCTTGTCCTTCGTCTGCGCACTCTCTCCATCGGCTGGCGTTTGCCTCATTTGCAATGATTATGTTATCAGGGCAGCCAGGCAAAAGGGTGGAGCAGCCATAATTTCCAGCGCGGGATTAGGCAGAAATAACGAGGTCACCAAGTTACAGTTGCCATGGTGACGCCACATCCAAGAACACAGGATGCCATTGCTAAAAAAAATATATATATAGAAGAAACAAGGTGCGCACTCTTTTTCATCCTCTCGCCCCATTTAGAGAGTGCTTCATTTTTTTAACCCCCTTTTGTATTCCCACTAATGGATTCAGTGCATATGTATAAAGTGCAGCATATCTTCCGTTCATGTTTGATCACTCACTTTTGCCAAGAGCTCACTCGGTCCTCGTTCAAGAGTTTCACCTCACCAATTCCCATGATACACCCGCTTGGAGGGAAGAGGCGGGGCAAATAGTCAGCATGGTGGTGCTCTATTGATTATCTTTGGGGTTTGGCAAGTATACAAAATACATATTATAAATTATTGTGACAATTTAAAAATAATCCTTCCTACAACCAATGTATAATATACATTTTATCATTACATTATTGTGACAGTTTAAAAAAATCCTTTCCTACAATCAATGCTTTCATATTAGAAATAACAAAAAAGGACTGAGCTTGAAAGTGCCCAATCAAGCAATCTTAATAAGTTAAAAATAACCCAAAATGAGAACAATATTGGAACTAAATTAATAGTTACATTGTGCCCTGGGGTGAAAAAGTGAAAGAGGTCCCAAAGCCCAAAACTTTTAGGGGCCCCTCCTGTGAAGCCCCCTCCGCTTCTTAACATTCAATATAAAAAAAAAATCCATTGCTAAAATATCAATCAAACAATACAAAACAATATTGTGTGGTTCTTGACGGATCAGTCAAAATGCTCTTGAATCACCGGCAACATGGGAAACTCGGCTTTGAAAAATGGTTGAAAAGGGACAAAACGTTTAAAAAAAAAGCCCTATCTTTCCGATGTCAGCTATTTCCAAAAATATTTTTGGGGTCAAATGTTGTACAGTTGTTTTGTTCATTACTGTTTAAAGAAAAATGACATGACGTTAGCTAAGAAGGTAGCTTGCTCTTGCTAGTCGCAGCTGCTATAAATGGGCTTACTCTAATTAGCATGATTTTGATGGTGTGCGTGTGTGCGTGTGCGCGCATGCGAGCGAGAGAGAGAGCGAGAGAGCGAGAGAGAGAGAGAGAGCGAGAGCGAGAGAGAGAGAGAGAGCGAGAGAGAAAGAGTGAGAGAGAACGCTCAACCGTAGCACGCCGCTGACCGCCCAACTGCACGGTTAGTTCAAGTCTAAGTGGATCTCAACTATTTTGGCATTTACCTATTCCTGCTTGTGAGCTGCTCCATAAAACCATATACGTAACTTCCATGAAAAAATGTTGTAGTTTCCATGCTGTAGTGCTCAGTGCTGTGGACTCTCACCTCAGCGACTTGAGTTCAAGTCTCAGAGGGACCTCAACTATTTTGGCATTTACCTATTCCTATCTATACCATGCTTGTGAGCTGCTCCATAAAACCATATAGGTAACTTCCATGAAGTAATGGCGTGGGTTCCATACTGTAGTGGTTAGTGCTCTGGATTCTCACCTCAGCGATCTGAGTTCATGTCTCATTGTAACCTCACCTACTATGGCATTTACCTGTTCCTATCTTTATTTGCTTTTGAGCTGCTCCATAAAACCATATATGTAACTTCCATGCAATATAGGCGTGGGTTAGGGTTAGGCCTAGGGTTAGGGTTACAGTTAGGGTTAGGGTTAGACCTAGGGTTAGGGTTAGGAATAGGGTAAGAGCTAGGGTTAGGGTTAGAGCTAGGGATAGGGTTAGCGTTAGGGTTAGAGCTAGAGTAAGATCTACGGTTAGGGTTAGAGCCAGGGTTAGGGTTAGAGTTAGGGTTAGAGCTAAGGTTAGGGTTAGAGTTAGGGTTAGAGCTAGGGTTAGAGCTAAGGTTAGGGTTAGGGCTAGGGTTAGGGTTACGTAAACGTGCGTCCATGGGGCTCCAACCAAGCCAATCATTCACACACAGAATAGGGTTA
This sequence comes from Syngnathus typhle, assembly GCF_033458585.1. Classification (NCBI taxonomy): domain Eukaryota; kingdom Metazoa; phylum Chordata; class Actinopteri; order Syngnathiformes; family Syngnathidae; genus Syngnathus; species Syngnathus typhle. The sequence goes on from NC_083738.1 coordinate 29,662,888, forward strand.
GAGCTAGGGTTAGAGCTAGGGTTAGGGTAAGAGCTAGGGTTAGGGTTACAGTTAGGGTTAGGGGTTACAGTTAGGGTTAGAGCTAGGTTTAGAGCTAGGGTTAGAGCTAGGGTTAGGATTAGGGTTAGGATTAGGGTTAGAGCTAGAGTACGATCTAGGGTTAGGGTTAGAGCTAGAGTTAGGGTTAGGAATAGGGTAAGAGCTAGGGTTAGGGTTAGAGTTAGGGTTAGAAACACATGGCTGGTCCTGTTTCACCATTTGTTCACTATTTGTCATGTGTGTATAGGTGGACCTCTTAAGGTTGAAATATTAAAAGCGAGCCCTATAACTGACTAAAAATCTCATGTGTGTAAAGGTGGACCTCGCAAAGCCTGAAGGTTAGAAACAGGCCCCACATGTGACTGAAAAACTGACATGTAAAATAACGTTTTGAATTGTGTTTATTGAAAGTGATTTTTAGTAACAAGATTTTTTTTGGGACTTGCCTGATTTTTTTCATAGTTCTTGGACCACTAGAAAGGGTGGACCCCACAACTCAGTAAAGTACTTTGGGTCCTGCAGAGGGAGATTAACAAGGATGTGTGTGTGTGTTTGTGAATAGCACGGGAACCTTCATTGTGCATCTGGATTATTCTGACTGCCTCACATCAGGTAGCTCAGAGAGATGGGCTGTGTGTGCGTATGTGTGTGCGTGTGTGTGTGTGTGTGCGCGCGCGTGCGTGCGTGCGCGCGCAAAGCTGCTGCCATGCCTACGAGATGGGGGATGGTAGCAGTGCAGCCATCTCGTTTATTTTCTTTCTCCTCCTGACCATCAAGTTTGGTCTTGCACAAACTGTCTTCATGTTTTCCACCAAAGATGATGTAGTACAAATCATCATGAAAACAAATAAAGACAATTTTGGCAATGTTGGCATATGAAAAGTTGTGAAAAATAGAAACATGTTCAAAAAGGCTCCGGCAATGTCAGATCCTGCATTATTAGAATAAAATAAAACATGTAACGTGGAAAAATATAGTTTAGTTAAAGAAAGAAAGAAAGAAAGAAAGAAAGAAAGAAAGAAAGAAAGAAAGAAAGAAAGAAAGAAAGAAAGAAAGAAAGAAAGAAAGAAAGAAAATGCCCCCAAATGCCCTGTACAATATTGCATACGTCAAAAGTGACCACAAATATTAGGACAAAGTTGAAACATGACCTATCTTGCAATGTCAGCATGATAAAAGTGGGAAAGATATGCTTGCACACACAGTCTAGTTATGATCTAACTACAAGGACATTCGGGACAGGCCTAAGCCAAGGCAAAGCAATCCTAATTTGGATCAGCACCAAAATGTATGCCTGCTTTGATTCATATTGTCACGGAAGAGTCACAAAAAATGATCAAAAGGGCTTTTAACATGTTAAAAGTGATGATTGGTAACGATGATAAAAACAAAACTGTCATGCATCAACTATTACATGCTGTTGAAAAGTAAGTGACAAAAAGTAAGTGCCGCAATAGTATATTAAAAGTGTCAAATTGCACATACATTAAGAACTTCACATTTTTTATTCCCAACTGTCTTTTGTTTTCATTTTGTAGCGTGTCTTGGTTGCGCAGCGTCCAATCATTAGTGGCTTCATTTTTTTTTTTTCGTCCAATCAGATTTTAATTTCTGTGTTGCCATCTCAATGTAATCAGCCACTCACTACCTTTAGAACACAGAGTCTCTCTCTTTCTCTCTCTCTCTCTCTCTCTCTCTCTCTCTCTGAATCTCTCTCTCTCGCTCACTCACAAACACACGCACGCACACACACCATTGAACTCCGTCTTATTTCAACCAGTCAGATTTTAGATTTCCTGCTCTGCGCTTTGGGGAAGGCTTACTGTGATGTCAGTAGTTTTCCATCATCCAATTGGTTCAGCTAAATAGTCTGCTATGTTAATCCCTCTGATTGGTTTATGAGGTTATCATATTAAAAGTGCCAAAAATTTTGAATAATATGAGCATATTAAAAGTGAAAACAAGTTTTGATATTGTTGAAAAGTATCTTGCAATGTAACCCTAACCCAATGTAACATATTAAATGTGTCAAAAATATGAAGTAGCATGATGAAAAAATGACTCTCTTCAAAATATTAGCATATTGAAGTGCCACAATACATGATTAGAGTTGAAAAGTGTGCTAAATTTAAAAAGTATCATGAAAAAAAAGAAAGAAAAATGCACTGGCCTCTGTTCAGTTAGTTTAATTAAGGCTCTGTGTGAAAAAAGACTTGATTACTCCCATGAAGGCGCTCTTGACTTTGTGTTGTCAACGACCTCGCTTTGCCCTCTGTCGGTATGCCAAAAGTTGTCAACGACGCTTGGCCGAGCGGCGTTAGCTTTCCTCGGCCGGGGAGCACATTTTCGCCTGAAACATCTGCAGTGAAGTGAAGGAAGAAGGAGGATGACGGGGGAGATGGTGGAAGAAGGGGGGGGGGGTCGCCAGGCAGGCAGCAGAATTTGATGAGGACTTTTCGAAGGGATAAGTCCCAAACCCACACTGTAAGCGTTTTTAAAAATGGATGGATGGATGGATGGATGGATGGATGGATGGATGGATGGATGGATGGATGGATGGATGGATGGATGGATGGACGGACGGACGGACGGACGGACGGATGGATGGATGGCATTTCAGACTGAGATTTTTCATTCCACTTATATCCATTTGAAAACGTCTGGAATAAAGCCTCTCTGGGTGAGGGATGAGATCCTGCCCCAAGTTGGAGGAGTTCAAGTACCTGGGGGTCTTGCTTGTGAGTGAGGGCAGGATGAAGCGGGAGATCAACAGGCAGATCTTCCATCTGCCGTGATTTACCAGTCGATCTACCTTCCTCCTATCCTCACCTATGATCATGACTTCTTTCAGGAATGGCAACTTTACCTTTTATCATGGGTTTCTGACAGTAAAGGATAAAAGTTCACAGGGCTAGACAGGAGCGGGATTATCCAGTAGGTAGAAAAACTCAAGACACGTGCAGCCTTTTTTTTTTAATGTAGCTGATTTCCAAAATAGGAGCAGCACAGGAGTGGGGGTCATCCTGAACAGGAGCAGGCTGGGAGCTGGAGTTGTTTTTACCGAAAGCAGTACTCGATAGGATTTATTTAAAAAAAAAAAAAGAATTATGGTCTGGGACGGGACAGGATTATTTTCTGTGGGAGGGCGATGGGAGTCAAAATCCGCCTTTGTGTCGCAAATTTTGGGTCGTAACGGAAAAAACGAGATCCCGGATACAAGCAGTGTTTCCTCCACAAGGTGTCCGCTGTCCGGGCTCTTCCCTAGAGTTAGGGTGCGAGGCTCAGTCACAGAGGCGAGCTGCTGCTTGTCCATGTTGTCCAACATACAGCCAAATTGTAATTCATCTAAATAGCATGTTTTTTTTGTATTGGCAGATATGTTCCAAAAAAGAATTGAACATCTTGAATATCTTGACTATGAGGCATAAGTAACCATCGGGTCACCATACTGTGACCTGAAAACCAAGGTACTTGCTTATATACACAAAGTGGGATTTCTGATGTGCTACACGTTTAGCATCATAATCCGCTACTTAACTTCCCTCCAATAGATGGCGCTGTGGTTTTAAGGAAAAAGAGGGTGACTTTCTCAAAGTTGAGTGCTGAAACACTGAAGGTTCCCCAAACCTGCAAGGCAACTCATTAGCTACCCCACGCTAACATTGTTAACGTATTTTGGGACGGCGAGAGAGTCACCCCCTGAAATGTACCCTCAGATAGTGTGGGGGTGCACATTTTTTTGCATGTTTGGTTTTCTCCCGCACGGGGTTAAAATTCTCTCAGCGGAGCTCTGCATTCAGCAAGAGCCAATTCCCGGGAGACGTGCCCCCCCCAACCCCAAGCCTCGGCCCCCACCCTCCAATCACCCCCGCCCCCAACCCAACCACCACCACCATCACCCTCCCTCCTCTCCCTCTGCCTGTCCTCCAGACAGCAGAGCCCCAGCAAAGGCTCGCTTATTAACTGACCTGGGGGGTGGTGAGCGGGGCTGGTAGAGTGGGGAGGGGGGGTTGAGGAGGACAGGGGGGTGCCGATGGAGAATGGAGGAAGAGGAGGAGGAAGGGGGGAGGTTGTTGAGCCCAGGGAGGCAGGAGGAGGAAGTGGTGGGTGAGGAGGGGGAGTTGCGTGTGCGTCCGTGCATGTGTGTCTGTGTGTGTGCACAAGTCTAAGCGTGATCAAGGGTGATGGTTTGCACGGATGTGTGTGTGTGTGTGTGTGTGTGTGTGTGTGTGTGTGCGTGCATGTGTGTGTCTTAGTCAGAACTGGTAGAAAAAATATTAACCCATTGCGTACTGCACTGCTCTGAAGTGAAAACTAGCTAAACTGTGTTTGTGTGTAAATGTGTTTGCTTTCTATGCATGTCTGTTTTTTTGTATTTCTCTTAAAGTGCGGGATTGTGTACCACCTGTGTGTGTGCGTGTGCTTGTGTGTGTGTGTCTGTGTATGCATGTGTGTGTCTGTGTCTGTGTGTGTGTGTTCATGCCATGCTTGTTTGGAAGTATATTTTGAATGAACATGTGTGCATGTATCAACGTGTGGTTGTTTTTTTTCTATGCACGTCAATATACGTAATGTATTTCTATACACGTTTGTATGTGTGGGTGTGTAATCATGCTCATTGAGTTTTACTAGTATTCGTATACATGTGTGTTTTACTGTTTGTGTCTATTACTCGTTTGTTGCATGCGTGGGTTAGCACGTGTGTCATATGCGTTTTTGTATGTACTATATGTATCTGTAGCTGTGTTTATGTGTGTTCATTCCCAGAGACACAACACGCTCGTCCGTGTGATTGAGTGTGAGTGTGTTTGTCGGTATTTTTGTGTGTGCCCTCTCGTGTAGTGTGTGTGTGCGTGTGTGTGTTCATGCTAGTTTACGAGTGTTTTTTATGTGTGTGTTCAGGATTCTGTTTGTGTGCGTGTTCCGTGTACTGTATGTGTCGTTGTGCATGGATGTTGCTGTGTGTTCTTTGAGTGTAGTGAGCGTTTCCGTGCTTCTCTTGTGTGTGCGTGAGTCAGAGTTAGAATTGGTAGGAACGATTAACCCTTTGCTCACTAAACTGCTCAATAGTGCGCCTGTACTACTGTGTATATGCGTGTAAGTATGTATTATTGTGTGTTGTGTGTATGAACTATTAATGCTCAACAGTGCGTATGTACGACTGTGTATTTGTGTGTAAGTGGGTATTATTGTGTGTTGTGCATGAATTTGTGTCTGTTTTTTTACATGTTTTTTTTGTGAGGTTGTGTACAAATCTGAGTATGCATTTGCTTGATATTTTTGCTGTGCATTTGTTAGTGTTTGAATGCACATGTCTCTGTGTAGTCACTACAAGTGTATGTTTGTGACTGTTTGTGCACGTGCCTGTGCTTGTACGCGCATGTAGGCATACATGCAGGCATGTACAAGCTTGCATGTGTCCCTGTGTGTGCTTCTATATTAGAGCATGTGTGTGTTCTTTTGTTCTTTTTATGTGTCTTGCATGAGTCTGCATGAGTACATGACTGTATGTGTTCTGTATGTGTATGTATACACATGTATCTTTCCTTGTGTTTTTGTATTTTGTTTTTGTATTTGAGCACGTATGTTCGTGTGTTAAGCATCAGTATGTGGATGTGTGTGTGTTTGTGTTTGTTTGTTTGTAAATACTAATCCAAGTTCTTAGCTCACTACATAGCTGTGTCGCGACATATCAGTGTGAATGCCTTACCAGACTAGATTGTGTACTAATAGTCTAGTCTATAGATATATATATATATGTGAGCGCGTGCGTGTGTGTCTGTGTGTGCGTGTGTGTGTGTGTGTGTGTGTGTGTGCGTGCGTGTGAAATACAAGCTTGTGGTGCGTCAAGGACATGCGTGGCCAGCTTGACACCCACCCACAATACAATACATTTACTAACTTGGAGTGTGCGTCCTTAAGCCTCAATGCCTTATTATGATTGTGTTATACTCTCCTTTCAAACAAACTCCCGTCCTCGCCTGTGCGTGACCATTTGTCATCCCGCCGTGTGCAAATAAGACTTTGGCATCCTGTAATTGTACTGCTTGATTTTTGTCTGCGCACTGCATGATTGAAAAGTGCTTTTCAGTTATCGTTTGTTTAACACAAATAATTTGGTACAAGAGAAAAAAGAGGGCTCGTTCAAAGTTTGAATTTGCCCTTATTATTTTTATCCATCCATCCAACCATTATTTGTACCACTAGTCCCCACGGGGGTCGCTGGCGTGCTGGAGCCTATCCCAGCCGGCATTGGGGACACCCTGAACAGGTTGCCAGCCAATCGCAGGGCACACAGAGATGAACAATCATCCGCACGCACTCACACCTATGGGCAATTAGGAGTGCTCAATCGGTCAACCAAGCATGTTTTTGGGATGTGAGAGGAAACCGGAGTGCCCGGAAAAAAACCACGCAGGCACGGGGAGAACATGCAAACTCCACACAGGGAGGGCCGGAGATGGAATCAAACCCACAACCTCTGAGCTGTGAGGCGGACGTGCTAACCAGTGCTACACCGTGCCTTTATTATTATTATTAATATTATTAATATTATTATTACTACTATTATTATTACAGCCAGCAGCCAAAAGCTAAGAGGGTGAGAAGAAAAGGAGGAGATGGAGAAGGAGGGAGTTGGGTGAAAAAAAAAAAAATCACTCGCGGCAAAATGCAAATGAGCCTGGAAGCTATTACGATGTTAATGAGATTCCACCATAGAAGAAGTTGCTGCTCCGGTATTCGGAGTATATTTCATCCATATTCGGATGTGCTGCAAAAGGGCAATGCGCTACTTGCTTGTTTTTTGAACTTTCAACCCACATGTAAAGATTTACTGTAGCTATTTTTTGGCTTAGCATTTTAGGTTAGCATTAAAATCGTGCTCTACTGTAATTAATTTGGCGCAATGACAGCACGAATAAATGTTAGCTGATGTTCTGCCATGGACGAGGAAGCATTTACAACATAGTACAATTTTTGCTTTGTTTTGTTAGTTATGATAAGTTTAAATTATAAAATCAAACATATGCAGCGTTGTATAACTTAGTTTATTGTATAATCTTCTCTATACTTTCATTCTAAGAGTCTTTGTCATCTTTAAATTGTTAATTGTACTTTGAAACACAAGTTTAAATTGGATTACTGGTAAGACTAAAGTATATTTGATGTGTACAAAAGCATGTACATTCTACTATCTAAAAGATTTAAAGCAAACCAAAGCATATTTTCAAATTGAGATTAAACCGACATACGAAGTATCACATCAATTATATACGTACTTTCTTGACACCAAATACGACTTACCCCATTAACCTGACCTTGCGCAACATCCAGCTCAGTGGCCTAGTGGTAGAGTGTCCACCCTGAGACTGGAAGGTTGTGGGTTCAAACCCTGGCCGGGTCATACCAAAGACTATAAAAATGGGACCCATTGCCTCCCTGCTTGGCACTCAGCATTAAGGGTTGGGATTGGGAGGTTTGATCGCCAAATGATTCCCGAGCGCGGCACCGCTGCTGCTCACCGCTCCCCTCTCCCCCAGGGGATGGATCAAAATCACACGGGGATGGGTTAAATGCAGAGGACAAATTTCACCACACCCAGATGTGTGTGTGATGATCATTGGGACTTTAACTTTTAACTTATCTTGTGGTGATGCAAAGGAAATGCAAATAGGTGAGTCTGACAAGCAGGTCGATTGCACATGATGGGACATACAAGTGTATAAATGTGTGCATATACTATTATTATCTTTATTTATTTATTTTTTATTTCCTTTCTCTGTGCATCCCTGTCTTAACCGGCCCATAAATCAATACAGTTGATATGTATTGATATGTATAATTCAAATGATAAGCAATTTGGACACTTTCTTGTCTTTTGTGAACGAAATGTATTTGCAATAACATCCGGGACAATTTTGCTGACAACTGTGGATGATAATGGGCGGCAGAAAGGGAACATAATCTCAGAGCCAATGCAGGTTCAAACTTTATTTCTTGTGAGGGCACTTGAATGCTTTCGTGGACGGGAAGCACAATGTACCTTTGGAGTTGCGAGTGAGGACGAGTTGTAAAACATGGCGGCAAACACTTGTGGCTGAGAAAGGAAATGGGTCAGGACACGAGTACAGACAAACCGCTTCTCTCTCTGTGTTACCATGGCAACATCTCTTCCGACACTACCTGCTTTTCGCACACACAGACACACGCGCACAACTCGGCAGCCACAGGTTTTGCACCTGAACGCATCGCTGCTGCAGCTGCTGTGCCCTCAACGCACCTTATCATCTCGTCTGAAAAAGTTGTCGATGCATGCTTGCTTGTGCGAGAACGCACAAAGGTTTAATTGTGATGTTCAAATTTACACAATTGCTCAGCTAAAATCTATAGGCTATTTTCCTTCAAGTGAACCCTATATACAGTCTTGGATGGTTTGGGGAAAATGAAAGGAAAATGATTCTTTATTGAACAGTTTATTTTACATCATAAAGTATCAAAGACACCTCTGGTAGAACTAGCAGTACCGAATCATTTCTTTAGTAAATGTAAGTACAAAGTCTGAAATGTTCAAAAGTAAAAGTAAAGTTTTTTTATGCAACCTCTATTTTGATACTTTGGCATGATGGAGGGGCGGGGGACTCTGTACATAGACGTTTATCTTTTTTAATGTAAAAAATAAATAAAATTCACATTACATCTCGTATGCTGTTAAGCGTTTGCTAGCATCGGCGCCATTTTCATGCCTATCAACCATAATTTTGCCAACAAACGAACAAAAAATGCTCAATTTGCAAAAGATGATTTTTATTTTATGTTGCGATCTGCCAAGGTTTGAAAAAGTAATGAGCCTTTTGTGTTTTCAAACGTAGAGAGTAAAAGTCAAAAGTTGTCCGAAAATTAATACTTATACTTAATACGTCGGATACTTAAAATATCTAGTACTTATGTATAGTAACGGAGTATTTGTATCTTTGTTACATCTGACCACTGGTTTTGAATGATAGCTAGTCTAGGTCAATTTGACCCAACTTTTGGGGTTTTTCAATTCAAACCAATTAACACCCCCCCCCCCCCCCACCCCCCGTTTTAAATTCACTCATTTTCAAATATTAATTATTTTATTTTTTGCAAGGAGGGGTTGTATTCATTCTAATAGATTTTCCTCCCCGAATCATATGACTATTTGGGTCTAAACAACCCAGTAATGGTTTGCATTGCGGGTTAATTATCTGACCCAACTTAAATGAAAAGCTCGTAAAAAAGGTCACACTTGTATTTTTTTTTGGTGTGCACTAGGGCTACACACTATGACGGTTGTGGTTAGTCTTAGTGATGTTATGGAATAGTTTGCTATCGGGCTGTGGATCCAAAGTGACATCAACATCTAGGTTTAGGAGAGACGACACAACGGTGATATGTAAATGTGTGTGTTAAAGGCGCTGCGCAGTTGAACGCATGTCGTCACCACTGGTGTGAAAAAAGCGCTCGAGGCCAGTGAGCAAATCCGGTTAGAAAATGTCAATTGAAAAGGTCTTGAGATATTAAAATATGTAGTTTTTAATTAAAGCTTTATTAATAGATTTTTCAAAAGTTGTTCTTTTTTTTATGAATTACTCTAGCAGATGCCCGAGGCGTTTGGATTACAACAGTTATCTTGCTCGATACCGAATGCACACCACCCTCCCTCTTTCCGCCGTTTCGGATTAGAAGTCAGACTTCATGAATGCTCTTCATTAATTCCCAGTGTGAGCGATTTGAATGTGCGAACCAGTCTGCATGTGTCTTGTTTATTTTTAGACATATGCTTCTCTTCATCATCATGGTCATCATCGGTTGCAATTTGACAAAAACAATTTTGGAACCCTGGAAATTTCTTAAAAGAGCCTACAATGGCAGACTTACTGAGTTTTTTGGGGGGGATTGATTTTTTTAGGCTTTTTTGTGGGGCTTCTCAGAACACAAAATTTCATGTTGTTATCAAAAACTGCCTTCAGGCACTGAATTTTTTAATCTTCACCTTGTGGAGGTATTGGCTTCAAGTGTTATCAAACTTCCACCATACCCTGCCCACACGAAACGACGAAGACACTAAACTCACTATTTAGGTTGTCCAATCTTTCTGGTTGAGTCTAAATTTGGTAGCAAATGGACAAAATTTGTCATCTTTAAAATATATATATAAATATATATATAATATATATATATATATTATTATATAATATATTATATATAATATAATATATATAAAATGTGCATTTCAAACCAAATTGGCAGACGTCCTGTATATTTTCGGGCATGGCTTGTTGAGGCTTTATTTGTGGGTCTACTCGTGATAGACATGTCTACCAAATTTCATGTTACAACATTAAACCAGTTTTAGGACCTGAATTTTCAAGTGATTACAAGGGACATGACAGAGCCAGTTTACACCACATGCTCAGGTTGAACTCTGTTGTTAAACAAAACAGCAGTACGTATGGAATCCTATAAAGTTTATAGGATTCCATACGTACTGCTGTTTATAGCATAAACAGTCTCTCAAACAGTGGGGGTCTCCCTCTGATGGGGGTTTTGCCATGCTGAGCTTTCTTTTTCTGTATTATAATAAAGTGTAATTGCACATCCACAGCGTTAGGTGGCAGTGGCGCTTTGATTGTCAGTGCGTGCAGGGAGTATAAGTCATTTTATTAGTTATTCAGAAGATTTATATTTCTTTTTGGTTTTTCTTTAATGTTAAGGATACAATGTTATGCAGAAGAGTACTGGCCACAATTTTATCAACAAATAATACTATTTATCGTCACAGTGGAGAGTTGGGGGTGTTTGTCGCAAAAATATTTTATCCTAGGCCGGCCCTAGGGGGATGCGTAACACAGAATAAGTGAGAAGTGATAAAATTGTCAGCAAACGCGTTCCCCACCTACAGTTGAGTAAAGAAACGACTGGTAATGAACCAAGTTTTTGCCCCTCCCCCAACAATAAAGGCGCACGTGAACTTTGTAGGAGTGCAAAAAAGTCAAGAGGAAATTTTCTCCGATTTGGATGAGGAGGGGGGTCTTTGCAGGAAACGCCCCCTCCCCCCCACACACACTTCCTCCTCCACACACTCCTCCACATCTGCCTCCTCCCCCCTCGCTCTCTTCCTCCTCCTCGTCCTCTTCCTCGTGCAAGCAGCCCGGCCAAGTTGCAGAGTGCCGCTCAGCCTCGACCGCGCGGCTGCCGCTTGACGCCGGGGGTCCCTGCAGAGGAGCGCCCGCCCGCCCGCCAGCCTCCATGTGCGTGTCCGCTGCGTGCTGAGATCGCGCCTGTCCCCCCTCCCTCACCCCCTTTCCCCCCTCCATCAAAACGAAGCACGGAACTGACCATGTCCAATCCTAACCACGACCCCTTTTACTCGTCCCCCTTCGGACCCTTCTACCGGAGACACTCGCCCTACGTGGTGCAGCCCGAGTACCGGATCTATGAGATGAACAAGCGGCTCCAGACGCGCACCGAGGTGAGTGAGCCGCCGTGCCCGGCCAGGGAGCTGCATGTCACGGCTTGGCGTTGGAGCGGGGTAACGGTGCTCTGCAGATGTCCGGAGATGCAGGAGTCAAAGTGCGATGTCAAAAGTGACACTGGAGTGCTGCGTTCACGTAACCAATTAGTTGACATAATGAGTTGGCTTCACCTGGATTTGCCAATTGCGTATTAATGCGCAGCAGCACTAGTTTCCGTCATTTATAAAGTTTTCGAACGGAATTCGACTGTGGACTTTTGGTGTATTTTAACAATTTTAGGCAAGGATTCAGAGGTCATTGTTTTATTAGGTTGGTGGAGAGACGCGTTCAGGTACCTAATTAGGATGAAGAGGTACCTGAATTGAGTGAATAAAATATGTTTTGTATGGATTCTCTGTAGTGAACCCGTAATACTTCTTTTCCCATCAATAAACTTGTCCATAAGAATTAAGCTTTCAAAAACTTTTTTTTTTCACGGAAATCATTCTTAGTATTTTAATGCACAGATCCGGAGTAGCCTAGTGGATTTTAATTGTGGTGGTGGAGGTTTGTTTTGTTTGGACTGTGCACCAAACATGTTTTCTGTACCAGCTTTTTAAAAACGGTGTAAATTATTTTGTTAGTAGTTGACTTCAGAGTTTATGCTGCGTCTTCATAATAAAGGCAGCAATTTTGCCCAGTTTTATTCTAAATACACTAAAACGTTTTGGGGATTATTTGTTTTGGAAAGCAATATGCAGTAATATTAGTTTTTCCACATTCGCATCTGAAATAACTGTAAAAGACTTGTTGTGTTTTCAAAGTGAAAGGCAGTAATCACAAGGTGATCGTTTTATGGGGAAGATAAGATGGGTTCAAGTACCCTGTATCAGGACTTCAAGCTTCGATGTGTTTGGGCTCTCGTTCCAGACTTACTATTTGTGTTACTCATCAAGTACGTTTTTCCTCTTAGGAGTTCAACTTTTTAAACGGTGTAAAAAAAATTCTACCCCATTTTAAGACAGAAATCCCCAGTTTGAAGTTTCACAGTGGGAAATGATTCTTTCAAGTAGCCAATTAGATTCAAAATGCAGCTAAACGAGGCCAAGCCACTTTTTTCTATTGAGATTTGTTTTGTTTGTACTCTGACACCACTAGATGTAGTGGTTGGCCTATGCAGTTTTCTTTTATGATGATGGTATTTTTCTGTATGGAAAAGGGATGGATGGATGGAAAATTGTCTTCTTTGATAAAGTCTATGTTGATGGTGTTGCAAATTACAGGTAACCTTTCATACTATTTCCCCCATTATGTTTATATTTATAAGAATCTACATACTATGTATAAGATTTTTTAACTCTGGAACTTTCTGCTGTTATTGTATAATTTACTCCAGAAGTCACACTGTATTTTCATATTTTAAGGCAGTAATTCCACTTTTACTTTTATTGGGATGACGGGACATAGTAAGGTTGGCGTACCCAATTAAAGAATGATGCATTTGGTGAAAGTATTTTTTTTTTTTACACTCTCCTTCCGTGTGGTTAGTATTTTTCAGTTTTCCTTTTAGGTTTTCTATAATAATTCAGATTATTTAAAGTGTTTTTTTAAATTGCAGTGATTTATTCATACTATGTTGTTTACTGAAGGAATCCACATGTATGTCCATATTTGAAGGTATTGTTGTGTGGAGGAATCCTAAGCTCTAGTTGAATGTAACAAAGTAATTGTATGACGCATTCAAGTGTTCATTTAGTTTCATTCAAGATGAATCTCGCCACATTTTAATATTTTTCAGCAGTGGTTGGCAAATGTTTAAAATACTCTGATGCTACTTTGAATAGGAATTATGACTGTGCTTAAATATAAGAAAATTAAAGCCTTTGCTTAAAGATTCAATTAAAATTAAAGTATATTGCACCTAAAAATATACATTTGTTCCGAAATAAACAAACATTTCAAAAATAATTATTGTACTTAAAAGTTAAATACAACCAAATTGCATGTAACCACCAATGTACTGTAATAGATTGAATAAATAAATAAATAAATAAATCACTTAAACTAAGTATACTTTGAACAATTCGATGTTTCTTTTGTTTACCACTAGAGGGAGTTGTGTGCAGAAGTCTTGAATTTCAATATTGTAATGACCGCAATTTATTTAAGTGGTGAGTATGATGCTTTCAAGTACCCAATTAGTCATCTCGCATCTGAATTAAAATGGAATTTATGTGACTCCATTCAAGTATTTTGCGCAATTTTTTTCTCACAATGTTCAATTAAAAGTCACATTCCCCACACGCAGCGTCTTCATTTGCATGTATTTATATACAAAACTGCATGTTTCATATATTTTTGCCCTCTTTTAAACCAAACAAACCACAACCTCATGCAGAACAACTTTTTTCATGCACCCTTTGTTAATTACGAATGATGCCTTTAGTTTATGGAAACACTTTGCCCATTATTTGTCAACCTTTTCCTTATCCAATTAAGAGCGACTGTCAACAAATGTGCAGAAAAAGTTCATTGGTGCCCAATGAAAGACAATGAGCACATTTAACTTATAAGCCTTCCTTATGTATAATTTTCATTATGGTTGGTGTTGAAAGAAATTTGCTTGTGGTACTTTTTTTTTTTTTTTCTAAACTCAATTTTAAAGCCAGGCAGCAGCAGCTTGCAGATGGTGACTTTTTTTTTCAGCCCCTTAAGAGGAACTTAAAGCCAAGCGAGGCGGCGCGTTGTAGCCGCGTGATGCATTATTCATATATATCGCAGAGCGCTCAGTCCGAGCAGCCCCCCTAACTCCCACCCCCTTCCCGCTAGACCCCCCGCACCAACCTAGTACACGCATACGCCATAAAACACGCTTGTGTGTGCGGACAGTCTGAGATATATTTAAAAATCCTGCCTTTCCAAAGATAATAATGCAGAGGTTTTGATTTTGACTGACACCTGTCAGAGAGACTTGAAAATAAATACCTCTTCCAAATAAACGCCTCGCTTTTACCATCATTGGAAACAAAAGTGGCAGATGTTAATAACCTGGCTCATGGACACTTTAATTGTGTCTATGAGCACCCTGCTGACTCAAATGAACACTTTTTCTGTACATGTGTTTCATTCCTCTTTCACGTCATCTTGAAATACGCAAACGGAAATTGGATTTCAATGGTGCAGCAACACACGTAGACAGATACATCCATTATATTCATATTCTTCTGTGAAAAAACGACTTCAGTTACTGAGTCACATCGAGTAGTTATGAAAGTCGTCCTTATGTGTCTGTGTGAGTGTCTTGTACTGCCCCCGTTGGCCATCAGAAGGAACTGCAATGAATTAATTACCATGTACAAACTGTTTTTGCATTCTATTTATATTATTATGTTGTGTATGTTTTTATAAAGGATTAGAGGCTGGGGCCCTGGGCTATATTTTGCCATTTTGTAAGAGACTGAAGTTCTATCACTGCCACTAAATATTTTTAGTGCAACACTGGTCTAAAACCAAACAAGCCATTAAAACCTGACCGTTTTGTTAAAGATGCAAACAAATAACTGTTGTTTATGTACTGCCAGGTCAGCTTTGCAAATGAGATTCACTTTTCTGGATAAATCTATGAAAATGCATAACAGTCATTTATACTGAAGTTTGCATGTTCTCCCCCTGCCTGCGTGGGTTTGAATGAATGAATGAATTTAAAAAAAGTTGCTGAATAATGGACTATTGTCTAAAGTGTCAAGTTTGGAACTAAACCTAGTTCTCACTTGTTCCATTAATGTGGTTCATTGATGCTATCATTCACACGCTGACAAGCGTTATCTGCTGAGCCCATTTGAACTCTGTTGTTCAGAACAACAACACATAAATGGTCGGTCAGTTGAATTGAAGGGTTGCGTCTCCACTATGGCACATATTTGTACACTCAGTCTGCTCTTTTGTTGACATTATTTTTTTTTTACAGTTTTACTTGTTGTTCTTAATACAAAATGCATTAAATAAAACATCCATCCATCCATCCATCCATTCTCTGTACCGCTAAGTCCCCACGGGGGTCGCGGGCGTGCCGGAGCCTATCCCAGCCGTCATCGGGCAGTAGGCGGGGGACACCCTGAACCGGTTTCCAGCCAATCGCAGGGCTTAAATAAAACATTTGTTTTTAATTAATTTGATAATTTTGTGGCATGATAGTAAAATTAATATTGCTTTACAATAAGATAAATAGTAAAATATTGTGTCCAATTGCTAGTGTTTTAAAACGAAAATTTAATTGTCCATTTAAGTGATAAAATAATACTCTTTGCGTCATGATGATTATTTTCACAATAATTATATCCATTCTCTATTTAGATTAATTACATTTTTTATAAAACTAATTCCATTTCCATTGTATTTTATTACATTTCAATTGTCTTTTAAAAAAGACTAAAATTAATCATTTATTATATCTAACTAAATTGTTAATTCAACATAACAGTCTTTTTTCCTTTATTGTGTTTTTAAGAAAACTAGTGCAAGTGTTTAATTGAATATTTTGTTTAAATTTTTGGATTTTGATTGAGTAAAATCTGAAACTTTTATTAAATAAATATAATGAAAATGATATTTTGCGTTCAAAAACACAGCTAAAAGTGAATGACTTGTCAAACAACCTCAATTTTTTTAAATTATATTTGGTTTGATTTATTTTCTTGTAGAAAGCAACACAATTTTATAGGTTGTTTTGCAAACCATTTATTTCACCAATTGTTTTGGCTTAAACAAGTAACCGCAAAAGTCCATCCATTTTCATTTTTTTTTTGTGACCCACCTGAGCTGATTTCTTTCCTGGCCAACAGACCACTGAAGCAAAACATCTAACTAGTTAGCTTTTCTGTCATCTTTGGAGCATCTCTAACCGGAGAAGGTGACTGACCTCAACGCAACGCCACCTTGTATGAAAGTCGACTCGAGTCACACCAACCACACACCCCCTCAACCCCTTGCCCCCCTCCCCTGATAGAAACCCTCCCATTTGTCTTATTCATGAGCAAGCGTTTGAACGCACTCGGCTGCCGCTCACACTCAAGGACTTGACATTTGGAGGAGACTCTCATTCGCTCCCGAGAGAACGCCATCGTCTCGGCGAGTATGGTTGGCGTCACCGCCATGTGTCGTTTGTTGCGCGTTTTGCCTAAACGCCTTCATCCACATCTTCCAATGAATGCTTGTTATTGAGTTAACATGTACACCAAGAGGTCTAAGGTCAGCCATCAATTTGCTTGTTGGAAATTGGACATATTTTAGGAAAATTGGTCTTTGCTTTTGCAATTTTCAAATTGACCCAATAATAACTGCTTCAAACCAAAATGGTAGACTTCCTGTGTCTTTTTGGGGCAAAGCTTCATGAGACATTTTGTGCTTCTATTCATGCCTACCAAATTTTATATTGCTCGGCAAAATTGGCTTCATGGGCTGATTTTTGTGGTTCTTAATTTTAGAATTTCAAAACAATCCTAAAATCGCGGCTTCATACCAAAGTGTTTGATTTCTTTGTCTTTCCGGATATGACTTCATGGACTTTTTTGTGGGTCTACTCGTAATAGACATGACTACCAAACTTTATTTTACTAGGTGAAACCATCATGGGGGGCTTGATTTTGCAGAATTTTTCGAAGAAAGGACAAATCAAACTTTCTTGTTCCAGAGTGGGACACATTCAGTCATTTCAAGCGGCGATTGGAAAAGCTCACATGGAAATGAAAAGAGCAAAAAGCCAAAGAGTCGGGCTCCTGTCGGGATTGACCTTCCAACCCCAACGACTTAAGGGCTTGTGGCCCTATGATGACAGCGGCCGTGTTTCCATCGTCGTCTTATTACTGCTTCAGTCCGTGCTTATTACTTGCCGTCCGTACTACCGCACACCACCTCCGCCGCCACTATCCCATTACCTTCGTTTTAGACCACCGCGACCCTGCCGCGACCCGCGAAAATCTTAAACGGGGCTTTGATGTGGCTTTGATGCGCCGCCGCCACGTTGTTGTTTCTCTCTCTGCGCTGATTTACGGGGCAAATTTGACACTTAAGCGTATGCAAATGAGGCAGTGGATTAGCATTCAGAGGAGGAGCTTGCTGCGACCTCCACCGCGCTAAGGCCATTACCATAGAAGGTATTAATATGCAGCACAAGCACAATAACGCTGTAAGTAATGCAGGAAGACAAAAGCCTCAGGGGTTTTGTTGGGTTTTTTTCAGGAGGGGGCGCTGTTACGACACATCGCTCTGACTCTGAATTAGCCATTATTAGTGGGGCAACTATAAAAATTATAACGACCCTGTGTATGGATGTGAACGACGAGCTCTACATTAATATTGATTGTGGTGTGATGCATGTCTTTGGAATGAGGGAGGAAACTGAAGTACCTGGAGGAAACCCACACAGGCACAGGGAGAACATGCAAACTGTACTTTACTAGTTAATATACAACAAATAGGTATATTATCCAGATATCAGAGATGTGAGTGTGATCAAAAGCAACCAATTGTGCTAAATGCTCAAATGCTCGCCCTCAGTGGGCACAGATTGACCCGACTGTATTGGAACTTCCCCGTTATATTACCATCCTTAATATTCTGCATTCAAACGAGCCACCTGACTCTTCGTCTGGCACTTCTGCGAAGTGTTCATTACGACCAAATCCTTTGTTCCTGTCATGGCTAGAAGTGGATGTGCCCCCCCCCCCCCCCCCTTGCCCTCTCACAAGCGTCACATTGACACCAATAGGGCTTACAATGTGGGGTCAAGCTGAACTGGAAGGATTAAGGTGGACTGTCGAGAGAGCAAAAAACGTCCCCCCTGACATCATCTACATCAAGTAGGGAATAAACGCCTCCCACAAAATGACACCTAGTAACTCTAACCTAAGGTCATTGTCATGGACATTAAAGTGTTAAGTGCTAAGTCTATTTGGTGTCTGTCACTAACTAAAACAGTACTTTGGTACAGATATTAAAATTTAAAACATGAGCAAATTAACGGAATAAGAGCTGACACAACAATTCAAAATTTATTAAAAATACAAATTTTAAAAAAAGACATGTTTAATGCTTTTTGAACACTTAGGTCCCCCCTTGACTGTTGACCATGTTGGCATAATAATTGCGGATGACACAAAGTGCGTCTATATGTTTTTTTTTAAACGATACTTATAATTCTTTCCTAGCGTGGTATTGTGATAGCTTTTTACTATCTGTGTACCGTGTTTTACGCACTATAAGGCGCACCGATTATAAGGCGCACCTTCAATGAATGGCCCATTTTAAAATTTTGTCCAGATATAAGATATCTACATTTGGCCCGCGGGCCAGACTTTGGACACGCCTGCTGTAGTGGCTCAATATTGGTCCATATATAGGGCGCACCTGAATATAAGTCGCACTGTCGGCTTTTGAGAAAATTGGAGGTTTTTAGGTGCGCCTTATAGTGCGGAAAATACAGTATATAGCTGATCAAAGCATCACTACTCTGTGTCAGTCAAAGGTGGTCACCTTTGAGGATGCTTCAAGGGTAGGATTCCGACAAAAAGTCCTAAAAAGCAGCAGGATGCTCACACAATAGATGCACCTTTTTCCGTTCCCGCGCCGACACAGTCTTCTGGTATCAATCCAATAACACGCCAGACTTCGGGCTAGGTCCTGGTGTAAATGTATGTATTGCAGTTATTTACTTGTTTGTTTGTTTTTTGCATACACGTCCTGATTGCGAGAATAAGCCATGCAGGACCCCAAAACCCCCTGTAGGAAAAGTAGCTGGAAGCTGCTGTGTGGTGGGATGCTTTACATTCCCAACATGCTAGCCAGAACTAACTTCTCTAAGCTGATTAGCAGGGAAAAAGTAGATTTTAGTCATCCTTTTCTGCCCACGCATAAAACTAGCTGCTGGAGATTTAGTTGGAACCCAGTAGCCGCCCCAACCACACCACCCAACCCCCAAATCCCCCACCCCACTTCATATGTTGTCATGTAAAATATTCAACCAGATGATATTTCATCATTAAAAAAAAGCAGCTTTAGGTTAGTTAGCATTCGGCTTGCACTTTCCGCATGTTTCATCATTTTGCAGATATTCTCTGTGGAGATGAACTCGGTTGAACTCTTCTGCATAAAACAGGGGGCAGAATATGGCTGCTGATGACTGTTTATTTTCCTCCCGTGCATCTATTTATTTTGGAGCTCACACTCGGAACGCTTAATGAGCGTGAAGTCCCCAAAACGGTTTTATTCTTATGTCCAATTTCTCCTTATGACAGAAAGAAGATGTTTCTCCTAATGACAGAAATGACAAAGATTCATTTTGTGGTCATGTCAGACTTCCCCGGTTGCTTATTGCCAGGCAGTGGTAGTTGGCTAAACATAATTTGTGGTTGTGTCGAACTTGCATGGTTGCTTGCTGCTTGACGGAATTGATTTGTGGTCATGTCAAAATTCTGTGCATTTGCTCATTTCGAGTCAGAAGTTGTTTTGTGAAAACCTTAGTGACCATGTTGAACTTGCTCGTTTGATCAATAATAGGCAGAATCTATTGGGCAAAATCACTCGTGTTTATGGAAAGTTAAGTGCTGGTGGCTTGTTGCCAGGCGGATGTTATTTGGTGAGATCATTGGGGCCCAAGTGAAACGTCTGTGCAGTCACTTGTTGCAGGGTGGAATTTGCTGGGCGAAATCGCTCGTGTTTCAGGCAAACTAGCCTGGTGGATTGCTGCTAGGTGGAAATACCTGTCTGAAACCATTAGCGTCCATGTCAAACGTCCGCGCGTTCAGTTCTTGCTAGGCTGAAATCATTAACAAACTTCTGTGCTTTCTTGTGTTGCTCGGTGGAATTCCCAGTGCGAAATCAACCCTGTTCACGGAAAACTAGCGCAGTGGCTATTGCTCGGCAGAACTTGTTTGCCCAAATCATTGGTGGTCATGACAAACCTAGCAAAATTGTTACCATGCAGAATTCATTGGGCAAAATCATTTGTGGTCATGCCAAACTTTTCATTTGGCCAAAGTGGACATTTCAAACTTTTAGATGTCCACATTTTGGTAGGTGAGTGGCTATTATGTTCACAGAATTCATTCGGCTAATCTGTGATGAGGTTCTTTTCTGAGGTCACTTGTTGCTAGGCAGAATTTGTTTGGTGACGAAATGGAGGTATTGTCAGTTTTTTGGGGATGTTTATTTGGTGCCAAGCAGAAATCATCAAGAAAAATAATTTGTGGTCATCTAATAAATGTTTGCATAGTTGCCCAATACGAGGCAATTTTTTGTTGGCTCTGCTCCACCACATATCACATAAAGAACAGGGAAATTCAGTCGGTACGAATGCACCAAGGATGTGATGGGTCTTTCCATATTGTGTGCGGTCATGTTTATGTTGCGACTTTCAGGTGAAAGTCAGCCTTTTCAAGGGCAAAGCGTTATTTTATTTTTTTCCTGCATTAATTTAGCTTCATTTGCATAATGCACGACTGCCTGTGGTGGCGGCTGCGCTTCGGCCAACTGTAGCAACATTTTGGGCCCAAAAGGGTTAGAACTCGCTTAACACCTGGACATGATTCTTAAAACATGAATTGTAATATTTAAATCTCACTTTTGACGTGTTACTGTTCATTTTTGCCTTCCTTATTTAGGGTGAGATGTGGAACCTATCAGGAGCGAGCAGGATTGTAGTAAATTGCTGTGTTATACGTAATTAGCACATTGTGGGAGATCTTGAAATATGCAATGTGATTTATCATACTTGAGATATAAATAAGTTTTCCGCTTATGTGAACATTTTTGTAGCAATTCTGTAGCAAATTTGTGTAGCAATTCAAAGTCAAAGTCACATCAACAATAAGGAAATCCCTCTCGACTGCATGTGGGTCATTTCAGTGCACTGTTAAAATTGGCCTTTCCCAGAGCCGTTTTGCTGGTGTGATGTCCTGAGTTATGACATAACTATCTCCAGCCATGGTTTAATTTGAGTGCTTGCTTGATAATTCATTATATCGTCATCTTCCGGGTTTTCATTTACCATTGTCGTTTTGCACCGTGAACATTCACATACGATTTTCCTATATGGTTTATATATGTTTTTATTATCGGCCAGAATTACTGGCGTTTTTTTTTTTCCCAGATATTTTTGGTGACTCCAGATTTGAATAGATTACCTGTATGTGTTGTCCTTAAAGACCGTCAGATAGGCTGACTTGCGAAACAATCATTGTACATGTTTGCCATTCAGTCGTGTAATGATGCCATATGTAGCGTATAACCCGAGGCTCTCTTGAATCTCAGTCAAACTTGCTTTTCACCGGTCGCTTTGCTGCACTCTAACTGGGAGCCAAACAGGCTTTCAGAAAAGGTTTCTCAGAGATCGCAGCCCTTGAAAACGCCCACACTACTCTCTTGGAAGAGGCTGCAAGCAATCGCAAGGAAAAAATATATTCACGTAGACTAATGAAAGCTAACAGGGAAAATGGTATATTATATATAAACTCTGAGACTGTATATCAATGCAAACAAGGACTAATAAAATCAAGTCAATTAAGCTTAAAAAAAGGCTTTTTTTTGCTTTGAGTTGGTCCTGCTTGCATTGTGAATGGGTTGAGCAAGGTTCTGGATATGGCTTGAACGAATGTGTTGGGTATTTTCATGATTTATTCAGTATTTTTAAACATAAACAATGACTTCTCAGTTACAGTGGCGCATTAGGAACATGTGAATTCATGCGTGCCACCTCTCAATGAAATGTCACTCTGGCCAGTCCACCTAAAATTTTCTATTAATTCTCTGGTTCTTCTATATCAAACAATTTGTTTTAGGTTTATTTACCTGACATGTTTCGGCGGATTCGTCCGCCTTCATCAGAGGCCTCTGAATCCGCCGAAACATGTCAGGTAAATAAACCTAAAACAAATTGTTTGATATAGAAGAACCAGAGAATTAATTGAAAAAGAAAAAACAAGATGAACCTAGTACAACTATAAAATTTTCTAGCTCCACCCCTGTGTGGGGTGACACAGACTCAAAATAACACTCTATAAAGTTGTGCATGAAGTGTTTTGAGTGGAGCTTGATTCCAGGAAATGAGACGGTTGAGTGAAACGGGCAGGTGGATGAATTTGGTAGTGACCCTTTCCAAATGTATGAAAACTGAGCAGATGACGCACTCTGTCGGGGCGCATTCTGTTTTGAATTCGTCGCCGTGTCCGCCTGTGACCGAGCGGGTTCACTCTCTCCAGTTGGCGGGTGTGTATGCCTGATTTGTAGCATATGACAACAAACACGGTCACGGCACGCGACTCGTCAGGGAGGCTGAAGGCGTGAATGAAGGGAGGATGTTGTCTGTCAGCCAGCTGCAGGGAGGCGAGCGGCGCCGCTCACCTAAGCACGTTAAGGCCGCGGGAATCTTGGACTACGTTAAATGTATCATTTACAAATGACCGTGTTGGTTTGATGACAGCAGCTGGCCTTAGGGGGGTGCTGTAGTTGTAGATCAGAATTTGTACGCTCCAAAATGTTACAAAGCTGTTTGTATCATTTATTTATTTATTTATTTAAATTTGTCCATACCTTTTATTTAGTCATTTAATTTTAAAATTCCTCCAACAAACGGATGGTCACTAACACACATTTAAACACATTTGTCAACAATAATTGAGAAAAGTAGGCCTTTTGTGTACATGGGAAAAGTTTGGCTTGTGAAAAAATGGAAGCAATAACAAAAGTATTGTGTTTATAATTTTTTTTTCAGTGCAGAGCTTTTACATGTCTTGCCTGGCAATATACATAAATGGCATAGACATTGGAACAAAACTTTGTATTTGCATTGGCAATAAACAAATAATTTCAGACTATCTTGGGGGGGCCATTGTTCTGTATTAAGTATCTTGAAATTTGGTGACTCATTACCAAGTTTCACTTAGTAGCATGGAATTTGGCAGGCACATCCATTATGAGAAGACCCCCAAAAAAGCCCCAGGAAGCCATGCCCGTAAACACACAGGAAGTCTGCCATTTTCGTTTGAATTTTAGAGTACTTTTGGCTCTTTTCAAACTTGTCAAGAGTCTTTTTAAGTGGAAGGAGCAATGTACTGAAATTTGACGACTCCTCATAAAAACAAAACTTGAATACAGCTCAACAGCAGTTTCATTTGATAACATCAAATTTGGTTGGCATGAAGAGACCCTCAAAAAGTCTCAAGAAGCCAACCTTTAAAATACACAGGGCTGCCATTTTAATTTAAAGCAGAGTTTTGGCTTAATTTTGTCCTACTAAAAGTAGCCTTGTCAAACTGATAGCAAATTTTCCCCAAGTATGAGAGACAAATGGACCTTATCAAATTATGAAATGTTCAATTTTCATCTTGTGTGGGCTTAGAATTTTGGTGAAATTTGACTCGCAGGAAAACAGGAAACTCACAAGGTCGACGCTGGACTGAATGTTTGGTTTTGGAAATTCATGGTGGGCCATTCCAATGATTTTGTGGGCCTCGTAGGCCATAGGATGCCCAACGCTAATTTAATATGTGGAAGTTACATTCTCTATGCATGATGGCCAAGCTTGTCGGACACATCTGGATGGCGGTCTGGCTAATTGTCAACATGTGGGAAATGTTCGGCACGCTTAAAGAAAGGTGGTGATATGTCATAACTTGTCAGAGCACATTAGCATCAATGCTAAGTCCTACATGGGGGGAACGACGAGAGAGAGTCAGTAAATCCCATCTGGACTGCTGGGAATGAATGCAACAACACTGAAGAGCTGCCAGTCTCCGACGTAATCCCATTATCATTAAAGCTCATGTTAGCGTGTGGAGTGTTATTTATGACAAGCATACAGGATGGAGAACCAATAGTTAAGCGTGTGTGTGTGTTTTAAGGCAGCACAGAGCGTCCTCCCCTGGTGCGAAGCTTGTAGCGTTCAAATCGGCTGGACTTAAGTACGATTTGTAAAAGCACAAGGAAGGCAAAGACCACAATGAAGAATAGTCAAAGCGGCAAAACTGTGGCATCTTACACCAGTCTGTGTGACATGGACATTTTAGTGATTGATGATTCAGTATTCCATGAAGATAATGCATGTGTGCAAATACAAACAGTCAAACCATAACCTCCGATGAACTTTACAGACAAGTTGTTGTAATCTTCCAAGTTTTTAAAAATCTTCATGAGTCTAAGAAACCATCAAAGAGATTTTAGACTTTCAAGAACCTTACATACATGATTTGGTAATTATCAGAGTCAATTTAGTCTCCAATGGACCCGACATGCGTGATTTTAGAAACATCAAAGGTGCTTCAGTTTTCCACGAGCCTAACTAACGTACGTGTGTTGAAAAAGCAAAAAGGCAATTTAGTTTTAAGTTTACCTCACGTCGATGTTTTGTAAACTTCAAAGACATCTTCAATAAAACTAATGAAAGTTGTTTTGACAAGTCGAACCTAAAATATTTGTCTTTATTTTTCAAAAACATTTCAGGCTTCCATGAACGCAACATATTAGTTCAGTTAATAGTGGTCTTCAGTGACACCACTGTATATTTTTGTAATGTACATGTAGAGGTGCAAAATTTAATCACATATCAAATTCATTGTAATTAATTTTTAGAACTTAGAATTGTCCAAATTCTCAGCTTTTAATTATCAGACAATTTGAGTCTCCCATGAACCTAACATGTTTTTGTAAAAATCAATGACTGTCCATACCATGAGCCTCACTAAAATAACATTTCAGCATTTAAATAATTGAACATACGTGTTTTTGTAAAATAAGACAATTTAGTCATAAAATCAATCAATCAATGTCCTTTTCATTCGCTTCACTGAAATAACATTTGAGCATTAAATAATTGAACTTGTGTGTTTTGTAAAATAAGACAATTTAGTCATCAGTTAACCAAGCGTAAATGCTTACATAAACATGAAAGATCATTAAGGGACCATTTTGACGTCTTCAATTAACCTAAGGGATATGTTTTTGTAAAACTCAATAACAATTTAGTCTTAAATGAACCAGATGTGTTTTGCATCCATTTTTCAATTGTCTTACTCAACAACTTACATTCCACACAATGAATAAATTCTTAATGCAGCTTCTCGATTATGTTGTGGACAGGAAAGCGACAGTTTGTGGTGGGACGCCTTTGCAACAGAGTTCTTCGAAGAGGACGCCATGCTCACGCTGTCCTTCTGCCTAGAAGATGGACCAAAGAGATACAGTAAGAGAATTCTCAGTTGCTAAGCGAAACAGCAGCACCGATTCCATATTCACACTAACGCCAACAGGTGCCTGCTCCACAATGTTGTGTGTGCCCATGTTTATGTTCCTGGAAGATGCAAAACCTATCTGTTCAATCCAGGCTGGTTCACTTCTGGTTTTAATTTTAATTATAGTCATTTTTATTTAGTTTCAAACTCCACTTTCAATCTACTCGGTTGCCCCACAATGTGGAGAAATAATACTGTTCATCATTTATTAAAAGGTGAGGTAGTGCGTTGTGATTATTATTTGATATCGTGTCCCACTTGGTCTCATCTGCATGCTGCAGACATATTGACACAGATAAGGGTACGGTGTATGTGTGATTCTGCTCCGTCACGGAGGAAACGAGGCTTCTCTCGCTTTTGCTTTTCAAATGTAAAAATAAGGAAAATAACAAACCGCGTTGAAGAAGAAACCTCTTTCTTCGCGAGAAGTGTGAAACTCAGTGGCAGCCACGATGGAAAATGACTCACGGCTGCTGACCAGCTTCCGATTACCTGTGGAGGAACCAGCGTGAGACGCAGCGGTAGCAGCATTTTACTAATCATGGCAAAAGAGAGCTTTTCATGTGACATATTTCTGAACTATTGTGATTAAGCGCTCAATAAATAAATAAAAAGAAATATTTGACTTGACCAAAATAGGAAGACAAGCTCGCATCCTAATACGAATAATGCAGAATACAGTCTCGTGGACTCGCCAAAAACGATCTTCCTGACAACGTACGTTTTGTTTGTACTTACAAATGAAATAATATCGCAATTGATGGCGTTTTACGAGATAGTACGGTTGGAAAAACAGATAAAAATGGCAAATGAGAAACGGCTCAAGCTTATGTACTGTGTATTTGGTTAGCATCAAATTCAATGCCTTTATTTTCAACTAGCTAACATTAGCCCTTTACATTTGACTCGAATATCTGTTAAAACATTTGGTAGGTAGCTATTTAATATTTACTTTCGTACACTTATTGCACATATCCAGTAATAACACCAGCAGCTCGTCCAATCACGTTACAGCCGTCCTCGTCTTGCTTTCAAAAGACAATTCAGGGGTTCGCGTAGAGTCTCCCTCACGTCGTAAGAAAGCACATTAGTCTTTTTACAGCCATGACGCGATATTGCTTTGTTCCTACTAATATTTTTAATGCTTGCCTGAGTGTCAAAAATGGTCTGGCGGGAGTGTGCGATGGATGTTGTTTATGCCAAACAACACTCCATCAGAGAATTATTGTGCCTAATATTCAGCACACACATACGCGTACAGACACACACAACCACACACGCACACACACAGACGATTACACACCACCCCGCCAGTCGCCACCAAGGCCTTCGTCTGGCTTGAGGCATCTGATGAAAACGTCGTGATGCAACCAAAGAGCAAGGCTCCTTTTCCCCCAAACAAGAACAATGTTTGATGCAATCATTGCACCAGGAAGATGACCACTTATTAAGGAGTCAGTGGAGTTATTAGTACTATACTACGGTCAACCCTCGCTATATCAAAAAAACGGACATGTGGGGAAGCTCAGAAAGGTAAGTTTGGTGAGGCCTTTTAAAGATTTGAAAAGAAGTATCTTATAATGCACTGCAAAATGTAGTGGGAGCCAGTAGAGGAAGGTCAGATTAGGGGTTATGTGCTCCCTCTTACAGGCTCCAGCTACACCCATCAACTGTTTGATTCTTCAGAGTGTTTTTATTTGGGGGGTTTTAGAACAAAAAGTATTGTAATTTTTTTGTATTGAACTCTACTTTACAAAAAAAAAAATTGTGGTGGTATCTTTTCACTGTTGTACACTCAATATGTGTGAAACCTGAAAAAAGAAATGTGTTAGTTCGGTCCTTACATATCTGACTAAACACAGGTTTTAACACGTTTGCTGGTGTTTAATCAGTGTTTAATATGAGACAATATCATTTTGTGGAGTTGTAAATATGAAAGAAGGGGGGGGCGTTGGTGAAGCTCAGAGATGAAGGCCGCCATCCGATTCCCTTTCTGGCGAATCAAATAATTGACAGCGGCAAGCGTGTCGGGGACGGAAGGTGTTTTTATTGAATCGGCTGGTGGAGTGTGCGTGTTGAAGCAGTGGAGAAAAGGTGGAGGGTGGTTTTGAAAAAGAGGAGGTGGTGGGGGGAGAGATTGAAGATCCACGGCATGACTGACAGGTGGGATGATGCGGCGGCGGTAGCGGTGGCGGCTCAGCTGCAGAGCGGAGATGTAACCCCTCTCCCCCTTCTCCTCACTAATGATTGACAGCCGAGCTCATCCTTGCTACCACAGTGGCGGAAGATTACGAATGGGGGTGGAGTTAACTAAAAGAAAGCTTTGTGTACCTTTCGATGATGGCGTGTTGGGCTGAGGATGCTTCCATGTGAAAATTGTCCAAAGTTTGGCCTGGAGGCCATTTGTGGCCTACTTTGAGTTTGTTACCAACCAGCAATGTTATGATCATCTATATATATATACATATGTATATACAATAACAATTTATGGATCAATTCCATACACTTTTGTCTACAATTGTATAATGGTCAGCAATTGTAAGTCCATTTCACGATGCGATTGTATAATGGTCAGCAATTGTCCATTTCACGGTGCTTCGCAAGGGGAAGCGGGTTAAATGTTAACTGCTCAGTTCCTTTGAACTCTATTGCAAACCAAAGCAGCAGCACCAACAAAAGTCTTTCAGCATGCCGCTCTGCATTTATGCGACAATTATCATTCGACATGTAAACTTTGTATTACCTCTTGTTGTACTCAATCAAATGACATCTAAAGTGTATCTAATGAAGTGGGCCTCTGGCAAAGGGTGGGAATGGTGCCAACAGGAAGGTGGGCAGCGGCTATCAGAGGGCGCCAGCCGTCCGCGAGGATGGGCCGCTCCTCAGGCTTCCTGCTTCTCACTCCCGCCGCCGAAGCGACTCGAAAACAATGGTGGCCTCGCAAACAATAGATGAGTCCAACACCAGCACGCTCGTCGTCCTTCCCGCAACTCTTCTCCCTTGTGGATACGCAGTCGCCTACTGTAAATCAATGCTCGTGTGATTATCAACCATTGCACTTGCTCTATGGCATACATAAAAACAGCTATTGTCAGAGACGGGTTAACAATTGGTTGACTAATGTATTTCTATCATTTTGACCATCTTGTGTCAAAAATGTTGTCTTGTGATCTCTGAGCAGGATTTACCGCTACTATTGATATGATTTATGTTTAAATACAGAATGACCTGATTTTTTTGCGTGTATTCCTAACAATTTTTTTTAGACTTGCTGTAAATCCTAATGAAGGATAGTTGGGCTCACTCAGTCCTTCCTTTTGGTTTGACATGTTTCCAATCTTAATTCTATAAAAACTAGAGTGACTTAGCTGGAAGTGTGCCATGTCTGACACACTCACACACGCCTAATTTAAAGTGACTCGCGCGCTCGTATGACGTGGGTCGTTTCCGCCGCGTCCCGCTCGGCCTCTCGGTGGCGTCTTTTCCGGCCAATTAAACAAGTGAGCTCAGCGGCGAGGAGGCTTGTCACCGACACGAATCTCCCGAGTGAATTAGTGCGTGAAAGGGGAGAAAGCGGCAAAAGGATCAATTACATGCCCACCAAAGCCTCCTTCCTCCTCTCTGCCCGTCATTGCCGCACTTTCTTCGGCCATCTGGAGCCGAGAAAAGTGGCGAGCCGCGCGTCAAAGTAGTGTGAACGCGCTAACTTTCTTCATATCACAAGTTGTATGAGTTTTTAAAGTGTATGTCCCAAGCATTCGTGTTGAACCCTTTGACTTGCAAAAGGGTGGCTGGCAAAACAATGGCTTAACACATTTCTTTAAGTAGAGCCATAAAGAGGATGTCTGGCGCCACGAAGTGCCTCTGCCGTGGAGTGGGAGAGAATATAAGTTAAAAGTTTGTAGCAAAATGATCATTTTCAGCACCTAGTTGGACAGTTTAATTTAGACGTAAATAATTCATTTGCGGATTCTATAATGGTTAATCCAGTTCTTACAACAGTTTGGAAAAGATGTCATCAGCCTGAATGATAGTTTGAATAATGAAATATAGATATATGTTTTTGTTACGCATACATTTTCAAGTTCACAATATCAGGCTTCACTTTTATTTCTCTATTAAGACTGTATTTATTTACTTGGCTCACTGAATAGAAAATGAGGCTTTTAAGGCTCGCTGAATGTGCTGCATTGAAGATTTGGACATCAAAAGAAAATTCGATCTTTTACTTTCCAAAAAGTAAGACAAATTATCATTTTTGCCCTTTTCAAAAAGAAAAGGTATTTACATAACACTTTGCGATGAAGCACACAAACTATTGATGTTGAACTTTCCAAAGTAAATGACAAACTACTGTTGTACTTTCCAAAAATAAAAAAATGCATTTAGCCCCCATCCAGGGAAAGAAAATGACATTCATTTAGCACCGTCTAAAACAGAAGACAAATTTGATAATGCTCTTTCCTGCAAAGAATTCCAGCTGTTGATGTTGACTATCTAAAGAAGACAAACTACCAATATTACACTTTCCAAAAACAAATCAAAAAACAAACTATTGATGTTTCAATTTTAAAGACTCGATGCATTTTACAAAAATACAATATTACCCTCTCCCCAAAAGAAAATAGCTCAGCCGAAGAACGGCAAATGCGGAATCTTGGAAGTGCTCGGCAGACATGCTCACCAGCATTCCACCATGCTGTCCCATCATCTTCAATTCAAATGTAGCCCAGGCAATATTTCTCTTTGGGAAAATAAGAACACACCCTCTGTGTGTTCAGTGTGCTGCTGCTTCCACACGTTTATCAGCACACGTTTCCATTTGAAAGCATCCGGCCTAAGCAGGTCCGTTACCGAACAAATCTGCCATTTTGTTTTTGTTCGTCTTTTTCTTTTTTCCGTGCATCGATGTAATTTACCCCCGGCGCTTTTTACAGCGACAAACAGGGCGCTCATGAAAAAGTGACGCGCAAAGTGCAGCGGCTGAGCTTTTAACAGTGGAAGACTCCGGCGGAAGGTCGGCCAGGCGAGCGCACCGAGACGAGAGCTGGATTAATAATGAATAGCGGCTTCATCTGCAAAGCCGACGGACGGACGGTCGGTCGGACGGCAACACGTTCAGCCTAGAAAAGGTTCGCACACACTGGCGGGAAGAGATACACAAGACACACAGAATTATTGACACATGGAAGAAAAATCCATATTTATATATAATACAGTGTGCAGGAGACCCATCAGCCTCGCCGGTCTGGGAGAGGGTTTACTTAAGGCATTAAATGTTTATGTGGGCCTTTTACACAAAAACACATTCACACAAACAAATGTTTATTCTTATTATATTTTCATTTTATTACTTAATTCATCTAAGGCTTCTTTAAGGTACCCCCCAAACATGTATCAATACTTGTTGAAAAATAAATCCTCTGCTGACATTTGCAACAGCTGCCAATTAGGCTTTCAAATAAAGGTTTTAAGACAAATTGGGAAATTGGTGTTTCAAAACGGGATTACGGTTTCAAATGAAGGCTTTATTATGGATTATTCCAAGAGTAGGTTTGGATTTTCAGTTAAGGTTTTTGAATCTAGGGTTTTAAACTTGGGTTAGGGTTTCAAGCAAGGGTTAGGGTTTGAAATGAGGGCATTAAGGCAGGGTTAGCGTTTTTAAGGTAGGGTCTCAAATACGTTGGTTATAATTTCAAATCAGGGTTTAAAACCTGTGTTAGGATTTCAGTTAAGGTTTCAAAGCAAAATTCTCTTTCACAATTAGGGTTTCGAGGCCTAGTCAGGTTGATTCAAACTTGTGTGTACGTGTGGTTTTACAGCGTCACTTCCTGAAAGGTTATGTTGACCTGTGTTGCCGTGGTTACCGTAACGCCTCACACTGTTGACCATGTCGAGCTGGCCTGCCTGCATTTTTTTATTTTTATTATATTTTTCTGATTCAGGGGAAAACGGTGGCAGTTCATCTACTAAATGAACTGCCCCCGCATGCGCACACACGAGACCCCCCCCCCCCCCCCTAAATAGGTGTTGGACTCCAGGTATCATTGCCCCTTTCAGATTAGAGCTCGATTATCAGAGGCCAAACAGAGACAACCGATGCTCATTACCATTGATTCGGACTCCCCAGGAATGCGTGTGTACTGTTGCTATGTGTGCGTGTGTGTCATTGGTATTGAACGACACAGCGTGGGGACGCCTCATCACAGCAGTCCTTCGCAATGTCTGTTTTATGTGGAAAGTGATATGCTGTTACAGTTTTTGGGTGGTGGTGCTGTTAGCTTATCAGGGAAGGTGGTAAGGGGGGGACGGCAGGGGTGCGTCTATGTCTCCTGTTTCCCTGGGGGTTAGTGCAGCAGCCCCCCCCCCACACACACACTGTTGAATTATGGATGGAGGTGAAGAGGGGATGAGGGCTGGCCTCGAGGGGACTACCCCCCCCCCCCACACACACACACACTTTACCTTCATCCTCTGTCCTCCAGCCTAACCCCCGATTTTCAATTCTTCCTCACATTTTTTTTCTCCTTACTTCATCACAACTTCACCCTCATCCCTCCCTTCCGCCGACATTGGTCCACTCAAATGAAACTTGTCAGTAACGTGCGTTGTGCTATTTAACCCTTGAGAACCCCTTTAAATGTACAGCTCGCAGGACCTAATGACAAAAAATACTGAAGAAAATAGCGTGAATCTGTTCTAGTTACCACTCCCAAAAAGTTTTGTAATATTTGCATTTGTATTAGCTGTTCTCCAAAAAAAAAATATTGAAAACCAAGATTAGGGTTTCATATAAGGATTATTACATTTTCAAATTAAGTGTTTCAAAACAGCGTTTAGCCCAGAGTAGGGTTTCAAATCAGGGGGATGACTTAAATATGGATTTTTAGAATGGGTGCGGTTTTAATGTCGGGCTTCAACTTATTCTTATAAATCAAGGTTAGGGTTTCAAATTTGAGTTTTAAGGTTACAGGACAAGGTTAGGATTTCAACATGGGTTTCAAGACTAATTCTGATTTTGGGTTAAGGTTTCAAACCAGAGTATTTATTATATAAATATTTGATAATACTTAATGAAGAAAAATATCCTGCTTTCTAGTGCTGATGTCGTGATTGTCTGAACGAAGTCACCATCCAGAGTACACAAGAAAACCTTCTGATTGGTTGAATTAAAGACGGTGTTGTTTTTCCATGGCGGGAGGCAACAGTAAAGTTGTTTAGCTGACAAAAAACACAAGACTCCAGCTTTGATGGCAGGAAGTATGCAGAGAGGACGACCAGAGATGGAATTAAACTTTTATCACCCATGAATATTTCATGTTCTGGGCAGTGATTCCCACATTCTGGTGCATATATTGCGCACACACACACACGCACGCGTGTGTTTGTGTGTGTGTGTGTGTGTGTGTGTGTGCGTGTGTGTGTGTGTGTGTGTGTGTGTGTGCGTGCGTGTTGGAGGAAGACCCCACTACGTAGTTGTCAATGGTCCTCCAGACTTGAGGTTTTCTTCTCCATAGCATAATTTTAAAAACAAAAATGAAATGTTACCACCCAAAGCCAGTTTTATCTCACCATTCGAAATTTTGTAGACATGTCTATCATGAGTCGACCCTCAAAAAAGTCTCTGAAGCCATGTGTGAAAAGACACAGAAAGTGTGCCATTTAGGTTTGAAGCAGCCATTTTAGGGTCACTTTGAGATTCTTAGTATCGCCACAATTTTGAAAATCTATTCTGTAGTTGCCAGTTTTACTAAGCAACATGAAATTTGGTAAGCTTGTTTATGATCCATCCTAAGTTCTCAAGAAGTCATTACACTGTTTTAATGTTATTTTGGCAGTTTTTTTTGTCCCTCACGATCAAATATTGCACAATTGGTAACGAATAAAACATTTTTGCTAAATTCTAAGACATTCATTTTTAAAATTGAATTTGGCCGGACTATAGCGGCCCAATTTGATGCCCCGCGCATCTGCAGGAAAGACATTTAATTTGAGTGCACTTAATTATTTTGCCAATGACGCTAAGACCCTTCTTCCCTTTTGAGCCGCGACAACGAACCCATTTTAATCGATGATCAAGCCGGGGCTGATCAATATGTCAGTTTGGTTTTCATCTGTGCCTCTCTCGTCTCGCCAATCATCAACACTAGCAAACGCCAAAGGGTAATCATCGATTGCGATAGTATTTTTAGCTTAGCATATTGATCACGGGCCACACCGTAGGTCGAGCAGAGCACGGGTTTGTACACAACGCCGCACACTGTAAGGAAATCAATAGAGCTCAGCCAGATGCTTGATCCACTCTGTTGTTCCTGTTCCTATAATGCGTTTGCTTATATAAGTCGATGCTAGTCATTAGCCATTATGCTGTCACCTACATGCTATTTACGTTATTTTAGTAGAATTTATGTATCTCACTGATGTTAAAGTATGTGTATTGCTCTCATTGTGTGATATTTTTAGCAAAACATCTAAAAAGTAACTTGTATGGTGTGAAAATGTCCCAAAAAGCCAAGTTAATAGCAAGCACACTTTGGGAGTTCATTTTTCGACCAGTGGTACCCAACTATTCTGCCTTATCATATTTCGCCTTAATCTAAAAATTATATACTCTGAATAATCTTTCTTCATCTTTGTATGCCTGTGACCTTTCGGGGTTTTTTTCGTAAAAGCAATGTTTCGGCATCTCGTCTTACATTATGTCTAATTGTTATGCCAAATCCTTCAAAATTGTCCATTAGATCAGACTCCATGATAGCACAATATTACAGATTAAAATATGTCACGAATAATTCATACAAATAGTAAGATGTTTGGGAAAAATCAATCTTATCTGGGGATAAATTCCAAACTATACTGTGTCTTATGGGTTGTACAGTTTGGTGTCTGATGTGGTTCTTGCCTGTGGGTGTGCTTGTTGTTTGCCCAGAAGCCTTCCCTCTCCCTCTGTGCATCATTACGACTCTAAATGTATACATCCCATAGATGTGTGCGTCTCTACCTATATGTGTGTGTATGTGTGCGCGTGGTGGGCGGTCTGTGTGGGCAGCTCAAAGCATTAGTGTAGTGTTAACGATGGTCTTGGCACTGTGCGTGCTTGTTTCTGTCCATATATGGTTAAAAAAAAAACAAAGGCGAAAGTACAAGGACAGCTATACAGTACCAAAAGAAACAACAAAAAGACAACAAGGACAGAAAGACCCAAAGAAACAACACAACAACAATAACGATATCAGTTATTCATTTCCAATGTTTGGCTTTTAGCTTTGCAAAGGAGTGTCGTGGTGGGAATGTACTTTTTGTCGTCACGCGAGGAATATATTTTGTCCAGTATGTGGAGACCCACCAAAAAGTCGAAAGATGTTGATCCCCAAAAATACTCTTTTTGATTTGATTTCTGGTCATCCTGCAATGAAAACCATGTCCTGATTATTTAGTCAGACTGCTACCAAACAAAAATTCAAATTTCCACTATTCATTTACTTCAGATGGGCAGCGAATGAGTTCATTGAACAAACACATTTTATACAGTAAACAGATCTCTGTAAATGATTTGTATTTATTGGCAGGGAGACTCTGTGTACCTGCCTCAGTTTATTTTGGAGTTTTCTGCTTCCATACACTTTATATGTGCACTGAATGTGCAAGCTTTTGTGTGCTGTGTGCGTATGACTGTGTCTGTGTGTGTCTGTGATTGTGTGTGTGTTGAGCGTTCGCGCCAGCGGCCCCCCTTTATTCACAGCACAAACAAAAAAGAGCTCCTGACGTCTTTTCTGGCTGGCTGGCATTGCTGGCAGGAGTCCTGGGCACCGCCGGTGGTAGGGTGGGGTGTTGGGGGGAACAATCTCGACAAAGTGGCGTGAATTAATGTGACTAATTAACACGGCGTTAATTATTTGTAAATTGCATGTTTGGATACACATTACTTGAGAGGCATATGCCGCTCGTTGTCTTCCCTCCTGAGCCTGTGCCAGCTATCGCGCATCTCTGAAGGCGTGCCAGCCAGCCAAAGCCAGCCAGAGGAAAGACTACACAGAAAGTGAGATGTACTCTACCAATCTAATTAATATCATCAACGTTGCTGCCCTGAGATACAAGTTTAATTCGTTCCATGTCCACACTTATATATCCAATTCATCCTTCCTCATTGAATAGAATGGAACCGCAATTAATCTGTTCCAGCCCACACAACAACCTCAAAAGTTCCGTACTGTATCAAAAACACACAGTAACAACATTTACTCTCCACATGACCTGCAAGTACCAAAAACATCAGCTTAATGTATTGTCCTTCATTATGGTTGACGGTTGTCAAACATTAGTGCCATCAACTCATATTTTGCTTCCACTCCAAGGAAAATAATACGAATTGGTGGTGACTGTTGTGAAGTTTGTGTTGTGTGTTTTTTTTAATTCCCGTAATTTTCGGACTATAAGTCGCACCGGAGTATAAATCACACCAGCCATAAAATGCCCAAAAAGTGAAAAAAAACCATATATATGTATATAAGTCGCTCCTAAGTATAAATCGCCCCCCCACCCAAACTATGAAAAAAACCGCGACTTATAGTCCGAAAATTACGGTAGTTTTAGCATTAAATTTTGAATTTATTTCTGTAAAATTCAATATTGTTTGTTATATTTTTTACTTTATTGTCAGAAATTACAAATGTGTTTAATGTAATTTAAATGACATTCATTTTGAAAATTCAATTTTCATTTTTTAAAATATTTTTTGTAGTATTATATTTCTAAACCTTGTCATAAAAAAATTGGGATTATTAGTTGTGATGCTAAAAGTTTGAGGTTTCGGTATCAAGTAATGTACCACTTTTAGCGGTTGGTGTAAAAACGTCCATGAATGGACATCAGCTGACTTGTCAACAGTCTGCACGTTTTTACAAGGAACCCCAAGCTGCTCGTTCTTCAGTCCAGCCGTCTCGAGTGTAAATAAAAACGCCGACCGGAGCCAAGCGACAACCGCAACGCTTGAAACGATCCCAGCATGGCCGCCATTACTCGCCATCTATCACTCTGTCACCCCTGGCGACGCACGCTGGGTTTGATTGGGACGCTTTTTTTTGGCAAGACAAACTCTAGGCCTCGCTCCACCTTGCCACGGCGCTCTCTCTCTCTCTTTCTCTATCTCTATCCCTCCCTCACCACCTCCTCCTTTCCCTTGCTCGCTGACATCCCTTATTTTTTTCATCTTCCCTCCTTCTACCGCTCCCTCTCTCCATCTTTCATCCACCCCCCACCCTCCAAAGCCTCTCCACCACCCCACCTCGGAGCTCCTGCTCATTAGCAGTCAGCTCCACTATGAGACATACTTTGTTTTGCAGTGCGGGACAAGCAAGGGAGACACAAAGAGAGATAGTGAGAGGGTTATGGAGATGGAGAGAATGAGAGTGAAGTGTCCAATTGCTGTTCATGATGCCAAACACTGTATGTGTTATTTAGCCATGCCTGACTGTATTGAGTTGGAAAAACATGCCAGTCATATTTATGCATAGGTACACTTTTTTGACCATAAGTAACACTGGAAATGGAAATCATCTGTTTTGAAGTAAAACTGTAGCCGCCACCGCCGTAAAAGCATATTATTAAGCATATTGTGATGCTGGAGTCTTACTGATTTGAATGAGATGTCACTTTAGCATAGCAACTGTTAGCATCATATTCATTGAGAAAAGGGTATCGGATTACAGAGTTCGATGTCAAACTTTGAATTTCCGATTACAGCGCACCCTAACCCCAACACTTTCTACACAGCATGCCTGACCGACCAAGGCCTGCCGCCAGTAGTGAGAAACCATCAGTAACTGATGCCCCTAATTTCCTATGGATGCCACAAGAGCAGAAGAGCACTACTTTTGTCTTACTGATGCTTCTCAACTCAATTTGATGTACATAATTCTCTGGTACCAAGATGCCACGGCTTGATATCAGAGGACTACTTTTGTCTAAATGAAGCTCTCAACTCGCTTTAAGCAAGAAGATACCACACGCGGGCAAAGCACTACTTTTGTCTGAATAAGGCTTCTCAATTCATACCAACTAATAGCATTCTAATTACAGGACAAAACATTGTGTCGAATCCAATTTTATTTTTTTGTATTCCAGATAATGTCTAGCTTCTATAAGTGTTAACATGCACACAGAAATTCACTGACCACCTCTTTACCCTTCTCTGCTGCAGCGATTGGCCGGACGCTGATCCCCCGCTACTTCAGCACGGTGTTCGAGGGTGGCGTGAGCGAGCTGCACTACATTCTTAAACACTCCAAGGAGTCCTTCCACAACTCGTGCATCACGTTGGACTGTGACCAGTGCACCATGGTCACCCAACATGGCAAGCCCATGTTCACCAAGGTACAGCAAACTCGTGATAGGTTTGGCGCACCTGCTATTGCAAAAACCGCACTATAAGAGTCCCATTTAACAGTCGACGAGGTTACGATCAAGATGAACTTCGAATTAGTTGCTTTATCTGTAACCCAGATGACCTTTTCTTTATACTGCAGGTATAATCTTTAAGTTGTTGAACTTCAATGCTGTGTGTTTTTGCTCCTCCGTGTTTCACTTTGCTGCTATTTACAATTTACACCTGCACATTATTAATATATGAATTTGAGAGACTTTTAATTTTGATTCATGAGAGAAACAATGTTTTCCCAGGGGCAAAAATGATTTGCACTTCATTATTTTTTCTTGTTCCCTTCAAATAATAGTACATAATGTGTAATTAGAATTTGTTTTGGAATGACGTCTTGAATTGAAAGCAAAATGGTAAACTCCCGGTCTTTTCTGGCATGGGTTCATGATACTGTTTTATAGGTCTATTCATGATAGATGTGCCTACCAAATTTCAGGATGCCCAATGAAAGTGATTTCAAAAGCTGAATTTTCTTAGAACTTTGTTTGTCAGTTTACCCACAATCAACATGCCTACCAATTTTTACATTGCATTCTAAAACTCACTTTGGAAGCTAAATTCTGAAATCTGGGGTTTGATTCATGAATAAACAGCTTGTGTTTTGGAGTAGCCCTCAAAATGGCTTTTCATTTGGCCTGCGAATAGTGGCGACGCAGCAATTTTATCTAATGATAAATAACACAATACATAACATTACCATTCAGACACGAGCAAGGCGCCGCGGGCCCGGTCAACACAAAGCTACATTTTTCTGCCCGTCGTGATTTTCTCGCTCTTTTCATCTGGCTCTAAATTGGATGAGAATAATTAATTTATTAGGAAAAAGAAAAAAAGAAAAGAAGAATTCCAATAAGCGAGCGTGTTCTCCCTCAGCTCCCAGCAGCGCCGCTGAGCCTCGCAGCTCCGGAGGCCCGAATCTCAATCAGCTCTGCTTCGCCTCGCTTTTCCCTCACGCACCCCACCCTCCCACCCCTACCAGCAAAGGCACCCCCCCAACCCTACCTCACCCCCCCCCCCCCCTCTCATCCCCTTGCCTTGCTCGCTCATTTTCCTTTTGCTCTCTCCTCCAACGTCCCCCCCCCTCCCCCGCCGCCTACACCCCTCCCCTCCTCCCTCAACTCACTCACACACACACATACTCAGACGCACACACATGCATCCTTCATCCCTAGAGAAATCATCCCCAGCTCCCATCTCGCTCTCTCCTCTCCTCCACCCGCTCTCTCTCCCTCTTTCTCTTGCCCGCTCTCGCTGTCTGTCTCATTCTTTGAATGTCTCTCGCACACAATTCCACACTAATGGGACGATCACATTTTGAGGTTTATTGAGATTTACGCCGGTCTCATTTTCCTAAATAACAGTGGTAACAACAGTGTTTGTAAACCATAATAATACTGGCAAAATACGTCTGTGATAACATGATAATAATAACCCTTATACTAAATTAAACCTTTTAAAGTGAACATGAAATATAACTTGTACAAAAAAAGTGCCAAAAACGTATTTTTGAATTCAACCCTATGTGAAACGCTTGAATTGGTGGGAAACGCATGTTTTTATGTCTCTTAAAATAAAAGCACACCAATTCTAGCCTAAATTGCATAGCTGTAATTTCTTTGCTCACTTTTTTATGTAATATCTTCTCAGTAATGCTAATTACTACATCTAATTACACATAGAAGCATATGTACATGTTCATTTTTAATATTTTTAAGTTTAAGATTCACTCATCAATTCCTCTAATTTGCACATTGCAAATATTAAAATCATCAATATCATCAAACAAGATTATGTAGCCACTGTTATGCATTTCCGTCAACTTTTGTCTTGTCATTTGTATTCGCCGCCAATGTCTGCCAT
Organism: Syngnathus typhle; assembly: GCF_033458585.1. Lineage (NCBI taxonomy): Eukaryota > Metazoa > Chordata > Actinopteri > Syngnathiformes > Syngnathidae > Syngnathus > Syngnathus typhle. The sequence continues at coordinate 29,702,982 of NC_083738.1, forward strand.
CATACAAATTGATTTAACCACACTCGGCTCGCGTGTCACTAATTGATTGAGCGTCGCCGTGTTGTCCTTTGGCGCTACTCGGCATCGGAGATGCCCTCGTCTCAGCGCCGCCGCGCTCAAGATTTATGACCCCCTCGTTCCTAAATCAATAGGAAGGGGGAGCAGGGGGGGCGGTCTGCGAGGGGGCCCCGACTGTTTAATAGAGCGCTTTTTAGTTTGGGGTATTCTCCCTCAACTTTTCAATGACTATTTATCGTGACATAAATTGATTGGGAAGCATTGTGGATTAGCCCGTGACAAAAATATATGAGCGTGTGATCAGATCCATGCTAGATTTGGTAGAAAAAGCTTCCATTCAAGGGCGTGATATATCGCCCAAAAGTGGCACCAAGAAGAATTCAAGCAGCTTTATTATACTGGGCAATTATTCTGATTTAAGCACTGTGGCCATTTTTTGTGTGGCCGTTTAAAGCGCTAGCGGAGATTAAGTATGTCAGGTTGTAAATTTCAAATCAAATACACCAATGAAAGTGGTACCTCAACTAATGAGTAACCCAAATTGTCAAAATACGAGGTATCTATCACCTGGGTGTTTTTTTTCTTTTTAGCATTCAGAAGAAATATTTTTGTTTAGTTGTTGGGGCTCCTCCGCTTTACGGCACAGATGTAGAATACCTTGGGTGTCATGACTCAAGTACGCAACTGTCTTGCCACGTTTTAAGTCAATGAAAGGTCCCACTTTGATTGTCCATGCTTGCAGTCAGCTGTGCTCACTCCCACACCAGTGTAATCCTTCCTCCTCCAGATTTTCCAGTTTGCGCTTGTCTGCGAAATTACCAACATTTTGTCTATGCCACTCATAAAATTAGAGCTGCAGTTCAGCATGTTTTTTATGACAATACAAACATTTCATCTATGTTTTTCAGCTAGCTGGAATAAAATAATACCATTTAAATTCATTCAAAAGAGCGAAGATGATTTCAAACAATTCATTGAGTACAGTCCCATTGGTTGTGGATTAAAAAATACATCACGTGAGATTCAAAATTATGTTTTGTTATTGATTTAAAGCTAATTTTCAAAATGGGTTTCATTGTTTTAAAACTTTTGGTAAGAGCTGTAGATTTTGTCCCACCTGTTTGGGGGGTTTATTTGATTAATTTATCAATTTTATTTTGTACTTTCCTTAATATACCTTTTGAAATTAAGAAAAATATTATATTATTTTTACAGTTTAATTTAAGCTTTTAATCTGGCCAACTACAAACGACCTCTTTAGTGCATGAAGACATGCATAGTTGATGTAAAAAGTCTACACACCCCTCTTCAAATGGCAACGTTTTGTGCTATTAAGAAGTGAGACTCGTATAAATCATTTCAAAACTTGACCCAACATTAACATTAATGTTATACTGTCAGTTATGTCAGTGGTGTTTAGGAACAACGGCAAAAATTTACAACGTTTCTCCTTGCTGAAGAAAGTGACGCTTAACTTGGAGCAATACAAATATGCAAAAAAAGAAGAAGATGAAGCTATTTTTGCTGCAAGATATGAAATGACTAGTTTTCTTGTTGCGTGTGGGCCTCCTCCTCCTTGCTTTCCCGGAAAGATATTTTATTTTATTTGAAAGTGAAAATAACAGTATATCATCCAGCAAGGCTGTTTCAGATGCCCGAGACAAAAGAAGTTCAGGTCAGGCAGAGTTGCCAATTAGGAGAGAGAAAGCGAACGACTGAGCAAGAGAGAGAGAGAGGGAGAGAAACAATGAAGGAAGAGAACATTTTCTAGCCCCCTTTAGCTGGAGCCAGCGCTCGCCGGGGCGTTCGCTCGCTCCAGCTTCTCCTCGCGCCGCGTTGCCGTGACAACCGGCAGCCGAGAGAGGGCCAGAGAGAGGAGGAAAAAAAATCAGCTGATTAGTCGGCATGGCAACGGCCAAGATGTAATCCCAGCAGACACACTCGCTCTAATCAATGCCCCCCCCCAGCGCAGATGCTCTCCTGAGGATCAACAAGAACGATGCTGCTGGCCATATTGCACCCCTCATGGACCCCAACCCTGTGCCGCCATACCTCAGTCACATACTCAAAACAAATAATTAGTCAAAGGTAAAAAAAATATGGCTTCTTTTCCAATGTGAATCCTTAAAATGATCAATTATCAAAGTTTTATGTGAAGGTCAGTTGGGTCAAGAATAACCCAATAATGGGTCAAAACTTCTCTGATCAATTTGAACCCCCGTTTAGCAACCCAAAATTTTGATTTTTGTACAAAATAACTAAATTAGGTTAAACTGACTCAAGTAGCAGTCAGTCCATTTTTGGCTGGATGGTGAAAAGGTGCTCTTTGCCTGAAGCAATTTTATTCTTCATTCATCAATACTTGTAAAAAAAAAATGATAAAAATAAATAAAATAATAAATAAAAAGCCTTTGCCTTTTTAACAGAGGTGTGCAGATTTTTTACATCCACTTTAATTTCCATCTGCCTTTTTTGTAAATAAATAGGTTTCTTGACTGTGTTGACTGTTAGACATCCTAATTTTTGAATATTTCCATCCTTCCATCCAACGATTTACAGTCGTTGACTAATTCATTTACCAATGTTGAAGCATTGGCAAAGTTTTTTGTTTTCTGAATGAATGTAACAAATAACAATGTTAACGGCAGGTTTGCACGGAAGGTCGTCTGATCGTAGAGTTCGCCTTTGACGACTTGATGAGGATCAAGACGTGGCACTTTACCATTCGGCAGTACCGAGAGCTCATCCCTCGTAGCATACTGGCCATGCATGTGAGTTGAATTGAGACACACACATGACTACAACACAACACGTACATTCAGGGTCATCCAAGCAGAAAGATTGTTTTTTTTAAGGGAGAGGTATTGTCTGATGGAGAGGTTGGATAATAATAATCGGCTTAATGCGAGTAAGTGACATTCAGTCCCTTTATCTGGTGACTGTCTAGACGTGCAAGCTGTCCACCACATACATACACACACACGCACACACAAACCTAATTATTCTCCACAATCGCAACACACCAAACTATTTTAACTCTGTATTGACAATTTTGTTGATCAAAAATTGTTTTCATCAAAAGTCCATGAGAGGACATTAATTGTCTTTTCATTGCTTCCAGCTCTGTAGAAGGCCCATTTTCTTTCTATTCTGTTGCACAAAACAAGGTCCGAGGAGAGCGTGCTAGGATGAATTTAGTATATGGAAAAACCAAGACCCTTAAACACATTTGGGATGACCTGTCCCAGTATTTTCGGTGGCACGTGTCCCACTACCTTAGGTGTCCCATTACCTTTAGCCACATGTTGCATTCCTCTTCACATAGGTGGCATGTGTCCCACTGCCTATGCCTGTAATTTATATTTCACCACCAGTAGGTGGCATGTGTCCAAATATTCTTTTGCCAGTATGTTGTACGTATTAAATTTACTGCAGGTGGCATGTCTCCTAATTAGGGATGCTACTATAGAATATTTTCAGAATTTATCATCCTTGATTGACTTTTGCAGTAATAATTGGATAATCTAATGTCTTTTCACCACCTCTGTGAATGAAGGAGTACAAACTGGTTAATGGCATTTCCAGTCAGTTCAAGGAAAAGGCACCAATTTTACTTTTATCCAAATAAAGGTGTCACTTGTCCTAATACTTTAGGCCGACATGTGTGTGTGTGTGCGCGTGGGTGCGTGCGTGCGTGCGTGCATGTGTGTGTGTGTGTGTGTGTATGTGTGTTTCTTTTGGCTAAATCTTTATATGAATTTTACCTCACTGATAAATTAGCCCCTCTGGGTGTTACTCCACTAATTTCTGAAGAGGTGCATTTTGGGTGCTGTGTGTTTGTCTTTGTGTTTGCGTGCGTATGTGTGTGTGTGTGTGTGTTTGTTGCAGTGTTCACTCTTTTTGATGGCTGCGCCGCCTAATGAAGGCAAAGACACACACACACGTACACACACAAACACAGCGCACGCTGGGAAATCAGTCTAAAACAGTCTAAAACTCGAGAGACGTGGACCTTTTTTGACTCTAGGAATTTTTTTCTAGTCATTCTGCTTTTGGCAAGAGAAGCCATCACATTAATCATATGACACATGAGCCACAGTGCTATCAGCTTTTTTTTTAGCTCTATAGATTACTAAATTGTAGTGGTTGCATTTATTTATGTTATCCAAGGTTATGAATGATTAGCCAGAAGAGTAACTTTTTTAATAGTCTTCATTATACACCCCAAGTTACCCAGTGCAGCATCCACTTATGGTTCAGAATAAGAAAATGATGGCTATAATCACGTTTTACAATGTACGTTATGTTCTGTGAGAGTATCTAAAGCTGTTAAGTGTTGACTGTTTAGTGGCGTGGGAATGCACAGTAGCCATAAAGTCAAATAAATCATCACCTAAGTAAGTGTTAGCGGCTTTGCTCAGTGTGAAAAATGCAAATGGGCAAAGAACAAATGTAGTGCGTGAATACACCACTGTAAGGCAAACAACTGAACTATTTTTACATCAAAACATTTGTTTACATCAAAAGCATCAGTGGCATTCCAGTCCTGTAGGTGGCAGTCATAAGTAGGGAATCAGTCAACAAAATCAAGATTAGGATGTAATAACGATATGAATTATATGGCTTGATTAGTGTTACAATAAAAAAAAGATCTACTTGGCGTTAAATGACAACACTTGTGTCGAGTGCTTTTTTGTTACATTTTTTACTTCAGTGCGTCAAATGCGTCTGAATGCCAATCAGGCTAATTGGTAGCGGATAATTGCTTTGTGTTTAGATTATTTTAGTGAGTATTGTTGTGTGTTGTATTAGGTTGTTTGTGGCCTTTAAAGTCTGTCTGCATGCTTTTTCCACTGCAGGCACAAGACCCTCAGGTGCTGGAGCAACTGTCTAAAAACATCACGCGTATGGGTTTGACCAACTTCACCCTCAACTACCTCAGGGTAAGCGTGGGAGGGGGGGGAATGTATTTTGTGTCTATTGTATATGTGTACAATGTCACTGAGCCGAGACACATATTTCAAATGGGAAAAAAAATCTCAGCGAGCACTACCAAATAATAATGTCGTCAATAATTGTATAATGAATGAATGTTGTTAATTATACCTTGCACCATCTAGTGGAAGAGCATTCAATTGATACATGAACAAGGATGTATTATTCGGATGATATGAAAAATAACGTGTATTGCAGCAGAGCATAAAATAGAATGTTCTTTTCTAATATTCCAAAATCTTTGTTGGGCATAATATTAACGTGCACTTGCTGATGTAAAAGGACTATAATCCCTCTCTTCTTTAGATCAAGTTTATGCTGGTTCTTGTGGAAAAACAAGACAATCTTCTTAACTTATGCCTGTTTATGTAGCGTGTCTAAGCTATATGATAACCACAAACAGGAAGGTTGTATGTGTGTGTGTTGACTGACATGCTCGTATTTTTCCAAATGGCGAGAAAGCGAGTGAGCGCGAGGCGGAGGAATTAATTGGATACAGAAAATTACCATAACATTAATGAACGCTCCCTGTTGAGACGCGTAATTGCGAAATGGCAGCACGCAATTCGGGAAGGGTGGAGGGGGGTGTCGGTGAGGGGTCGGGAGAGGCGGTAAGGGCACCTCGGCTGCTTATAATAACCCAATTGAGGGAGACACAAAGGGGGCTGGGGAATGGAGGAATTGGGGAGGGTGGAGTGGGTGCAAGGTGGTTATATGCCGCTGCATGCTTTTTTTTCTGTCACAATAATTGGCATTGCACAAAAGCATTTGCAACACAACTGTTTTTTGTCCAAAAACGGCTGCTTTTGAGGAATAAACGCAAACCTTTAATTATTTTGGAATTTCGGGTTAGACATCTGTCAAGTGTATTTGATTCAGATTTGGTAGTAATTAAACAAGATCGCTTTGTTGTCAAGAACAACTGGTTATTAAAAGTGTTTTTAAAAAAATCTCAAGCACAAGTTTGTCAATAGAAGAAAGATGTCTACTTCAAGCCAAAATGACAGCGCCCCTCCTGTGTCTTGAGACTTTTTTGTAGGTCTGCTTATGACCTAGACATATTTACAAAATTCATGTTGCCAAGTGATTTCAGGGGCTGATCTTTTGTGAATGGGAGAACTGTAAGAATTGCGAAATTCGGCCAAAAGTACACCGAACATTTCCCCGAATATAGGTCGTTTGGTTGGCTCTTATTGCTGTGTAGACCATTTTATCCACCGTGCCACATGAACATTAGCTTCCCTTCTGTTATCTTAGTCCGGTAGGCCATACGATACACCCTTTCCTCATACGATAGCCGGGGAAAATGTCCTGACACCTTCCCTTTGTCGCTTTCTCTTTGGGAATACATCAGCATGTTTTGCATGTAGCCGTGCTTCCTTCTATTCATTCTGAAAATAGACACGGGGTGCAGAATGAGAGCCAATGCTGTTTTGACAATATAGCTAACAAAACTAAATATGTTTAGTTAATGATATTTGAGTTATATTCATAGCTAACTGAAGAATTAATGAGTTGTTGGACGGACTGACGGATGGCTGGGTAAATGGACGGATAGATGGATGGATATTGTTTTTATTTTTGTTTATCTGATACAGCTGGGGGAAAATTTCGTTTTTTAAATGATGAATAATAAAATCTGAAGGTACGTATAAACAGCTTAACAAATGTTGCACGTATTAAAATTAAAATAAGAAAAAGTCTTGCGCCATTTATTTGTGTGTTTTAACAGACTCCGAGTTGCTCCGGTGCACATGACAATAAACTCCTTTCCTCCAACTCTTTCATAAACGGGCATAAAAGTCTGATTTATGGGGCAATTAACACATCAAGCGAGCAGAGCAGCAAAGCCTGCCTTTTTATGGATTTCTTTTAATGGGGGCAGCGCTTCACGTGGCTCATTTGCATGTTCTTTTTTCATTTATGAGCATTTTTGGGTCTTTCTTTTAGTTGTGTGTCATCCTGGAGCCCATGCAGGAGCTCATGTCCCGACACAAGACGTACAACCTCAGCCCACGCGACTGTCTCAAGACATGCCTGTTCCAAAAGTGGCAGAGAATGGTGGCGCCACCAGGTAAGCCACACTTTGTGCTCTCAATGGAATACACACACACATACAGCCCACATGAAAATAAACATCAAGAAAATTGCTTCTTTAAAATGAATTAGCTTGAGTCTTAAATTCACCATTCAACAATCTTGGGAATGCACAAGAGAAGATAATATTATTCCACTAATACTACTTACATTGTCAAGTCAATTTTAGTTGAAGGCTCTTAGTTACCGCCATCTCGATGTAGATTTATTTTGGGGTGATGTGGACAGTATTATCCAGAGTAGGATCCAGTATTTTTAAATAATAATTTTAGTTGGTAATTGGTGATGCAAATGTTAGTACTATATTTGCTGGTATTTTATGTTAGAATAAATTGCTGTCTTGTTGTTGTTATTATCCATCCATCCATTTTCTCTGCCGCTTGTCCCCACGGGGTCGCAGGCGTGCTGGAGCTTATCCCAGCAGTCATTGGGCAGTAGGCAGGGGACACCCTGAACTGGTTGCCAGACAATCACAGGGCATACAGAGACAAACAACCATCCGTACTCGAGCTCACACCTAGGGGCAATTTGGAGTGCTCAATTAGCCTACCAAGCATATTTTGGGGATGTGGGAGGAAACCCGAGCGCCCGGAGAAAACCCACGCGGGCACGGGGAGAACATGCAAACTCCACACCGGGAAGGCCAGAGGTGGAATCAAACCCGAATCCTCTGAACTGTGAGGCGGACATGCTAACCAGTGTGCCGCCGTTATTATTAGTAGTAGTAGTACTAGTAGTAGTAGTAGTAGTAGTAGTACTTTTTAATTATATTTTTTATTATTAATAGGTATGATTTAAAATGTTACAAAATACAATCCCATAACCAAAAAATATATATATTTTGAAATTGAAGACGTCCACCTCCAGCTTCCACATTGCTGCTCCCTCCTTTTCTTTCCTGCCATTCTTTTCCATGTTTCTCACACCAGGAAGGAAGCATCCGTA